>NC_056738.1:483503280-483873280 GCF_019279795.1 Protopterus annectens | reverse complement strand
TACTTTAGGTTTTCATGGTCATAAGCTGTTGTAGTTTTCCTAGTTGAGCAATAGGTCTGAATATATATGTGACAAAGGGGGGCATTCTTTTCTACAATGTACCAGACTAAGGAGCAGGAATAATTGGGCATAAATTTATTTGGAACCGGAGGATGTGGCTTTAGTAATTAGTTGGGTAGTATAGATGGAATTTCTAACAGTAACTGATTTGTGGTGGTCAAATGAGAGTTCATTGTCTAAGAATGTGCCAAGAGCTGTAATGACAGTATCAGCTTTGAGGGAAGTATCATTTATGTGGTAGTTATATGAGACTCCATGTTTGACAAGGAGTACAATGCTACACTTTTTTACATTGAGCTTGACACTAGGTGGTAATTGGGTTTAGACCCCTTTACAGGATATGAGTATCAGTAGGAGACATTGCTGAGTTTGCAGTCATGTGTAAGCTGTATCAGCCAGAGTCCCTTGACACCAGGTTAGCCATTACAGAAGTATATGATGAAGAGGAGGGTACCCAGTATGGAGTGAGACATCACAGGTGAATACTGTTGTAGATCAAAGTGAGTCATCAACCCTCACTGTGTGGGTTATTTCTGTACTCCAATTAGCTCTTCATGGATTGCATTGGGTTTTATATTTTGATAATACCAGAGTAAGTAATAGTATCAAAAGCCTTAGCTAGATCCAGGTATATAGCGTATACTGCTGTGCCAATAGCCAGTGTTTCAGTCACCCTATGAAAGAAGTCTGTTAGATTCAGTAGGCAGGACCTAGCATTTACAAAGCCAGACTCACTTGGCTCTTGGTTGAAGGATTGTAGGCTGCCATTACCACTATTTATGAATTGCAGAGTGACGTCCCCACTCTGGGACAGTAATCAAGGAGCCTGAATCCTCACCTCTGACACTGGAGAGGGACATTCACTTGGAACAGAAATGAATACACCCAGTATTTCCAGATGCAGCTCTCTGTATCAAGCACAATTTCCCTTAAGAGCAGACAGGGAACACACACAGTTTGGGGGCTGTTTTTCATTCTCTCTCTCTCTCCCCAGATCCCCAGTAAGACTCCCCACTGGTACATCTGTAGAATTGAGTCCTCAGCTGAGTATCCAAGCCAAGTCATACATCACTCTCTCTGTGAAACTAGTGTTTTTTGTCTCTGTTCCCAGAAGCTGGCACACACAGACTCTTTGAGACTTGATTTACACACACACACACACACACACACACACACACACACACACACACACACACACACACACACACACACACACACACACACATACACACACATACACCTACCTGGGAAAGGCTAGAACACATTTACTAGCTATGCCCCCTTCTTCCCAGGCTATAAGGTAGTTACTGCCAACAGACACTCCAAAGCCAGCTAGTCTAAGGCTGTTACAAGGATAACCAATTATACGGAGTGAAAAAGCACCTGCTTTGGTTGTAGGGTCACTGGAGTGAACTTTTGCATTTCATTGGGTCATCAAAGAGCATTACGAGGCTGATGGTAGATAAATCTCTGAATACTGCATGCTTTGATGGAGTCATAGGCTGGGTCCTTAGGTTGAAAATGACAACCTGATGGTCTGATTTGATCTTGGAGGGTGTGACCTTAGGCAGGTATTTTAACAGTAAAGAACATAGTCAAAGAGATTGGAACCACTGTTTAGAAGACACACTATTTTGTCAAGGGAGTAGGCATGAATAAAGTAAATGACTAACTCTATATATTTGTTACTGGTTGTGTATGTTATCCAGTTAATGGATGGGTAGTTGAAGTCATCCAAGATGATTGTATTGGTATCAGTAGTTAGTGACCAGGCTGGCTGAGGTAGGAATCATGGGCAGCAGAGACATTGAAGAGCCTCTATATTTTGCAATATATAGATTTTCTTTCAGTCCTTTATTAATCAAGTAAGCCCACTGGACCTGAATGTCTTTTACTGGGCTGACTGGGGAACACTGTCCGTTTAAGTGACTTGCTCAGAGTCACACAGTGGGAAAATGAAGATGGAAAGAATCAACCCATGTACCCTACACTATATGAAACAGCTTGTTAACAACTGAAAACTTTAATCCTCTATGCTAACTGCCAGACAAACACATTTGTCAGAGGAGAGATTTGAATCCACAGTTCCAGGGAAGACTTCATTAATATAATAACTGGACTCATTTATTGTCATTAGGATGGCCAGGAGTTTAAGGTTGTTGTTATTATACTTTACTATGCTAGAAAAAAAAAACATTTACATTGGAGACTCAAGGAGAAAAGTTCCATGGTGTGTAGGCATGCAAGCAGTATAAATAAATAAATAGTATCATTTGCTGCTGTATTAAAGTGTTTATCAACTTCTAAGAAAATAACTTCATACATAACTATAGTAGTTAACGTGCATTTAAAGAAAGAGTGTGCAATACAACTACTGTGGTTTTGTTATCATATTAGTTTCCATGCACATATGATATCTAGGTTCCAGTCCTTTGAGCAGATTAATTTACACCTACACTAAGTGTTGCTATTTTGTATGCATCACAGTGCACCTTGCACATGATAGTGCACTATTTTATATTTATTAAACAGCCTTACCCTTAGTTTAGAGCCTCAAAACAGGGGTAAATGGCAGAATACACTAATGAAAGCACAGGTAACTGAATTAAATGCTAATTAACCAATTATGGCGGCGGTATTCAGGAAGGTATGAAGTAATCATGAATACTTAGTATAGTCATTTACCCTAAAATCCCAAAGTCTTTAGAATACAGCTGTGATTACACTTAGAAAAAAAATATTAGGGGTTGCCACTGCCATCATTAACCTGTATGAGCAGAAAGCTTTAATTCAAGATGCTGCTGCCGCTGCTACCAGACCTTGGCCAAGAAGAAGGGTGTTTAGACCCTGTTTGACTTACTGTAGATTGCATTTCACAAAAATTGTAGAGCAATATCCGTTGACAAGAAAACAGCAGAGGAAATGTACAACCTCTGCCTCCCTCTCCTGATGCCCCTGGGAAATTGTGGAGAATCCATCTCAGCGGAAACAAAGGTATGTGTAGCATTATGTATACTAGCTACAGAGGCTTTACAGAGACCCACAGAGGATTTATTAGAGGTGTTCCAGGCCTCATCTTCTAGAATATTACATAATTTTCTAAGTACAATGCTACTGCCTGCAAGGAAACATATCTGTTTCCCACACAAACCAGAGGGGAGAGAGAGAGAGAGAGAAAGAAACATGCGGAAATTTTATGCAGTAGCATACTTTCCTGAAGTTTTGGGGGCCATAGATTGCACTTACATAGAAATAAAAGCTCCATCAGTGAACAGGGAAAGAGGTACATTAACAGGAAAGGGATACCACTCTATAAACTGTCAGGTTGTCAGTAATGCCCAAGGGATCATACACAATGTCTGTGCAGGTAACCCAGGCAGCTTTCGATACTCACACATTTGGCACACGTGAGCTGTACACAAGATTTGCTAGGGGTGACTTTCCACATTTTCATCGAGTGGGGGGTGTGGGGTATGCACTGAAACCTTGGCTCATGACACCCATGAGAAACCCAACTGATCAAGGATACAACGATGACCATGCTCAAATTAAGAATATTATAGAATGTGTATTTGACTTTCTCATATCAAGATTCTGGTGTCTAGACACATCAGGAGGTATCCTGTAGTATGACTCAGCTCTCTGTGCTCATATACTCACAATCTGTGCCATGTTGCACAATATAATTCTCTGGAAACAACTTCAACAAGGACAACAAGGGGCAGGACCACAGTTTCCAAGATCACAAGCAGAACCCACAGCTCTATCAGATGCATATGAGGAGTCTGAGGGAGAATTGCCAGCTGCAGATCGTGCTGTCAGATGTAGGCATGTACAATATGCCATGGCTCTGACTAAGAAGTAAAAGATAGTACACACTGACTGCCTAAGTGAAACTTAAAATCCTAAGGAAATGCAAATATTAAAACTGATGACTGTAAAAGTCCACAACCTTTACTTAACCATGCAATGGTTGTGTTCTGTTAGTGTTAGGCAGAGAGAGAGCCCCAGGGATACATCTTGTAGTTGTAGTATTAATAAGCCAAGTATGGAACCTGTATGGGAAAAAAATAGATATATAACTGATCACTGTCATATGCAAATATTTATATGTCCCTAGGCAGGAACATGTCTCAGGTGTACAGTGATGTCAGTAATGTCTTACAACTGATTTTTACAATATACTGCGGTGATAGTGCTGTGGTAGCGTTGTCGCCTCACAGTAAGACGTTGTCCTGTTCGATTCTCATCTAGAGCGTCTTCTGTGTGGAGACATGCGTGAATGGGCGTACCTTCACTGAAGGTTGTGCATCAGGGCCGGCAACTCAGCACGTAAAAATCTACTGCCAATCATTAGCGGACCAGAGTTCCGCTGTGGCGACCCCTAACCGGGAAAAGCCGAAAGACACAACAACAACAACTATGGATTTTGCCCAATAAAATGCATCAAGTATTTTAACTGACCACTATATATAAATCACTGAGCAATCAATGGTAGCATCATTTACTCAAGTATATCAATATGTAATACTTAAATATCTACCTTGACTGCATTACTAAGAATACTAACAGAAATATGATGAGGGTCAACAACTACATAACCAATCATTCACAACTGAGCAGGCATGATAAATAAAAACATTTTTCTGCAATGTTTTTACATTAAAGCAAGCTTGTGAGTAAACAAAAATTAGCTATACACTCAATGAGTGTGTGTGAGTAACAAAAAAATTATTCAGTAAATATCCATTTGTCAGGGCCAGTAGAAAAGATATGTACATCAGTTGTGTGTGTGTGTGTGTGTGTGTGTGTGTGTGTGTGTGTGTGTGTGTGTGTGTGTGTGTGTGTGTGTGTGTGTGTGTGTGTGTGTATGTGTGTTTGGTGGTACAGGCAAGTTTTTGTTCAATGTGTGATGTCATGAAATCAGTCAAGGACTGTGCTATCACTATGTTCTGGCATATCAGCCAAGTGTGAACTGTGCATGGTAGAGCAGTCAGTTCAGCATTGTTATCCGGTTCTATATTATATTATCAAAAGACAGGTCAGGGAATGGCACCTACATCGAAAATGCCATTCATCAAACTGTTCATATTGAGATCACGGTACAGTGATGACCAGAAAATGTGTCCTTTCCTCACTGTAGTGCGATCTCGGAGTTGGTATATATAATTAGTGGGGAAAGAGCAAATTCGCTGAATGGCATTTTCGATGTAAGCGCCATTCGCTGACCTGTCTTTTCGATAATATAATATAGACCCTTGGTACCCCTAACCATGAGAACTTCCTCTGCCAAGAGTTGCACTGCTAGTTCCTTAGTCCTGGCTAGAAATCTGTGTGCTACCTGAATGTGAGTGATGTCTGCTGTAGGAGTTCTCCATCATGACTACATTCAGGACCATCACCACATGGCCTGACATTTTTTTAATTTCTCCAAGTCTTTTGAGTTTCTAATACCATGATGGAAATGGACCCCATTCCTAAATCAAAGTATGATTAAAGTTCATGAAATTAGTACTGTTTCAATCTTTGCTGTTAGCCAAAAGTGCTCTTCGCAGCACCTGCAATGTTCCCAGTAATAATTCCTTCTGCAATTAGTATGCAGTTACATGTATAAGTAACATATCTAAGTATGATTGTAAATTCTTTTTTATAAAACCCATTGCTCCTACTACTACTGAAACTGTCTGGGTATCCTTCTTTCACACTGACCTCATTTCTGCCTGCAAATCCTGGTATTTTATGACTTTGTGTCTCTCTGTATGTAAGACACTGTAGTCACTGGGTATAGCAATTTCAATGATCAATGCTACTTTTGTTTTCTTTTCATAGACTACTATATCTGGTTTTCTTACATCTATTTTTGGACTGTTGGTAATGGATGATCCCATGTGAAATAAACTTCATAATTTTCTATGATGCTTTATGGTTCATGTTTCCACTGTTTTTCAGCTACTTCAATATTATAATATTTGCACAATCCCCAATGTAACAGTCTTACCGCATTATTATACCTTTCAGTATATACTCCTTCTGCCATTAGTATATCACAACCAGCAACAAGATGTTCGACTGTTTCCAATTCTGTTGTACAAAACCTACATTTGTCTGTTTCTTCCACATGTTCAATGGACTTTGTAAACCAGCATATATGTAGTCCATTATCTTGGGCCTCCAAAATTAACCTTTTGTCTTTTGGTTTAAATTCACCTCCCCCTAACCATTCCTGCATTTGATCCTGATCATCATGAGGTTGTTACAAGAGTTTTCTATACTTGCAGTTATATTTATGTTTTTTCCACATTTCTTTCCTTCTCATCTGTTCCTTCACCTTATATTCTTTCTTTTGTTTTTTGGCACATTCAGTTGCTGTCTAATTTTTATCTACTTCTGGTTTGATTTCCACTCCCACTTGATGCTGATATGCTTCTGCTAAACTAAGCAGGGAAGTCATTTTTATTTATTATTCTCCTCATGTTTCAAAATTTTTATTACGTTTGGGTCTTGTGAGGTCAGCAGATATGTATGCAGTCCCATAATTGCAGATCTATACATGTAATCAGTTTTGAGGAGGCCCATACCTCCTTCAGAATGGGGAATATATAATCTTGGTATGCAATGATTTTTATAACTCAGTTGATGAGTATGAAGCATCCTTCTTGTTTTCCTGTCCAACCAATCCAACACCTTTTTGGGCCAGTCAATCACTCCAAAACTGTAAGTTAGGGCAGGAAGAGTAAATTGGTTTATCGCTCGGGCTTTGTTCCTAGATGTCAGCGCTGTTTTCAGTATTAATGTAAGTCTTCTAAAATATTTCTTATTAAGTTTTGTTTGCATTTGTTCATGTTTTATTGTTGATCCTTCATTAATTCCCGAATAATTGCACACTCCTTGGACAGACGGACACAGTGGTGCAGAGGTTAGCATTGTTGACTCACAGCAAGAGGTTCTCTGGTTCGATTCCTGGCTGGGGTGTCTTCTGTAGGGAGTCTACATGTCCTCTCTGTGATCGCGTGGGTTTCCTCTGGGTGCTCCAGTTTCCTCCCACATTCCAAAGTAGGTGGATTGGACATTCTAAATTGGCTGTAGGTGCAAGTGAGTGTTATGGATGATTTATCATGGCAGGGCTAGCCACCCAGCAGTGTAAACTGGCAGAAGAAGATTGTCACTATTGAAGTGACACCCTGACCCCATGTGTAAAATAGGAAAAAGGGGTTGAGGATGGATGGATAGATTTATACACTTCTTCTTGCTCAAGTTCTTTTATATCACATTCCTGTGACAAACTGATTTTTTTTGGTGCTGCAGCTTTCTTGCTTTATAGGTTGCTTTTGCACATTTATTAAGACCAAATGACCTTCTTATATCATCTGAAAACGTTTTGATCACTTGCAGTTGTGCTTTCAGTTCCTCATAGGTTCATAGGTTCATAGATTAGTACTAGGCTAACTGCTCTTGCAAGCCATTTAAAGCCTAGCCAATTATCCCTTGTGAGACTCAAACCCTGCACCTTGAGTTTGTAAGGCAAATGATGAACTATACAGTTTTAAATCATCTACAAAAAGAAGCTGAGAAGTCTTTATACTTTGTTGTTTTCTGGGAGCCAGATTGTAGCCATGACCTAATCTATTAAGTAGACAACTTAATGGGTTAAGGGCAAGACAAAAGAGCAGCAATGACAGAGAGTTACCCTGAAATATCCCTCTTTGAATTTTTATCCCTGGAATAATAATTTGTCTTTTATCATGGATTAACTGCAAAGTGGTTTGCCACTGTTTCATGGTCACTGTAATGTAATCAATCAGTGTAGAGTGTATCTTATACATTTTTAAGCATTCTTTTATCCATGAATGTGGGATACTGTCAAATGCCTTTTTATAATCTATCCATGCCATACTTAGATTCTTCCCCTTTTTACAGTTCTCCATTATGATTTTATTTAACAACAAATGATCCTTTGTTCCATATGACTTTTTTTGTTACCCTTTTGTTCTATTGCCATGACTGAGTTTTCTTCTAAATGACTATAAACTCTGTCGGCATGAATTACAGTGTATATTTTATACATTGTCGGAAGGCAAGTTATTGGTCTATAGTTTTTAGTACAGCTTGCAGGTTCACTCTTAAGTAGGAGTATTGTTTTTTCTGTTGTTAACCATGCTGGTGTCTGATCAGGGTGAACATATAAATAGTTCTTACTCATGGCTAAATCTTTATGTAAAGACGTTCATAATTTTAGCCAGAAGTTAGGTATTGCAATTGGGCCTGGGGTTTTCAAATTAGGAGCTTTTCTTAACTTTGTTTCAATCTCTCTGCTTGTTACTTCATCCCATTTCATATCCTGTACATTTGAACTTTGTATTTTTTCTTTTACTTCTATCCATTTTACATCTTTGTTATGTTCCACAAGATCTTCATAGATATTTCTCCAAAATGAATCTATTTTTTTGGTGGCGTTTCAATTACTTTTGCCTTGTTTCCCAATTCTCTATAAAACTTTTTTGGGTCATCAGTAAATTGCTTATTTTGTACTGTTCCTTTATATTTATCTGCACATCTTCTAAGTTTTTCTGCCTGTGCTGATATTTTTAGTTTATTATTTGCAATATTGCATGATAAATCCTGATCTCGCCTGATACTGCTCATTGGTTTTATCACATCTGTCTTTGTGAGTATTTTTGTTGATCTGTTCCCCTCTTCTATTTTATTTTATTTATTTATTTTACATTTACTAACCGGGGGTGTCTGACTGCGCCAAAAAGGCCCTTTTTCAGCAGAGGCCCTGGGAGAAAAGTTCCACATAGAAAAATTACAGATGCATTTAGTTATTTAGACATGATCAGTATACACACAAATTACAAAATACATGTTTTTACAGTGGTATGCAGCACATCAACAGTTACATTGGAGAGAACAAACAAAAAATATTAATTTAAAAATAAAGGTAATTAATAGATTTGTGGTGTACAGCTGAACTTTGGAACATAGGTAGAATACATACATAGTACACAGGTACAGTACATACACTGCAGATTAGCCAGTGTTTGTGAGTAAGACTGAAAACTATTATCAAGTACTCTATGTTTAGTATGTGTACCTTATCCACTTTCACTAGCCTGGGGAGCAATCATGGCACTGCCAACTTTGCTTGAGATGCTGCCTGATAAGGTCTTTAAAGGAGGCTTTGGACGGTGTGCTTTGAATGCTAGTGGGGACAGAGTTCCATTTTTTAGCCACTGAACTACTATATAGTGCATCCTCAAAGCTATTGTAGCTGTTGGTGACTTCTAGTAGTAGTTTGCTTGATGATCTAAGAGGCCTTTTGGCTGAGCAATGTTGTACTAGGTTTTTGAGGGCAGGACACATTGGGGAGGTAATAGATCAAATGACAGAGGCAGAACTGATTGTAGGTTAGGAGGCTGTTCAGTTCAAGCCAGTGGAGCTGTCTCAAAGCAGTACCATGATGAGTTCTATATGAGCAATTTGCAGCAAAGCAGGCCATTCTGTTATAGCAGGCTTCTATTTTGCTTAGTTCAGTTTTGTTGAGATTAGTCAGAATAGGAGACGCATATTGTAGGGTGGATAGAAGTTGGGAGCGAGCAATGGCTGATCTTGTGTTGTTGGTAAGAAATGGTTTGATACGGTAGAGTGACCCCTGTTTGGCATGCACTTTTTTAATAATTAAGTTGAGATGACTAACAAATTTTAGGTGAGAGTCTATGGTTATTCCCAATAGCTTAGCCTGTGCCACTGGAGCGATTGGCGTAGCATTTGTGGAATAGATAGTGAATTGACTGTTAGTGTTTTTGTTAGAACTGGTTATAATCATAAGCTGAGTTTTCTTTGGATTAAGGATAAGTTGGGCTTTGGTAAGGTAGTTTTCAACATCAGAGAATGCTAGTTGAGTTATTTGGGTGGGAATGTTTTGTGCAGCACAGATTAAAGTAGTGTCATCTGCATACTGAATGATAGATGCATGCTGTGCGGAGGTATGGAGGTCATTTGTGAAGATTGTGAATAGTAGTGGTCCTAAGATAGAACCCTGTGGGACTCCTTTAGTTATGGGCAGCTGAGGAGAGAGAGCATTTTCCCATTTCACAGTTTGGTACCTGTCAGTTAAGTAGCTTTGAAACCAGGTAAGAGTGGAATTTGATAGATGATATTGGTTTAGTTTGTTTAGGAGGATTTGGTGTGAGACTGTATCAAATGCTTTGGACATATCCAAAAAAAGAGTTGACACCTGCAGGCCTTCATTTTTGAGACAGTTTACAGTGTCTGTGAAGCAGAGGAGGGCTGTAGTGGTACTATGGGCAGGTCTGAAACCATGCTGAGTGGGTGACAGGATGTTGCTGTCTAGAAGATATTCTAGCACCTGGGTATGGATGCATTTTTCTAGGATTTTGGCCAGGGGGGAGAGTAAAGCAATGGATCTGTAGTTATTAAGTTCAGTGGAGGTCCCGCCTTTATGTATGGGTGTAACGTAGAATATTTTCCAGAGTCTGGGCACATAGTTTTCAACAATTGATCTGCTGTGAGTTTCAAGAAATAGCTGGGGAGTAGGTCGGCTGCTGTTGATGAGGTTTTTAATTTGGAGAGCATGCTTTTGATTGAAGTGGTGGAAACTGTTTTGCGGGTAAAGCTTGTATTAGTGTTATTTGTGTTGGAGGGGACAGTGAGGAAGGAACTGTCCTGTGATACTAAGGATAGAATTGAGTTCACAAAGTGGGAGTTGAATTGTGTTTCGAAGGGAACTTTAGTGTCGGGGTGGTTGGTTTGGGCGTAGCCTTGTGGGTGGATTTTAGTAGTTGGTTTACATTTTCCCAAAATTTTGGGGGTTGTGCTGGTATTTAGTTAGTAATGTTGTATAGTAGGATTTTTTGTCTAGCCTAATGTATTTTTTTGCACAGTTTCGCAGTTCTTGGTACTTAGGCTTTGTGTTTCTTTGGTATTTTGATAGTAAAGCCAGGCAGTGTCTCTGGACTTGAGGATTTGTTTGGTTTCTTTACTGAACCAGGGGTTTGTAGAGGTTCTAACCTTGATTTTGCACAATGGAGCGACAGTGTCTAGGTGGTGTATACTCTTCTAACAGTGACAATTCTTGTCTTAATAACTTAATAATTTTCTCTATTCGATAATTCCATGATGACATTTGATTTCTCCCCTTCCTTTCCCTTACTGCCTGTGTTTTTGTGGTAAGACTTTAAATATTATTAATTTAGCTGCACAGTAGTATGTCCTATTTACTTCTAGCACATGAATTTCTGTGGACATTCCTAATTACTGTGGTCATTTGTTTTATCAAACTTCTAACTTTTTGGGATTTATTGACTTTCTGTAGTCTGTTTCTTTCATTGATCTTAATATGTCTGTCCATTTCAATTAAATCAAGCAACTCTTCTCTTAAATCATGTTCTTTTAAACTTAGGGCATGTTATTTGTTCTCCATTTCCTATGGGCATTCTATAGAAAGTTCCAGAGCATCTTCCTGTGCCACATTCTCTTCAGTTCATCCTGTGTCACCCATTGCCTGTGTCACCCATTGCCCCTTCATATAGGAACTCACTGGCCTCTCATTCCACAACATTGACTGTGTCAGAGTTGCCACACTTTCCTGTTCCTACCCTTGTTGTGCAACTCCAACTAAACATTTGTACTGGTTTCCTGTGGAAGCCACAAAAGCATCTTCATATGGCAACTGATCAGATGTTTCCCACTCCAATGTTTTCTCCTTAATTTGGGGACCCATTGCTCTATCCTGCTGTGATGTTATCTGAGTTAGATTTTCTACACTAAATCTTTCACTTCACAGGTAATCCATAACCTGAGTTTCTATTTCTTTAACTTCTCCATTACTAAAACTCTTTTCTATTTTTCCTCTTTGCTTTCTTATTTTTTGTATTTTAAAAATTTCCATGTCCAGATGCCTTTGCCTGTATTTCTCTTCAAATATGTTTGGTGCTGCTCTTTTTTTATTGATTTGCTTTATCCTTTGCATAAATATTGCAGCATATTACACCTCTTTTTCTTTCCCATGTACACATTTCTTCTTCAGATGTCTCCTGCTCCTGCTGTTTCTCCGTACTTTGGGGAATTGTTGCTCCATCATGCTGTGATATAACTTGTGCTAGACTTTCTGCACTAAATTCTTCACTTCACAAGTATTCCATAATGTCATCTCCTATTTTTTTAACTTCTACTTTACTAATCTTCTGTACTACATTCCCTCTTTGTGATCCTATTTTTTATTGTGAAATGTTCCATATCTGGATCCCTTTCCCTGTAATTCTCTTCAAATATCTTTGAGGCTCTTTTTTGTGTTGGTTAATTTATTCTCCTCTGTACAAATATTGCACCATATCAGATCTCTCTTTCTTTCTTTCTCATGTCCATATTTCTTTTTTATACCTTTCAAAAGTCTCTTGATTTTGTTCTTTATATTTTCGCACTTCCTCAGTTGCTTCTTTTTCCAAATGTCACAAGGTGTCTTGGTCTATATAATGTTTTTCATAAATCTGTTGTATTAATAATTACAAATGTTTATTTGAAGCTTCTGGCAGTTTTTCTTGTGGAAGTATTTTTCTTTCCTCTAATTTCTTTCTTAATCTTTTTTATATATTCTGTCTGGATTCTGGGCTTCTTGCATAATAGTAACAATACATAATTTCTTTCTTATCTTCAATAGTTCACTCTGTCATCTTTGTGGCTCTTTTTTGGCCTATCAGTTTTTGTGATTTTTATGGATTGCTATTTCCTTCTACAATGGGGGGGGGGGGCATCCTCCCCTCGGGCCTGGCCTAGCCCCATTGTAGGACTTTTTCCATGTCTTGAGGATTCTACACTGTCATTTTTTTCCATTCTTGGCACCAGTGCACCTACCAGGATTGAGCACTTTTTTATCCTGGGTCTTGTGTACCCAGCTGTCTCTTTTATTTTTTAACCCACTTCTGTCCATGATTATATGTACATTTAGGTGTGGACACTGTAATCACTGATGGAGCAGTGGAAGTAGTGCCTCTTTGAGAGCAGGATCCTGCATGGCCATGTTGGCTAATACTGGATGATGTAATGGCTCTCCAGCCACATGAATACTGACCCTACCCCAGCAGATGTTCCATTATAGATACTGCCTGATCCAGTGTGTCACTCATCTTGTTCAGGGAGTCACCCACTCTGTTGAGACAGTCCCACACACCAGAATGCACAGTGTTGAGTACTTGCATTATCTCTTCTGAGGCTCTGTTGGAATGTGCCTGTACCTCCATGACAGCCCTACACATACCTCATATGGCAGCTACTGACACACCAACATCAGGAGGAGGGTGGACAGCAGGTCTTTTCTGAGCACCTCTACCAACCTGCCTGTGTGGCTCTTTGTCCTCATGGTGGCTATGGGGAGAATCAACTAGTTCTGCAACTGGAGTAACCACACTACCCTGATCAACTGTGTTACCCTCAACATGTCCTACTATGTCTGAGGTCTCTGTGTTATGGGTATGCATAGTCATAGTGACTGTATCCAAAATATGGGCAGGGGATGTTGGAAGCACAAAATCAATGTCAGGCTGAGCCTCTGCACCCCCAGACTGTTCCTCTTCATCACCGCCATTATCATCAAAGGCTACCGATACTCTGGCATCAGGTGGTAGGAGTTCAACAGTGCCACTGGCAGAATCCCCTATGATAACAAGTAATTAACACAGCAAAGAGAGAAACAGAATACAGACCGATCAAAGTTATATTACATAAAATGTATTTTAAAAAATAATAAATGTTAATGCAATGCAAAAATGACTTCCGTGTATACATACAGCTATCTTATGTACATTAATAAGAATAAAAAAAGGTGCGCTTAGCATGTGCAGGTGGTCATGCAAACTCAGAACCAGCTATGCCTGCACATAAGAAAGGGGGATAAAGCATGGCTGATAAGTATCACAATGCAAATGATACAAGAAACAGAAAACAATCCCCCTGACAGCTGCAGAAGAATAAACATTTCGTACAAAAGTGAACTGTACACTCACAGTAGTCCAGTTTACTTCCTCCACCTTTTCTCTCTGTCTTAGTGCCTCTTCCACACCACCCTTCTCACTGTCTCTTTCATTCTATATCTCCTCACCCTAGAAAGTGATGATGTCTGTGTAGTCACTGAAATATGGTTTAAAGCCATGGAGAGCACACCAGCAGTGCAAGGCTATATATTGTTTGCCTGGTCCTCACTAATATGGGACAGTGCTGCACACCCCCTAATGTAATGGCCTCTTTGGTAAGTTCAGACAACAAAACAGTCTCCCCTGAAGTAAAAATAAAACCCAGAACCTCAGCTAACCTTGGAATATTCAGGAACTACTCTTAGGCTAATCTCCTACTATTAAGCGATAATCTGGCAAAATTCAAGTCCCCATAAACCCTGAGAACACTACTACCTATGTAGAACTGTTCATAGAAACCCCATACAATCATGTTAATAGCCGCATAGAGGCAGCTGTATCCACCAGAAATAAATACAGAAGTAACTCAAAAAACAAGCCACCCTAGTGGAATCACAACATCAATAAGCTTCATAACAGAAGGAAGAAAATCATAGCAAAAATTAGGAGGTGTAGCATGCAGAAAGATAAAAGCACCCTCATCAAACTAAACAAACAACACAGAGGACAAATAAAGTCTACCAAAGCAAAATCTGAGGTAAATTTGGTCTCCCAGGCTATGGACAACCACAAGGCATTCTTTAGTTATGTCTGCAACCTCAAAGACAATATACAGTTGTATGAATAACTCCTTGGTAATGGAGCCACCTATACTAAGCCAGACGATATAGCACAAAAAGAAAAACAAATGAAAAAAAAAACCTGAACAATGTCCTCTTCTTTTCCTATATTGTATTAAAGCAAATAATATCAAATTTTCTCTAAATACACGTGCCTTAGTAATGTTTCTAATCCTATGTCAGTAATTGTAACTTGCATTTTTTATCTCAGACTGTATTGTATTCCACAAAATGTTTAGTATCTATGCTGTTTATTTCTACAGATGTTGTACTGAGGAGCTTTTCTTTCTGGGCCTCCACTGAAAATGGACCACTGGCCCAGTAGGACCCTCTTGGTAAACAAATGTAAATAAAATAAAATAAAATAAAGTAAATAAACCCAGTAGCAAACAAATTCAGCTCTAACTTTACTCTTCTTTATCCTCACCCTCTCCTCAGAAAATACCATCACATATAACTCCCCCTACTATCACTAGGGAACAGGTCCTCGGTGCTCTCTCTAAGGCCAAGCACATGCATCAATGGGCCCAGAAAATGCATTCTACGTGCATCAATGTGCCCAGACAATATCCCAGGATGCATTCTAAATAGCATGACCAATCAGGTCATCTGGAATTGCTATTTAACTATAGCCTGCAAACAAGCTTCATGCCTCATGAATGGAGAACAGCCATGACAGCAGTCATCCTTTTGCACATAGGTGGGCCATTTACAGAGCCTGGAAACTATAGACCCATAAATCTCACTAGTCTCATATACAAATCCATAGAAAGAATTATTATGGAAATGATCAATAATGACATAGGAAACATCCAGACCCTGGACTCAACTCAGTTTGGTTTTGTAAAGGCCAGGTCATGCTTACTCAACCCAGTGGACTTCTTTGAGAAAGTCACCAAAGCAATAGATGAGGGAAAAATAGTCCACACTGATTCCTTGACCTGGTCTAGGCATTTGATACAATACCCCACTCTGGCATTGTTAAAAAATTAAAGAGGTTAGGTATAAAACCTTATTTCACCTGGTGGATAGCCATCTGACTCACAGACAGGACTTAGGAAGTTAGAATTGGTGAGTCCACTTCTACAAAGAGGCCAGTCTCAAGCAGAGTCTCTCAGGGATTGTTCCTAGGACCACAACTTTTTCACATTTACTTCTCTGAAGCCAAGGTCAATGTCAGGGGCCTCTGGCAGACCTAATTTGCAGATAATTACAAATTAGGAGCAGTCATGGAATTCTCCACTGACACTAATGTTCTCCAGGAAGGGATGACCCAGACAAATAACTTGTGTCTGAGCCATTCTCTAAACCTAAATGCCAAGAAATGGATACGAGTATCTTTCAGGAAGTCATACACCCCTGGTAACTATCATATTGACAACAAACCCCTGACAGTCGACACAGTAGTCTAAGACTTGCATAGACAGTAATCTTGCCTTTGACTATCACATGTCTACAGTAGTGTGGAAATCATTCTGTGTTGTGCAACTTATAAACAAAGTAATGGCATCAAGATCCAAGGAGGTCATTGTTTCACTCTTTTCAACATTTATCAGATCTGTCTTTGACTACAGTGCCCTCTTTGGTATATACCTAATCAGGCACATCCAACAAATGGAATGTCCACAAAAGTTCCTCACTAAAAGAATATAGGGCTTAAGTAACGTGCCTTATGAATACTGACCCAGAACCCTACCCCTAATTCTGTCTCCTATGAGCTGTTGAGGGAGATCTATGCCTGGCATACAAGGCATTGTTGGACCCCATCCTGATGGACCTCCTGCATAGCCACAAAACAGTCAACACCAAAATTACCCATTCTAAAGAATTAACCCTTGCCTATAATATAACTAGGACATGCTGGAGAGACAGGTATGTATCCCAGAGAGTACATCTTCTCTGGAACAGTCTCCCCATCCATGTGAAACAGAGTTCAACCCTAACCCAATTCAAGTGTAACTTGGACAATTGAATAGGGGGCAGGTAATTCATCCCTGATTTGACACCTATGTCTCTATTGGACATATGCAGCCTGTAAATGGTTCGTCTCCAAGGCCCCTGCTTGCAAATGTTTCAAATTTCAAGCCCCTGCTTAAACACATCAAGGGTACCAGTACTTGTTAGAGATTTGGGATGCATGGCTAGGCTTAAAAGAGCCCTAGTAATCATTAGCCTAGTACACACCTATGAATATATATATATATATATATATATATATACATATACATATATATATATATATATATATATATATATATATATATATATATATATATATATATATATATATATATATATATATATATATATATATATATATATATATATATATATATATGGCTCTACTTCACAAAAACGAAACCCCATAACACCGAAAACACACAACCACATTGCAAAACATATATAACACACATATACACAACTGCCCCAAACTACCTAACACAACATCCTACAATACAGATAGGGCAAGCCCCTGCACCCCCCACATCCCCCTTCTTTAATATTCTAACTCCGAGATCGCACAGACACACAAGGCAAACTCACACCCACACATTACAGTCCCTCTCTCACACACACACACACACACACACACACACACACACACACACACACACACACACCACAGTCACAACACACACTTACACACACCACTAACCCTCAAACATACACTTACATATACATACTTACCTGCACCGCAACACCAGAAGCACAAAATTCAAAATCCCGTAATACCAGGATTTTGAATTTCACGATTCTGGTCTTTCGGTGTAATGGGGTTTCGTTCATGTTGTCTCGGTGATGTTAGTTTCGGTGTTCTGGAGTTTCGTTTTTCTGAAGTAGGCCCATATATATATATATATATATA
Organism: Protopterus annectens; assembly: GCF_019279795.1. NCBI lineage: Eukaryota > Metazoa > Chordata > Ceratodontiformes > Protopteridae > Protopterus > Protopterus annectens. The sequence goes on along the minus strand of NC_056738.1, from coordinate 483,855,587 downwards.
TATATATATATATATATATATATATATATAGTGGATATAAAAAGTGTACACACCCCTGTTAAAATACCAGGTTTTTGTGATATAAATAAATGAGACCACAATAAATCATTTCAAAACTTTTCCCACCTTTAATGTGAACTATAACCGAAAAACAAACAAATCTGTTAGGGGAAAAAATATGAAAAATAAAAAAAACTTACAATACACTGGTTGCATAAGTGTACACACCCTTAAACTGATACTTTGTTGTGTGTGCACACCCTTAAACTAATACTTTGTTAAAGCACCTTTTGATTTAATTGCAGCATTCAGTCTTCTTGGGTACACACCTGCCATCAATTCAAGAGACTGATTAACCACAAATAAAGTTCAGCTATCCTAATAGGATTTTCCTGACATTTACTCAGTTTCCTGCTACAGCAAAAGTCATGGTTTACAGAGAGCTTACAAAGCATCAAAGGGATCTCATTGTTGAAAGGTATCAGTCAGGAGAAGGGTGCAACATTTTCCACAGCATTGGATACACCATGGAACACAGTGAAGAGAGTCATCAAAATGTGGAGAAAATATGGGACAATAGTGTTGATACAAAGAACTGGATGTCCTTCCAACATTGATGAAAGGACAAGACAAAAACTGGTCAGGGAGGCTGCCAAGAGACCTACAGCAACACTGAAGGAGCTGCAGGAATTTCTGGCAAGTACTGGTTGTGTACTACATGTGACAACAGTCTCCTGTATTCTCCATATGTCTGGGATATGGGGTAGGGTTGCAAGACGGAAGCCTTTTCTTACACAGAAAAACATCCAGGCCCAGCTAAAATTTGCAAAACAATACATCAAGTCTCCCAAAAGCATGTGGGAAAATGGATTATGATCTGATGAGACCAAGGCTGAACTTTTTGGCCACAATTCCAAAAGGTACGTTTGACACAAAAACAACACTTCACATCACCAAAAGAACACCATCCCCATGGTGAAGCATGGTGGTAGCAGTATCATGCTTTGGGGTTGCTTTTCTTCAGCTGGAACTGGGGCTTTAGTCAAGGTGGAGGGAATTATGAACAGTTCCAAATACCAGTCACTTTTGGCCCAAAACCTTCAGACATCTGCTAGAAAGCTGATGATGAAGAGGAATTTCACCTTTCAACACAACAATGGCCTCAAGCATACATCCAAATCAACAAAAGAAGGGCATCACTAGAAGAAAATTAAAGTTGTGGAATGGTCTAGCCAGAGCCCAGACCTAAATCCAATAGAAAATCTGTGGGGTGACCTGAAGAGGGCTGTGCACAAGAGATGCCCTCGCAATCTGACAGATTTGGAGTTCTTTTGCAAGAAAGAGTGAGCAAATTATTGTCAAGTCAAGATGTGCCATGCTGATAGACTCCTAACCAAGAAGACTGAATGCTGTAATTAAATCAAAAGGTGATTCAACAAAGTATTAGTTTAAGGGTGTGCAGACACAACAAAGTATTATTTTAAGGCTGTGCACACTTATGCAACCATCATATTGTACGTTTTTTATTTTTTATATCTTTTCCCCTAATAGATTTGTTTGTTTTTCAATTGAATTGTTCAGATTATAGGTCACATTAAAGGTGGGAAAAGTTTTGAAATGATTTATTGTGGTCTCATTTTTTTATATCACAAAAACCTGGCATTTTAACAGGGATGCAGGGATGTGTACACTTTGCAGCCACACACATATATATATATATATATATATATATATATATATATATATATATATATATACACACACACACACACACACACACACACACACACACATGAAAATTCTTTAATTATATTGTATACTTAGAAATTCTGCAGCAGACACATTTGGGCTGTCCTCCACATCATCACTAACAATGACTCTGTGTAAATTCTGTGCTGAGCTGTCTGTATGTCTGATAGTGGACAGGAACTCCTCTGTCTCAATCAGTGGTGTTGAGTAGTAGGATCCCCTCCCTGTAGCTATATGTTCCCCTGCAATTGTAGCCACCCACATCTCATCTGCATGATCAGGTTGCTGGCTCTGTCTTATTTTTGGAAGGTACAGCCATACCTTCCTACGGCATTGACATTCACCTGCTCCCAAATATGATCACAGGAGAACTTGTCACCTCTGTCTCTCTTTAAGAGGAATGACCCATGTCAATGTAGAGCCTGGATGAGCTTTTCATTATCTGCATCACTGGATGGTGGTTTATGGGATGCAGATTTCTTGGATGCCATAGTCCTGTATGAGATGAAACATAAAAGAAAAAAAATGTAAGCCACTGTTACACATGCGATCTGAATTGGGTGCCAGTTCAGATACATATTTCTAGCTTGACTTCTGCTGACATGCCTGGTGAAGGTAGGGATGGTTTTCCATTCCGTGCACAAAGGTGGTGTTTTGAGGAGTCCCAAGATTTTTGTGAAACTCATCGTCATGTGCTACAGCCAGAGGCTGCTGCAGGAGGATTATACCAGATCTCAGTTAACAACTGGGAGTTGAGAATATTAGGACTTTTTTGTCTTCATGCGATGTTTTTTTCAACAATGAAATTACCTTGATTTGTGTCTTGCTGGATTTAATCGTAGAGGAAAATTTTTTTGTGTTTAATCAAGATTATTATCTGCAACGTGTAGGAGCTGCTATGGGCCCTGCTTGTGCTAACTCCTATGTGAATTTAGTTCTATCGAAATGAGAGAATGATCACATATTTAGATACAACCCTTTCATGCATAATGTTAAATACTATAGACACTTTTGGTGATGTTTTCCTTGTCTGGGAAGGGACTCTGGATAGTTTTCATCTGTTTATTTATTATTTACATTCAATATCTTTTTTGACATTCACATATAATCACTTTTTAGAGAATATATATTTCCTTGAGGTGACTATCATGAGAGATCGTAGAGGAAGCATTACCACAAAGGTATTGATAAAACTTTGTAAGAGAAACAACTTGTTGCACAGAACTAGCATGCATCCGAGGCATATTCCTAAGAACATGATTAAATGGCATTTGTTACATACATCAAGACTACATAATAATGATAATAATGCCTTGTAGGCTTTGAATGTGTTGGCAGATACTTTTGTATCAAGAGGCTATCTGAGGAGTGAAGTAAACAAGATCATTGATGAAGTCTGTTCCTCTAGGGAAACTACAGCTAGAACCCTTTTTTCTACCACAGATGCAGCAGTATCAGATCATTCTATAGTTTCCAACAGATCACCATGCATAATTTTGACTTATTTGATTGATATCAGCTCAGTAAGTGATATAATGAGGTAGAATTGGCCGATATTAATAACCGATGATACTATAAGAGATATTTTGGGTACTTCATCAAAGTTTATGTTCTGTAATAATAAGTCCCTTAAGTGTCTTTTATGCTATAGGCAGCACAAGCAGTATCCTATTTTGTCAGATTGTACTGGCACCTTTATGTGCAGGTCTTTTAATGCATGTAAGCACATTTGGAACACTTCTATTAAGCATTCTGTATCTCAACGGCATATACATTTTAATTTTTATGCAGACTCTAGAACTCCAAACATTGTTTACCTCACAAAATGCCGAGTCCGCATCTGATTTTATATTGGTAAGACTAATCAGCAGTTCAAAGACAGGATCCTACAACATTTAGGGGACATTCCTAATAAAGGAATGACCAACTCATTATTCAAACATATTTTAGAGACTGGCCTGGAACATACTTTAAGTTTCCTGTGCCAGAAAGGGTCTATGAGAATATTAGAGGTGGCAGTCTTTTTACTAAGTCAGAATGCGCCAAACTAAAATGGATTATGTCATTTAAGGCAGATTCTTTTCCTGGACTGAACAATGTACTATTGGTTAAACCAATCCTTAAAGTCTGTGGGCTGAGACACTAATTTGATTAGATAGGCCTCTATGAATGGTTTTGGTATCAGAGTATAATGTTACAGCAATGCTAATATTTTATGTGATTATCTTTTGATAACTTGATTAGTTCTAGCAATTTTATTACTAGATGGACTTCCTTATTGGATTAGACTTTATATTTACTTATTGAGTCAATTGTAAAGGTGTGTGTGCTGTAGTAATAATTTGATTGGCTAGTTTTTCATGAATGATTTTGCTACGAATGAACAGCATTGCAACAGTGAAGGTGCTACATGTGATAGTTTTTTGATTATTTGATTGGTTTGGCTGTGTTATTTTAAGATTTTGATTGGTTTTCATTTTTTTGTTGACATGTTTATTGGTCTGATGAAGCAGTTGTATAACCATGAAAGCGCTCACCAGTTTCTTTTTTGTTTTATTAAATATCATTAATTTTAGAGCCATGTTGGTTTACTTGGTTTATTTATTTATTGTGATTTGTCTTCTGCTTTCCTGGTTCTGATTTTATCTGCATACAACTTCCTGGAACTTTTACATTCCTATAATCCTTCCCCTGTGTCCTACTGTATGCTTGCCCCCATTTTCACCACTGTCTTATCAACCCCTTTTTTCACACATTTAATCTGGTCAAAAAATAGAATCAGTCACAACGCACACATGGCCAGAAATGGCCTATCAAAAAGTCTTCACTTTTTGTCCTCAGCATTTGCCCAGAGATTGCCATTGTACACCATTGCTGAGTAACAGTGAATGACGTTTCACATCCCGTGGCACAAACTGATGAGTTTTTCCATCGCTCACACTATTCTTGTTACCTTAGCACAAATGTGTTTAAATTCATTCTGCCTTAGAATACAGAGGAAAGGTGGAGTAAAGGCACTACTTTGAAACAGTTACTCTAACAATTCTTAGGCTGCTGGATGTAATGAACTAGAAGTTCCTATGTGTTGTGTTGAGACAATTCCTCTGTCTGTAGAGTCATGTTTTTGCATAGTGCCAGGGGTCCGATTATAGCTGTATGTTAAAATATTATTTCATGGCATTTTATATTCCAAAACATTTGCATTTATATCCATTTACAAGCATTTCATTAACATAGCATTTGAATTGTGCAGCAAGAAAGCATTTGCAAAAACATTCCATCCCCAATAGGGAGACTTAATAAGCCACCCTTATCCTGTTTATGTCTTAAATTTGTTTCTGTTCTGCTACATATTCTTGCTCCCTATAACAAACACTTTATTATACAAAGCATGACAGAGTAATAATGAGGAAACAGCTAAGACTGTCAAACCATAAAGATGGTCCTAAATATCCTATAAACAACTTTTGATATTTCTCTCTCCATCTCTCTGTCTCTCTCTTTTCATTCCTTCTTCGGTAAGTTGTCACTGTCCCTTCAATTGAGTTATTTAAACTGTGTGAATTAGAAGTTCCTTTGTGGTGTGCTGTGATAATGCCCAGAGCTATACATTGATTTCTGCATACTTTCAGGGGTTCTAATCCAAACATATGTCAAACTGTTGGTGACGGTTTTTATTTACTATTTTATGTGCAGCTGTTGGCTGCATTTTGTTTTGAGCCACCATTAACCTGCTTCTGTCATGATCAACTTGGTCCCTGCTTCCCTCTCCATCTGTGCATGTCTCCTCCCCCTTCTGTGTCATCGGTCTTTCTCCTCAGCATTTTCACAATGCCTGGCACCTGTAATTTAGGAGGAATGGAATCTTGTGAGTTTTTCCCTTTTGCCATATTACTCTGGTGCCCTTCACACTACTGTGCTTAGCCTTACTGCTCTATGTACAGTCAGGCTAATCTTCTTTTGGGCTGAAGAGTTGAATGTACCCCATGTAGGATGATCCAGTTGCAAATATTGAGGAAGCATTCTGCTTTAAATCATTTATTATACTGCTGGCTGTAATGTACACCTTATGTAATGCTAAAATGGTCATTACTGTGATGAAGCCTGATTCCTACATTCTCACTTGTCCCATGGTTTTGTGATCATCCCTTCAAACAACTAAAATTAGTAACATTTCCTGTGTGTTGTATTGACACAATTCACATATCTGTAAAATGCTTTTGACATAGTGTCGAGTTCGAATCCAGAAATACGTAAAAGTCATATTTAATATTTTATTTATATTACTATTATGTGTGTAAGTGTTGTCTACATAATCCTAGTAACCCACCATTAATCTGCATTAATCTCTCAGTCATGGTTATACTTTCTGATCCCTGCTTGCTCCCCACTGGAAGCATTTGATTGTATATAACATAACAATTTACTTAACAGGAAAAAGACAACAGTAACACACCATATAGATGTTAAGAAATTTCCCAGAAAAATATACCATTCTTTGTGTGTCTTCATCCCTGTCTCCATGTCTCTATCTGTTTCCACTTCTGTATCATTACTTTTTACTGTTTCATATTTATCATTCTACTGGAAGTAATATAAACTTTAGGGATTTTGCAGCTGTCTTAAGTGCAATGAGGATGAATGAAGTAGAGTTCCTATGTGGTGTGTTAAGATACTACTCATGCCTGCTGTACATTTGTTTTGGAATACTATCAAGGTTCAAATCCAGATGCATGCCAAAGTGTTATTGAGTATTTTGTAGACTCCTTTGTGTGTTCGCTATGCATTTTATTAACACATCATTATCCTGCTGCTATATTAATGTACTTCCTTCCTAGTGGGAATACTGTCTTGTACAGATCATGACTGAATAATTATGATGACAAACCAAAGTCAACACAAAGATGTGCAGAAATGGACCATACGTAAATCTCTTCCTATGTCTCCATGCCTGTCTCCCAATCTCTTTTCCACATTTAGTGTCCTCAACTTATGCGCAATGTTTGGCATCGCACACCAGTGGTGAGTGATGGTAAATGTCATTTCACGTATTATGGCAAAAGCTGAAGATTTTAATTTCAACCACGCTAGCATGGCTCGCATTGTGAAAATAGGCTTAGCCCTACTGTGCTATAGAAATGCACACTGATAGTATTATTGTGACACAGTTCATGTAACATATATATTAGGCCGATAGATGTCAAATGCACCTTATGGGATGTTACACCTGTCTTTAGAGTGATGAAGGCTGATGTCTACATTTTCCCTTGTTTGAATCTTTTGTCAGCATCTCTTCAAATGTGTCAGTTAAACTTAACAATTCTTGAATTCCTGTGTATTGAGCTGAGATAATCCTCTTTGTACACTTTGATTTTATAGTGTCAAGGGTTCAAATCCAGACATATGTCATACATAATGTTACATTAATGTTTTCACATCTTAATGTTATGTGTGTAAGTGTGGTGCATATGTAGTCAAACAATAGTGTCCTCCTTATGTCCTTATCATATTTCCAGTCTTCTACTTGATCTTCATCCATATTGGAAACATTTTTTGTACAGAACAATACATCTGAAGGGTACAGGGTTTCAAAAGTTGTACTCATTTATGAGTCATAATGTGTGTGGCTGTCATCTTATCCTTAATAGTATCTTGAGAATAGTTGACAATTGGAGGCATTAGTAAAAGCCATAGATTTGATTTTGTAAATTTATATATGTCAGAAAGTGCAGGATAACACAACAAAACACAAATATATGCAGAAATGAACCATAAACTAATCTCTAAGTATGTCTGTATGTGTATTCCTGTCTCCAAATGTCCACCTCCTCCCACCCATCCTGTATCATTAAATAAACCATTTCCGTAATCTATGTTTCCACCAGCAGTAACATGCTTGGTCTCTCATGTGTTTCATATTACACCTGTATCATAACTAACATCTTTCGGCTTTTTCCAGTTAGGGGTTGCCACAGTGGAACTCTGGTCTGCTAATGACTGGCAGTGGATTTTTACGGTGCTAAAGTGCCAGCCCAATGCCCAAACTTCAAAGAAGGCACACCAATTCATGTATGCACCTACCTCCATGTCTTTAAATGTCACTCGACTATGGGAAGGACATGCACACTCCACACAGAAGGCGATCCATCTGAGAATCAAACCGGAGAACCTCTTGCTGTGAGGCGATAACCCTAACCGCTGCACCACCGTGGCCTACACATTACACTTGTATCATACATATAAGAATTGATGGACTGCAAATGTCATGACAAATGTGTAAATCATGCCACATGAAACATGACCATAGCACACATCTGTTCTGTATTCCATCAGATTCAGACACGATTGTTTGTGTATACTGCTTATTTAAGTGAAGGTCAGCACAGAGCTCCATAGACTACTGCTAATTCCCATTCTAAGTTCAGAATCTCAGGATATGATAATACTTTGCCATCAGCCACACAAATGAACTTGCCAGTGGTATGCTTCAGAAAGACAGTTAAAAAAATTACACCAAAGAATTATGTGAGTAGGTTGTACAAAATCTGTGTTAATGAAATTTTTAAACCAAGGTATCTAGATTTCACAGTGATATTGACTCAATTAATTCATTTTCTTAATGTATGTCTGTACTTCAACAGTTACACTTGCATCTTTTTTACAACCATATATAACCTTTTCACACATAATCTGGCAGTTTTATTCAGAACTGCACTGTCTTATTTTTTGATCATTGTGCCAGTGTAAGCCAATACAACTGATGGTGATACAGTAAATGGCTATTATTTGCATGCAATCATCCAGGTATGAATTGTCATGAATGCTTTCTTGACAATCCACTGATTTACAGTTGTGATTGTCATTGACACCCCATATTTTGAAGCAGGTTCATGTCATCACAGCAACACAATGTGCGTGAATGACAGTATATAGATGTTATCAGAGAAGTATGTAATTACATGAGACAAGCACAGTGCTGTTAAGCTGGGCTATCTAGACACATGCATTTGTCCCAAAACCTGTCATGCACAGTAACTGATCTTCAAAATAGTGAAGTTTTAATACTTACAATGTACATTTTCACATCTTTAAAGTCATACTTTGGTGGTGCTAGTGGTTCATACTGTGTTCTCTAGATTGTGTAACTATATAGGCAGATGGATCAAATCAGACAGTGGTGAATTTGTGTGTGTGTTGTTAGTGTCAGGAAAGTAAAGCTTCAACAACAGATGTACTGTGTCCACTTCCAATCTGGAGAAAACTTGAATGTTGGACACATCTGTCTCTGTACTTTATCCCATTTTTTAACACAGACATCTTCTCTGCAACACACTGATGAGCGCATCCTGTCAAAAGCACTCTCTCCCCTTATGATTAAGACTTCTCCTGTGGCACTTGCAATTCATACTGTCTCCCCTTACGACTAAGACTTCTCATACGGCACTTGTAATTCATACTGTGTACACTAGATTGTATAACTACATAAGTAGGAGGCTCAGATCTCACAGTGGTGAACTTTTGTGTGTATGGCTTACATGTCAGGTATATATAGCTACCTCAAGAAATGTGCTGCATCTACTTCCACTCAGGAGAATCATTTAAACTGGGAGAGGACTCCCCATCACCTTATCCCACTTTTATGACAAACATCTTCTATGCAACACATTGATGTGATAAGACATCTCCTCATCTCCTGTAGGGCTTGTGGGTAATACTGTGTTCTATAGGTTCTGTAGATAGAAAGGCGGGGAGGGGGGGGTTTGAATCCAACAGTACTAAATTAGGGTGTGTGTGTGTGTGTGTGTGTGTGTGTGTGTGTGTGTGTGTGTGTGTGTGTGTGTGTGTGTGTGTGTGTGTGTGTGTGTGCATGTCTCAAGAGTCAGGTACGTATGTCAACAGAAGTGCTGTATCTACTTTAACTCAGGAGGAACATTTACACTGGCAGAAGGCACATCGTATCCCACTATTACCACAAATGTTTTCACTGCAACACACTGATAAGGTCATATTTTCATAAGTGCACTCTGTCAATGTAAAAGTCACACTTCTGCTGTGGTGCTTGTGGTGAATACTGCATTATCTAGGTTCTGTAACTAGATAGGTAAGTGGTTTGAATCCAACATTGCTTGAATAGTGTGAATGAATGTACTGTCATGTATAATTGGCTCAGTAACAACACCTCTTAAGTAAAGCTCCACTTAGAAGACATATTTTCTCTGGCAAAGGGCTACCCTATAAATTTGTAGTATCCTCAGGGAAAACCCTGTGTTGGAAACACAATGATTACATTATGCTTTAAAAACTGAACTATCTCACAGTTATAGTATGACTTATCCTGTGGCACTGTCTGTTAATATTGTGCTGTCTAGATTGTGTAACTAAATAGGTAGGTGGTTTGAATCCAGCAATAATTGGCTAAGGTGGGTGTGTGCTTGTCTGTCATGCTATAAAGAGAAGGCTTCTAATGCATATAGGATATGTAGCTGCGCAGTGTTATTTTGCTTTTCAACCACTTTCTTTCCTTTTTGGTAGAAGCATCATCCTATTAAACAATGGTGATACCATCCATTCAAATGTGTACTGTCACAATTGTAAGCCAACACCTTGTGTGGCATGTGCGATTCAGGCAATGTTCTGTCCCTCGTGATCTTAGGTAGTCAGTTCGAATTCAGTCATTAATGCTTAGACTCAGTTTTGTCAGTATGAGTGTGAATATGCATGTTGGTAACAATGTTGTCACCCAGCTACCTGCTGTGTACACATTTAGATACAGATTCCTCTTACAAGAAATTCTGCTCATTTCTCACAGAGAAATACTTTAGTTGATACTGATGATACTATTTAATGAAATATGGCTTTCCTAAGAGAATTACTAAGACATCTCCTATAGTATGAGAAAATGTGAGTATTCTGTATGTTGATGCCTTAGTAAGGCATGTGTTTGATTCCGTTACTATCTATACATTGTGCATGATTGCCATTTTACCATCACAGTGATGACTGCATTATGCATCACATTTGTTTAGGTACACCTAGCATCAGGAAATGTTGTGTGACCAGTAGGCATATAGCAGTAATCTTTCAAAGAAATTACAGGGACACATATCCCTTGCAGCAATAATATGATGCCATGTTTTCAAATACCAAAATATCTCACAGAGTAGCAACAATTGTACTGTGGCATGCTCACTTTCACAATATCACATAGCTTCTGTCATCACAGTCAGATGTTCAAAATCTACAATGACTAGCTGTAAGCATTGTATGTCCTTATACTGTTATGCATGAATAACATTTACAACAGTTATAGTGTGTACAGTTACAGTGGGAGAGGCTCCCTGATCCCTTTTATTTCAAATAAATTGTTTGCAACACAATCATGTGTTATAATGAATTCAAATAAGTGGAGTCCAACAGTTATGACTTCAACTGTGGCACATGTGATTCATACATATGTTGTTAATCAGTGGCCTTACATAGCTTGCTGTTCAATCCCAGCAAGGGCAACATTATATGAATGCACTGATGTTACACAAACAACAGTACATCATATTATTAGTATCCATTTTTACATTGGGCAAAGAAATATTAACACATTTTGTAATTTCATGGCAATGAAACAGTTGTTCTGCGAATGTCATGGTGTGAGTGCTGCTATGGCATATGCATTGGGTACTGACATGTATAGCATACCTACACAGATAGAGTGTGGTTCAAGTCTGGGATAGTGTGTGCACAAAACAATGGAAAATGCTTTCTTGATGAAGATACATTTATATTGGATTGCTTACAGTTGTGAGAATATTAACATAGGTATCATCTTATCATCATTCTTACAAATTAATATTGTACAAATTATCGTCAAAAGTCATTTTTTACTTTACACATTAATTTCAGTTATTTGTGGCAAGCTCCATTTCTATGTCCTGCATCAGGTGCAGTCAGTACATATGTCTGTAGAGTGTGCATTATGATAAGCAGAGGTTGGAATCTGGTATCATCTTTCTGTCATATAACTGTGCCTGACAGAAGTGGCTTAGGCAAAGAAAGTAGTTATGACACAGTCAGAGGGCCACATTTTTAAGGCCTCATGTCCACAGTAGATGATCCATACCCATTACAATAGGAAAGATCTGTAAGCCCTTCAAGGGTGGTCTCATAACATTTATGGTATGCCTATTTCTGTGGCATCAATGGTTTATACACAGCTCTTGGATAGCAATCCTGGCATGTGCTCGAGTCTGGTAAGATGCATATGTTGTGTATGTTATTGATTGCTCACAGGGATTACTTATTTTACAAATAATAATGCTCTGTGTTATGTGTCTTCATCCAAATATTTATATATTACTGTAATTCTTTTCTTTACACTGTACAGCTTTATAGGACATGAAGGCTTAGATAACATTTTTTACTGTATGGCATGATACAAGATCATCCTAAAGTGTGATTCTGCCTGTGTTAGGACACTTTCTTGTGTGTTTGTGTTGTTTACATGCTGTTATGGTAGTGTTCACTGTAATTTCTACTGATCATGCCTAGTATAATCATGTAGTAGATGTGCTCCATTTACAAATGTTGACCTTGAACTAATGAAATGCCATCAGATCTGTTTTATTATTTGTCACTTGTGTATTTTGAGTGTTATTATATTACTGTTTAGGATTTACATGAATATAAAACACTTGCTTGTCTGATACATTTTTAAAGGCAATACAGTATGCTTCTGTTGTTATTCTGTTGCAAATTACTTCAAGTGGCAAAAACATGTCCCTATCTGATTGCATGACACAACAGCTGTAGGGTTCATTTCTTCTTGTTTATACATGATGAAGTGGAGAGTACAGCAGTACTGTTGGGCAGTACACATCATTCCCTGTATATACATGACATATTTATACCATTCAACCATACTGAATTCCTTGGAATTTGCCAATTTTGAGGGCAAAATAATGGGGTGCCACAAATTTCTGAGTGGCCCCTTCAGTTCCTATTTATCAGAACTGTATTATTCCCAATGGTATGTGAATTTAATTATATTATTTAACAACACATTTACACAATTATCTAATACTGAACTTAAGTTGAGAATCTAGATTTTAGCATGTATATGCATTGTTATTATTGAATTTAGCATTTTCTTTGTTTAATGTTAATAGTTCACACCTGAAAATGAGATGCAGAAAATTTGCCTATCAATAAAACAATAAACTTTTTGAGCAGGGAAACAAAATTGGGTCAGTTGACAAAGCTCATTTGAGTAATGTCTAGATGATTTGATGTGGCATCATTGCAACCGATTTACTGGCGTGACTAAATTAAAGGGAATATCCAAAAAAAATCGCTTACTGAAACCATCCAATAAACAGTTTGGTAAGACCATAAGCAAAAATGTGTAAATTTTTTAAGCAACAGCTTTCTGTGAAATAAGCAGAGGCAGCGTTCAATACACGAGTTAACAAACTGTACATTTAGTAGAAAAGTAAACTCATCTTTTCCAACCTACACCACACTACCAAGATTTAAAAGCAAAAAGTAACTTAATTTTTTTACTCAACATACGGCTTTACACAAACTATTAACTCCTCTACCAGAACTCACAAACCTAACAACAAAGAAAGTACCTTGGACTGGATACTTACTAATAATCCTCTACATACCTACAAAGTAGGGACCCTCCCAGATGATATAAGTGACTAACATATTTTATTTTTTTATAAATCTAAAAACCCTCACTCATCCCAACATTGCCAGAACTGTACGCTACAAAAACAATTTAACCCTGAACTATTCCAGACAGAACTTAAACAATGTAATTGGTCACCACTAAAATATCTTCACATTCTTAACCATCCTGAACCACCATGCTCCATTACGCTCTATAGATGCAAAGCTTCCATCTGAAACAAATCCTGGATAATCTACTAAAACCCATCGGATTACCTAACATTTAGACAACTAAGAAATCATACTAAAAAGCCATTGTGCTAGATAAAAGAACTTCTACCTCCAAATACAGCAAACCTATCAAAAGAATCAAAAGTTTTGGAACAGCATTAACAAACTTCTTCACCCAGGACAATCTATCACACCTACCTCTAGGCTCCAACTAATCCTATTCACAGAAACCTCAAATCTGCCAAACTCATCTTTAAATCCCTCTCCATCTTTTCAATTACAGCCAGTGTCTACTTAGCAGAATACCTTCAAATAGGAGCTAAATCCATTGCCTACCCTATCTCCATTCTTATCAACAGAACCATAAGTATCTCCTCTGGCAAAATTATGGAAAGTGTATCCAGAAGCAACTTCTTAACCACCTTCTCCAAAATAACATGCTTGCCAACTGTCAACATGGTTTCAGACCTTACCATAGTACCACCACTGCCCTGCTATCATTTACAGATTGTATTAACAAGAATCAGAGTAAAGGCATTCTATCCTCTGCAGTATTCATTGATTTATCGCTTTTGACATGGTTAATCACCAACTGCTCTTACATATAATGATATCTCTATCACTTGACCTTAACTGGTTCAAATCCTACCTTGAAAACAGAAAACAATACTCTGGCACAATAATCTTTTTGGTGTCCCTCAAGGCTCCATATTAGGTCCACTCTTATTTTCCATCTATATTAATGACCTTCAGTCAGTAATTCCATATACTACCTGCATTCAGTATGCAGATGACTCCACTATTATCTGCTCAGCCACTTCTCAAATTGAACTGCAGACCCTTACCCAGAATGCATTTAATACTGTTGAACAATGGTTTACAAACCTAAACTGCTACTCTCATTTTACTTTATATCTAAACAATGTACTGTTTATCTCCAGACCCTAACTACCAAACTCCTAGGAGTAACTATAGATAATAATCTCAACTATGACATGCATATTAACAGTACAATAAAACAGTCAACAAGAAACTTGGATCCCTTCTATAGAATTAAACCCTTACTTAGGCAGCCAGCAGCCAGGACTGCTATAGCACTCATCTCTCTCTCTACTCTCTGCTGCTTGCTTCACCCATTATAAATCTTCTAAAAAAACAACAACAAAACTGACAGTATCCTATAACAATATGCCAGATTTGCTACTGTCTCTCCTTTCAGAACTCATCACTGTCTTAATCTTAAACAACTTGATTGCTTCTAACAAACTACAGTTTAACATTTGCAGATCCAACAATTTAGCAGGTGACTCTAATACCATCGGTAAGCTATGGAATCTGCTACCCACTGAACTCACAACTCTCTGCTCTCATATACTTTTTAAAAAGAAACTCAAGCTTCATCTCAAATCACACTGGTTATGTTCCTGTACTTGATTGGTTAGAGTTTCTACACCATCTACACTTTTCACAGCTTACTATTGCCCACAAAACCCTGTATCAACATACTCTCAAAGCTACTTACCCCTACGAGAATCCTAAAAACTTACGCTCTTCTAACAAACTACAGTTTAACATTTGCAGATCCAACAATTTAGCAGGTTACTCCCTTTTCTCTAATACCATTGGTAAGCTATGGAATCTGCTACCCACTGAACTCACAACTCTCTGCTCTCATATAAAAGAAACTCAAGCTTCATCTCAAGTCACACTGGTTATGTTCTTGTACTAGCCCTGACTAACTGTTGATACTTCTCACTTATAACTACCTGCATCATCCTAAGCCTTCCCTATAAAATCTGCTTATCATGAAACTTTTATATATACTTGCATATTACATCCTCTCATGAATATTCCCTTATTGTTTACTGCTCAGTCATGCTCAATGGTAGTAAGGCAGTTAATATTTTATATCTTAAAAACTTTTTCTTATTTATACATCTGTTCTACTCAATACTATTTTCTATATTGTTTTTATATACGACTTTATTGGTACTTCTTCCTTGATTGAATTTTGCATGGACTTTTTTTTACTTCTCTTTCTTGATTGAATTTTGCATGTGTTCTTCTGTAAACTTTTTCAGATTGTACTTTATATATGTTTTTTATTGTTTATTGTTTTTGTTTGATATTAGGCCTCTACTGAAATGGACATGTATCCAGCTAGACTTCAACAAATGTAAAATAAAATAAATAAATAAATACTCACTTTGCTGCTTTCATATACGTACAACGAGAGTAAAACTTCCATAGAATTACTATTAAAAATTAATAAGACAATGCTGCTGGTTTTCTACACTGTTTTGTTAGACGATGACTTGTTTCCATGTTCAGACAGCAGGTTTATCTTTATCTTTGAGAATGGTTTAAGTTAACACTGAGAGATTCTGTGAAATACAAATGCCAGTCTGGAATAGAGAGTGCCAAGGTGAGTGTTAATTGGACCAAACAGGGATTTGTAGTTTTGCACCTTTAGGCTACTAAAAATATTGGATGTTGAATTGATGTTGTTTGAATATTGTTTAATAATATTACACTAGCATTCTTGTTTTCTCCATGGTTATATACGATTATTTCATTTTAAGGACTCTGGGTGTGATATGATGTTTATGGCAGACATTGGCCTTGTGATCTTGTTTTTTTGAGGTGTTTAAGTTTTGTGTCGACAGTCTCCAAGCCTCCAGCAGTAATAAAGAAAGATAGTAATAAGGCATGATTCGGCTTCACCATGTTGGAAGTCAGACTTTTTTAAATTATACTTTTGTATGTTAAATTCTGTAGTCAGGCCTGAGACTCATTTTGTATTATTTATCAAATGGCACCTGTTTGCACAAAAGAAAGGTTTTGTAGGAAGCCTCTAAATGATTGTACAAAAACTCACACTTTGGTTTGGTAGGTGTGGTCCTTGAAAACCAGATAGAATAATGAAAGAATATTAGGTTTTGTTTTAGCATGTATTTTTCTAAAGAATATGCCATCTGAAACTCAAGCATCAGTTATTATTTAGTGAGCTCAATCATTGTTCTCAGTAATTTGCTAGAAAACTGCAAATGTAATTAGAAACAGTCCAAAAATATGAGGTAAAAAATCTAGAAATTTTGCAGAATTTTAGATGTTTGAGAGGTATGCTTCCATGTGGTTTTGTTGTAAAATAAATGTTAAGAAAATCATGCCAGTTTATCTGTACAAGTAATACAGCAGTTTTTAACAATTGCTGATGAAAAAGTTGCATAAAGTGAGAAACAAAGACCCTACCCGAAAAACCTGCTTTTCTAATAATACTTACTTGTCCTCATATAGTAAGAAACAATACTACCCCCACAAAAAAATGGTCTTTTTTAATAGTACTTAACTGTATTGCATTCTGTCGATCTGCTGTACTGAAGATCTCACTCCTGGAAATCAGCACTTTGTGCATAGTTGTTAGAGCATAATATATTACATTTTCCTCCATGTTCTGTACTTATTTAACCATATGAAAGCTTTCAGCATTTCTAATATAGTTTCTTTGTATATACAATTGAAATCCCTTGGAATCGCATCATATATGAGTATGTTCTTGAACGCTGTAGTTAACTACTGCAGTTCAGTGAAAGTCGTGAAGGTGTGACTTTCGGAAATGGAATCTGAATGAGGTCTCCAAATTGTTTTTCTCAGCAGCAGTATCACATTTGGCTTTCCTTCCACTACTGACATTTTTCTGCATACTTAGGGTATCTCATTGAGCATATGTTAAGCAGAGGTCATTGGTGTCACACATTACCCTTTAGGCACACATGGATACAGAGATGCACAAGTATTATAGAATATAATATAATCTGCTTATTATAAATCAAGTCCCTGATTCTGTAATTTTACACACAATATTGCCCAGAAAACTATGGACATTTACTATAGATTTTTCATGTTCCAGCTGAATGTTCAGCCCTTTCTAAATCATTCATGCTATTTCAGAAGTAAGTGTGATTAAAACACTTCTCTTTCTAGCCTTTCCATGGTATCACTTATGCAGAAAGTACTGAGCCAGATTTGCCTCAGGCTGATTTATATTGCAACTTTATAGTCACATTTTGTTTTGTTTTTGTTTTTCCTAGAATGAGCAACATTCACCAAATGCCTGTGTATAATCTTATCAGCTAGTTCAAAGCTAGAGTAAGTTGCATAAACTGTTATAACCTGTTTTTTCAGTAGTGGCATTTCTTTGTTTTAATATGTTATGTCACAGTTTTTAATTGTAGGTTCACAGTTTAAAAAAAAGTGAGCATACTACAGGCAATCGTAGCAACATACCATTATTATTAAAATTTGCTTAATATCGAAGCCTTGCATCTCTAAGATCATAGGCTGTGTTTCTGGCATCCATTTGTGGTGGTCTGCATGTTCTCCCTATCATACCTCTCAACTTCCTAACACAAGAAATCTGGATAAAACCTTAAATAATAAGACCCAAAAATAGGGACAGATTTAAAATATTGTTCTTAGAAACTTGGAATGTTGTTAGAATAACAGGTTACTAACAGTTAATTTTATTAACTTTTTTGCATTTTAGTTTTGTACAAGTTCAAATTTTGATGCAAGCTCATATATTAATATAAATGAAACACTATTGT
Source organism: Protopterus annectens (assembly GCF_019279795.1). NCBI lineage: Eukaryota > Metazoa > Chordata > Ceratodontiformes > Protopteridae > Protopterus > Protopterus annectens. Next base: position 483,837,333 of record NC_056738.1, on the reverse strand, counting down.
TCTGGTTATATTTTATGTTTAATAATTTGTTCTTCAATTTGCATTTGTATGTTGGCATCCCACAATTCCATTGGGGTGGGTGGTGTCACATAATTATGTATGCTAATTTTATGTTAACCAGCATCCAGATTTTTGGCCAGTGGGCCAGATTTTTGATGTTTCCAGACTGAGTAGGTATGGACATGTTCAATAACTGCTTTCTATGTGAATAGCCCTAATGTATCTACTGTCCTTGCTAACTGTTATCTCAACTCAGCATGTTATTAAAATTTATATCACATTAATTCCCCTTAGTTATACTGTTGCTTTTTGTCCCTTTCACATCCTTTGTTAGCGTGTCCATTTCTATTTATGTGCATGGATCAAGAATTCAATGCAATGCTAAACTGCAGATCTGCATCTCAAGCTCATTTGACACAAGAAGGATGGCACAGTGACTTTCAAGATGGCTGTGAAATGAGCAACAGCTTTATTTCAGCTCTTCCAATGAGAAACCAGAAACTCAGAAAAGACAGGCAGTGAATTTGTCTTTGTTGCTAATTTCAGTTACTGGCTAGTAAGTGCACTGCCTGGATACCAACAAAGAAGAAATTTGGAGAACTTGAAAGAAAATCAAGCACAAAAGGTATGGAGAAAACACTGGCTGGGAAGAATCCTGCAGCTGTTTGGCAAAAGCAATTCAAGCCCTAGGTTTAGTGCAAGACATGACGCCCAGTAATCTAGAGGAAAAAATAAGTCAAATGTTAAAGTTAAATAAAACACTGAAAGAATATATCAACTCAAATAACAAAAGACTGGAAAAATGGAAGAAACTTTAAACAGATATTCAGATGAGGTGATAAAACTGCAAAACACAGAGGTTGAAATGAAGAAAAAGCTAGCCGAGTATGAAATGGCTGAAAAAGAGAGGTTTCAAAAAATGGTAGATTTAGAGGATAGAGCATATAGGGAAGACCTGAGATTTTCTGCTTTATCAGAGAAACTGGAAGGAACAGACTGTATTAATTTTATGAAAGTACAGACAAGCAACTGGACTGGTATACCAAAGCAGGAGTTGTTAACTGAAAGTCACATTGTGTGTAAGTTCCAAACCTGGCTATGAGAAAGCAGCCAATATATGTAATAGTAAAGATGTTATCCTACCAGCAGAAAGATTTGTTTCTGAAAAAACTGTGGCAAAAGGACAAAGTACTAAAAGATGGAGACACTAGAGTGTTTTTGGAAAATCAGAGAATGTTGAAAAGTAGGTGCAAGTTTTAAGCTGCTGTATCCAGCTATTCTTTAGAATATTTCTCCTGGTGGGTTGAAGTCATTTTGATGTAAAACATGCTAAGGAGGAAATACAAAAGTTTATCCAACAAAAAGTGACATGTCAAACAGAAAGGGATTTGTTTCTTATTCTTCTGATGATAAAGCTTATAGGGAGACTATGCCAGTGAAATTTTTTAAATAGTTAAAAGGAAAATGCTTAAGAAACAGAAATAAGCACAGAAGTTGACAAAAAGAACCAGGAGTATGTTAAAAAAGAACAAGAGCATGGAGTTGGGAGATGGAAATTAACATGAAGAAAACCAGCAAGTCAGAATTTAATGAATAAATGTGGGATTATGAAGCATCAGTCACATTTGTGAAAAATGGCAGAAAAAGAAAACATGCAAATATTGGACTTTTTAGACTTTGTTAAACTTGTAGGGGACTTCAAAGCATATTCCCTACTTCATGTCATTAACATATGGAAGAGCACTAAGGAGAGGGGAGGAGGAGGGAAGGATGTAACTGTAAGTAAATTTTTTGTTCTTAACAGAATTTTTATAAAACATGACATATACTGCAAGTGGTAATGTAACGCTTTTCAGTCATTTTTGTGTCTGATAAGGATACTAAAGTAAACAGGTGCCCTTTTTCCTTCTTTCTTTCTTCTTGTTCTGTTTTAAGAAATGTAGGCACTGCAATGTAAAAAGAGAGGAAAGCCTGGACAAAAGGGCATGATATAACTAAAACTGATATGCTTTTTCTTACTTTTGGAAAGGAGACTGAGTAGATGAAGGCCATTGGATTGATCTAACAATAAATTTTATGGAGAAACAAGCAAATAAGGAAAAGTTTACCTTTAGCAAATAAATGCTCAAAGTGCAACATGAGAAGCTTGTGGCTGAAGGCAACTGTGGACAATGAATATATATATTTTTTCTTATAATGGCTAGAAGATAATGCTTTCTGAATTCAAGTTGTTTTCTACATATGGGAGAGGAAAAAAGATAAGATAAAAACAGACAGCACTTAGTGCAAGTAGAAGCATAGGCTGTACCATGCATCTTAGCATGGACAACCTTGATTATATGTCAATTCAAGCCTGTGAGTGCAGCTTTCAATCTGGAACAATTGTTCCTATTAGGAGGGTTAAATTTCATTATTGAAGATATGCATAGTTTTGTGTGTTTGTATTAAGCTAATAGGTTATGGGGTGTGTTTTTGTTTGAAGGTTTTCATGAAAACAAAAAGTTTTGTAAGATGTGACATAGGTTCAAATGGATAAGACAAGAAACAAATGTATTACAGATCAACCTGACAGGCATTAGTGTATGCATGTAACACAAACGCTGAAGTTAGACATTAAAAAAAAGTTGTTATACATAACATGTGGGGACAATAACTAATCATAATGACAGCATTTTGAATATTATCTTTAAATGTGAATGGTCTCACAATTATATAAAAAAGAAAGTGGTGAACTATAATAAAATGCAGAATGCAAATAACCATACTACAAGAGACTCATTTGGAAAGAAATGAGAGTGAGAATTTGGTAAATAAAGGATTTTGGGATGGTGATAAAAGAGGGGAAAAGATAATAATGGTAGATTAGTAGCTGTAAGGGGCTACTGGTAAGGGGGGAGGATTATGCTGGCATGTATTTATATGAAATGAAAATGAGACTGGCACTTCTCCATCTATTTGTTAAACAGAGAGGAACTTAAGGAATGGGTAGTGGAACTTATTCAGGAATTATTAGGGAAGTTAGAAATTTCTTCTGAAAATATAGCTAAGGAGTGGGATAAAACAAAAATGGTGTTTAAAAAATAGGGTAGAAATAAAAGGAAAAGAGATATGGTTAAGAAGTAACACAAATTATTTAGAGGGACTTACAAAGGTTTAAGTATTGCAGAATAGGGTGAATCTCTCAGAAACAGGGCAACTGCACAGTGCTAAAGAGAAATAAGGGACTACCTCGATAATCAAGTCAAGTCAAAAAGCCAAAGTAACTTTATTGTCATTTAGATCTACACAAGTGTAGATTAAATGAGATTCTGTGCAGTCAGCTCATCATGGGACAGACAAAAAAGAAATGGCATACATAGAAAGACATAATTTATAACAACATATAATAATACTACCATCATCTTATAAATCAACTCTGCACTTAAGTATATAGCTACAAATATTCCTTGTTAAGATACTAAAATACACATCTGGCAGCATTGTTCAAGTAATAATATTGCACATGCACCATGTACCACATTATGGGTGAACAAGCACATAGCAGTAGCAGCTCAATAAAAAAATATTGCATCTGGGTTAGTAGTATAAATTATAATGGTTGGCTGGGCTTAATAAATAATAGATAAAATAATATCTCACAGTGAATGGGAAGTCCCAACATTCTGACCTGTCAATGATCAGACCTAATGTTGGAGTTAAGAAGTCTGATCACCTTTGGATAAAAACTATCTTTGAATCTAGTTGTAGTTGTCCTGCATTGAATACTGCAGTATATTTTACCCAATGACAGGCTCATAAACAGACTGTTTGTAGGATGAGTTGAGTCATTTAGTATTTTGGTGGCTCTGTTTAGGCTCCTTGATGTATAAAGATCCTGGATTGTGGGCAGACTAGTGCCAGTTATCCTCTCGCATCTCTCACCACTCTCTGCAGGGATTTCTTTTGCAACCGAACAGCTCCCATACATACCAAAAAATTGCATGTTAGGATGCTTTTAATTGCTGCTCTGTAGAAGGTGGAAAGTGCTGACAATGATAGTTTCCCCTTTTTGAGTCTTCTCAAAAAGTGGAGACATTAGTGTGCTTTTTTCACTGTGTGGCAGGTGTTCCCAGACCAGGAGAGATTATCAGAGATATGAACTCCAAGGCATTTAGTACTGCTTACCCTTTCCACTGTCTCTCCATTGATCTGGAGCAGTGCATGGGGTGTTTGCCTCTTCCTGTATACTATGATGGTCTCTTTTGTTTTGCTTACATTCAGGTCAAGGCTGTTTCTTGCACACCAGGCAATCAGTGTGTTAATCTCTTCTCTGTATGCACTCTTGACCTGTCTCCTGATGAGACCCACAACTGTGGTGTCATCAGCAAACTTAATAAAATGATTTGTACTGAAGTTTGCTGTGCAGTCATGGGTTAGGATAGTAAACAATAAGGGTCTGAGAATGCAACCCTGAGGAACACCTGAGTTGAGTGTTATGCTCCTAGAGGTATTCTTGCCCACACATGCCTTCTGTGGCCTGTTAATCAAAAAGTCCAAGATCCAATTGCAGAGGTGTTTGCTGATGCTCAGATCTACTAGCTTATTGATCAATTGCATTCTGACATAGCTGTCCTTGCTCCTCAGATGCTCAAGAGCACAATGCAATGCGACCGGTATTGCATCAGCTGTGGATTTTTTTTCTCTGTAGGCAAACTGCAGTGAATCAAAAGTTAATGGTAGTTCGGTGGACAGGTGCTTCTTGACCAGGCTCTGAAAACATTTCATAACTGTGGATGTTAGTGCAACAGACCTGAAGTCATTCAAGCTGGAGGGTGAGGTGTTTTTGGGTAGAGGGATGATATTTGTTACTTTGCTAGGCCAAGTTAGGTATTAAATATAACTGTGAGTACTGAACATAGTTGGTCTGCACAGCTCTAACACCTTGCTCACAATATTAATATGCATGACTTTAGAAAGATTGTTACTAGGCAATTATTTTTTGCTAATAACTCCAGAGCACAAAAGCTTTTACACAACAGCTCATGCAACAGAAAGTAGAAAGGGTTGTTGCCAAGCTTAGGGAGGCTATAACAAGGAAAATAGTTAGAGATCCTGTAGATGTATTAAGAATATTTCAGAAATTTAATGAAAATCTGTATAAAGCAGAGAAATGTGGAAATCAAGAAAATTAATTAATTAATTAATTTATTTATTTGCCATTTGTTTACTGGGAAAGTCCGACTGGGTCATGAGGTACCCATTTTCAGAGGAAGCCCGGGGAGAAAAGATCCAGATACATATGGTTAACAGAATGAAAAACTAGACAGACATAATAAACTCATAACATTCAAGCAGAAATATGGAAACAACACATTAGTTTGTCAGAATGAGAACTTAACATATGTAATAAAGTCATAACATTCAAGCACAAAATTTGAAAAAACACACATTAGTTTGTCAGAATAAAAAATCAACAGAGATAATAAAGTCATAGTGATCAAGTATAAATTATGTTTATGGAAGAATTAAATATGTCAAGGTTAGTGGTAGATGAGGTTCAATTACTAACAGGATATGAGGAGATGAGATAAAAATGGCTATGTATAACCAATTTACAGGAAAGTCTGCAGGGATAGATGATATTCTGTGGAAGTTTGGAAGCTAGGAGGGAAGAAAGTGATAATGATCTGAAAGGTTTTGTTTAACAGTATTTTAAAAGGAGGAAAAGCACCAACATCTTGGAAGAAAGCTGTGGTGGCTATACTACCTAAATAGTGTAAAGGCCCATCAGATCCAGCTTCATATGGGCCATTTCGATTTCAAACAATGATTATAAAGTGTTTTTGTCTGTAACGGCTAAAAGAATAGCAAAGGTGATTCCAAAATTGATAGATATGGATCAATGTGGTTTTGTAGAGGGGAGGCAAACATTTAACAACATGAATAGAACAAATATGATCCAGAGGAGTGCAGAATGTAAGAAAATACAGTTGTTGTTGGTAGGTCTTGATGCAGAGAAAGTGTTTGCTAGTGTAAGCTGGGATTTTATGAGTAGGGCAATGGAAGCATTTGCACACCCTGATAAAATAATACGGTTGATTAGGAGGATAAATGAGGTATCAGAGGTGAAAATTAAAGTGGGGGGGCATTCTTCTTTGATAAGTTCTGTTATTTGTGTTATATTTAGAACCATTAACAAAGAAAATAAAGGACTCAGAAATTCAAGGATTTAATTGGTATGCTACTCAAGAAGAGTTGGCTTTATTTGCAGGTGATATTATTTTGTACCTAATAAAGCCAAAAAAGGATAGTTCAGTGTTGTGGAATATTTTGAAATGGTTTTACTTCTTTCAGGATACAAAATTAATGAAGATAAAGCAAAGGCAATAACTGTAAACTATCTACCCATGTACAAATTGGTGCAGCAATACCCATATTTATGGGGACATGATAAAATGAAGTACTTAGGAGTATGGATTAAAAAGGATTCTGTTATGGCAGCTAAGGATATGTGGGAAGAGACTAAACAAAAAATAATACAAAAACTGAGAAATTCGAAGCTCTGTTTTTTTGGATATGGATAGTAAGATACAAGCAGTGAAAATGTTTTTAGTCCCTTTAGTTTTATACATAGGTCAGGCATAGTTTTATCAGCCAGAGGAGAAGATGTGGATAGCAATTAATAAAGAGTTGAAAGATTTTTTTTTTGGGAATTGAAAAGGACAAGAGTCATGTGGGAGAAGTTAATCCTTCCAGTAGGACAAGGTAGTTTGGGATTTCCTGATTTGAAGGGGTATTTCAGAGCTACACAGTTAAGGCTCCTATACATAGCACAAGCAGAAAGCTATAATTCAAAGTTGAAAGGAATGATGATGATGATGATGATGAGGAGGATGAGGACGATAATGATGAAACAGGGGGAAGTTCAAGAAATAGGGAGATTCCATGATTTTGGCTGCAGATTCTTAAGGAGAATAACAATAACCATACAGAATAGTATATTCATAGAGTCTATATTACGCGATCGAAGACACTTCTTCGAACACATAATAGTCGAACCTAAAACATCGAAAGCACATAACCGCGAACAGCCATGTCTGCAAATTGTTTCCTAGGGAAAAAAATTGTGAGGCCGTAAACCAACGAAACACACTTCCCACAATCCCCTAACTAAATATACCAACTCTGAGATCACTCAGCGTTGGGGAACAGGGCAAACTGCGAGAATGACCAACTGAATTTTTTCCCTAGGAAAAAATTCACGTACTTGGCCGTTCACAGTTATGTGTTTTCGATGTTTTTGGTTTGACTATTACACGTTCGAAGAACAGTGTTTTCGATCGCATAAGAAGAAGTAGAAGAAATAGCCAGGGAATTATGGCTAGGCTTGTATAGGCCCTAGGACCGATAGCCTAGTACTAACCTATGAACCTATGAACCTATAATAGGGAACCTATTCATAAAGCAGCAAAAAGTATTCTAAGAACTAAGCCAGCACGGGAATGGGGAAAAGAGATTCTGCAAATAGGGATGACTGTAATTAGGAGTACAGTGAATAGGAAAGAGGGGGATAGAATTTACTGAAGAAAATTGGCAAAGGAATCAAGGTATTGGGAGCAAAGAGAGAAATGTAATAGAATGGGAAGAGGCCAAGAATACATTTGGGCTGCAGGCTAGAGACTGTCTTCCCTATCAAGCAAGAAGTATAGGCAAAGAGAAATAAATAGGAGGATCCTGAGTGAAAGACCAGCACTGTTATAGTTTTTAGTATAATCTGGAACATAAGCTGCTGTTAAAAAGGGATAATTAGCTGTGTATATAAAATATTGCTTGATAACTATATAAATCCATCAGAGGAGGTCAGAAAGAATTGGGAAGAAGGAATGGATAAGCAATTCACAAAGAAACAATGGGATGATATATGTATTGATCCCAAATATACAACAAAGTCTGGAAGATTTAGGATCTTTGCTTGGAAGTGTTTGCATAGGTATTTTATACACCAAGCAGATTCCAAAGAATTTTTCCTCAGATAGATCACAAATGTTGAAGGTGTGATGGAAAAGAAAGAGATAATTGGGAACATATGTTTTGGGGAGTGTAATGAGTTGGTATACTTTAAAAATTCCCTACAGACTATTAGTTGAGATAATTGTTGTAACTAAGGCAATGATTTTTTTTTGAGCTGTGATACAGAATCAGAATTGCCTGAATATATTAAGGCCTTGCTACGTTTAATTCTAGTGGCTGTCAAAAAAGCAATTACTAGAAAATGGAAATCAAAGAAGAAATAGTGAATATAGTAACAGAGATAAAAGAACTGGAAGTGGGATCTTTAGAAAAGGGTAGGAGCAAATTACATAGAAAAAAAAACTGGAATTATGAGACTAATACATGCAGAATAATGTTTTGGAGGAGGAATGAAGTTTAAGGGAAGGCAGGAAGTCAGTGAGCCATGTAATATTTGACTGACAATGACTGTACAGAAGATTATAAGTGATGTATAATGTTTACAAATGAAAATATGCCATTATGTTTTTTTTTCATTTATATCAATGTATGACTGACTATGTCATAAGTGATAATTCAATAAAGATATTGTTTAAAAGAAGAAGAATGGCACAGCAACCACCAGAAAGACCAGTGTGAGTTTGCACAGCAAAGTGTCAGCCTTGTCTGTCTCTTGAAATTGGAAATAAATGGGAGAGATAGGAAAGAAGGAAATGGGGAAAAATCAAGAAAACAGACAAGGCTAACCATAAAGCGTGAAATGTGGGGGGAGAAGGAAGGGTACATTTTTAAGGGAAATAACCCCTTTGTAAGATTAGACAAAAAAAGGTAGGTGGGGAAGGTAGCAGGCTAGAATGAAAACTGGAGGTGGCAGAGACAAAACTGACAAAGAATACAGACTCAGACAGACAGGTGCTGTATACATATAAATGGTGGGGAAGACAGTGAATGGACACAGACATACATATGGTGGATAATTAGTAATGGGGAAGATTGGACAATGAACAAGGACTGAGGAATGACACATAAGAGAGAAAGAAAAAAAACAGAATGGCAAAAAGGCAACATTTTGGTATAGCTAGATGCCAGGCTGGCCAAAGATTAGCAAGTGCAGGTATCACTCATTTGGGTGGCTAATGTTATGTGCTGGTTGTACCTCCAAAGGTTCAGTGGGATGGGCCTGCGGGTCATGCACTTCCACAAGCCACACCAGAAGGAGCTTTCCATTGCCAAGGCAGGCATCCAGGTGCTAGCCTATCTCAACACCACTAGCCTGCATAACTGATGCTAGAAGATCAGGGGGCACCACTCCACTCTACTTACAGACTGGAGAGGGGTCTTTGCCTCCTTCTGACAGCAGTGACCCCTACAAATCAAATTAATTGTCTGTGGAGGTAAGAGCTGCTGGACACTGGTATGACCCAGCACTAAAGAGAATGAGTGGTGCACCCCAAGGTGACTGTGCCATTACCTCCTTCTCTTCTTCCACAAATGGACCTGAAGAAGGATGACACTGTAGGAAAAATGATTGCACACTTATGTTACAAACACAGCTGCATCTGTACAGTGGATTGGCACAGATGTATAAATATCATATACATTCCACTGCTGCAAGAGGCACTCCCAGCTTCTGTGAAACCAAACCATATTCAGCAATTTTTCCTCTGTATCTGGAAAACAAAGCTATGTACTCTTGGGCATACATGTACAACAGTTAATATAGAAGAAGTTAAAAATGATAACAGTGCATTTCAAGTTATCCCTCTCTCCTGAACCTTTGACTCCATCTGATGAAGAAGATCAGGGTAGCATCATGCTAGGCCACTGTATCTATGTTGGCATTTCTCATAGGAATGGATGAAACCAGGAGAATTACTTACCATTCAAGCAACCATAACAACCCTACAGTAGGTACTCCCCAAAGTTTCTGTACAGGAAGAACAGGAAATGCCTGCTAACCCTAGCCCACCATACTGGGCACTTACATTCCTCAGTGCCTGAAGTAACCATGCCCACTCACTAAAGTCCACTCAAGGAGCAAAATGGTAACCCTGTTCCCGCAGACTCACATGTTGCCCAGTATTGTGCTGCACATTGGCACTAATACATGTCTTTATTACTGAACCAAGCTACTAAGGGTGTAGCCATGACAACTGCATGAACATACAGATCACATTCTTTGTGCTTACTGTGATACGCACAGCCACCAGTAACATGTGTGGGTACTGTGTTTTCACCAGCAACAATTTCACAGACAATGGTGCTAAATGGCATCATTAACAAGCCCACTGTACTTTTATATTTTATTTATGTTTGTTTACCTGGATAGTAACAAACAAGCTCTTGCTAGTGCAATATAAAGCACTAGTGGCATTTCACTGAACGCTGCTTAGAACTATATAACTGCGATACAGAAAAAAAATTCAGTAAGTATTCTGTGCACATGGAGCATCACAGGAATGAGTCCTGCCTGGAAGAGTACTTCAGCAAGAAAAACAAATCCTGTGGTGGCTGTCAATGACAGTGAGGGAGTTAACATGGTGAATGTGTAATTGGAAACCCATTACAATGTTCTGAAACTGTGACATCTGTCTGTGGCTGTAGTTATTACTGTATATTGTCTCTTTCCACAATGGCCAGGCTTCCCTGCCCCATGTCAATTTCAGGTCCTCCATCTTACTCCTAAGAATCCTAGAACAGTTTCATAACATTTCTAATGCTTTTATTTGTTTATTTATACATCTTTACCAAGAAGGTCTGAATGGGCATAAAACCCCTTTTAAGTTCCCACTCAATGCTCCCCAAAATACAGTCTGTAATGTGACATCTAAGCCGTGTATAACCTACCGTATAATAAGCAGCTTGAATGTTAACAAGTATTAAAATTACTACACAAGTTCACTAGACCTAAATGCCCCTTTTCAGAGAAGGTCTAGAAGCACTGTCTGGTTAGTTAACTTACATAAAGCCTTACAATATGCCATGAGCATCTGGGACAGCTATTCTCCGCAATACAGGATGAAATTTGTTAGCAACAAATAGCCTTAATCCTTTGTGCTATATTGGCACATCCTGACTGGAACTTCGGACCATTTAGAGGTTTTACTTCAGTCTCCTCCATAGTTATTATTTATTACCAGTTTTGCTTGCTTTCTACCAAGTGGTCATTTTTGTTTTACAGCCTTTTTACTTGTTTAGGACTTATATATATATATATTTTTTTTTGCACACCACTTTGTAGAGACATATGATCCTTTTAGCCACCCAGTTAACTGCTTGTTGCAGAGGTGGGCAGTTAAAAGCTTACTTTGCTGACATACTTTTCCCTGCTTGTGACGTGATTAGTTTTAAATGCCTCGTCCATGAAACCATAAAAATTATCACTAATTACTTGATTATATCACTGCTGAAAATATGCCATCCAGCTTGAAGATGCTTTTTTTTCAAAATTTGTAGTAATCTACAAATGTAGCACTTTCCTTACAACACCAATTGTCCAGCGATGAGATGAAGTTTCTGGTATGTATATATTTATTTATTTATTTTATGTATTTATTGGCATTTGTTTTCTGGGAAAGTCCACTGGGCCAAAAGAAGACCATTTTCAGTGGAGGCCCGGAGAGAAAAGCTCCACGGTAACAGAAAAAACTTACATAGAGTTTCAAAATAAAGTTTCAAACAATTTCAACAGATCAAGGATAATATATAAAAGAAATTATCAAAATATTATGGAAAATAGTTAAACATTGTACTAACATAAAGATTAAGCATATTAGTTGTACAGAGAATAATAACATAGCACATGCTGGGCAAGACATAGGTCAATGTTATACAGTTATGTGCACCAAGGAATGTAAGTAAATTCGGGTATTACATAGAATAAACAATAAAACATACGTAAAGAGAGAAAAACTTAAGAGGAATAATTATATATATAGAGGTGAGGAAGAAGAGAGAAGTGGGAAGGAAAAGTAAGTAGGATGGACAGTAGAAAAAAGAGAAAGAAAAGGTAGGAGAGAGGGAAGAATATAGAAGCAGAAGGACAGAAGAAGAAGGGAGAGAAGAGGGGAAACATTATTAAGGAGTTAAGAGAATCAGGAGTAGTCAAAAGTTCATTAGGAATTATCATGGACACAATAGTTGAAGCAGGAACTAGATAAAAACAGATTTTGTTTTGGTTGGTAGAATTAAGTAATGGCAAAGGAAGCAAGTGAGCAGTTACATATCCAGTTGGAGAGAAGATGATTGTACAGTGCATTTTTGAAGTTAGAATGGCTTTGTTGTACACAAATAAAAGTAGGTAGGCTATTCCATATTCTAGCAATATTTCAGGAATATAAAAACTCGCCTGCAGGCAATTTGGGTTTATGAACTTGAAGAAGATATTGGTGTTCAGATCGCAGCGGCCTAGTGGGGTTGTAAAGGGTATTTAGGGTAAGTATATTATACATGTGTGTGATTGTATATATTAAATGCATATGTGTATGTATGTGTATACTCTCTCATACTTCACAGTGGTATCATTTTAAAGAGGTGACTGAAATATTTATTGTTCCTTGGCATAATGTAATAAAATACTGTTCCATGTGTCCCTCCACTGGTTCATTGCTTCCTTAAAAGATTTGCCATTTACATTCCTTTAAAAGTAAAAGAAGTAGACTGGAAAGCCATCAAACAGCCTGTATTCATGTCAGATACATTCTTAAGATAGGATCAGATAGTCAATCACCCATTTGTGGTTGCAGAATAAGGAAAAACTTTCTCTGCTTCTAGGACTCTTCTCTTAGAAAACTGCTGGCTATTTATGATCTGTCCATGAGAACCAGATGACCATTTGGTCCAACATAAATCAGCGAGAGAAAATCCAGGATAAAGAGGACCATGAATTCTGCAGGAACTGACTTCTCTGGCTGTCACCTACAGGCCCATAATTAGTTAAATCATTTTGTAAGGAAATGTGATGGCTTGCTTGAAAGTGAAGGTTCTACAAAGATCTGTTAGTTGGTTTGAGAATGGCTTATTGAGGAGACATAGCCAGTGTTGGACCATTAGTCATCCATTAAAATGAAGCCAACAGTGATGAATTTGTCTTGGCTTGTCTAATGACCTTGGATCATTTCATTTAATTATATTTAAAACACATAATTGTGGATTTGTGCTGATAAACTGAACTTAGATAAATACAATGATTTGCGCCACCTCTCCCCATCTTTAAGGCTGCCATGGATATTTTTAGTCTCCATATTTCCTGTATTAAATCCTATTTGCATAATCAAACTGTCCTTTAATTCCTGTCTTAACATTCCAGTGTGATTTGTTAGACCTTCCTGTCACCTTTTCATGTGATGTTCAAAGGCACCTCGGCTATATAACTTCCCCTTACTTCAGTCATAGTGAAATTTCAGTTATGTAAAAATCCTCTGACAGTATGTGTGTCCTTCATTTGGGGGCTTACTGCTCCCCATACAGATGTCAAATAAATAGAATGTCCCTCCTATTTCTGTAGCTATCGAAGTTTGGCTGACTGGCAAATGATGCTGTGTGCTGTACTGAGCAAAGTTACTGATACCACCAGCCATGGAGACATTGCAGATAGGTATATAACCTTGAGTGAAGGCCTGAAATGGGAAGCCACCATCAGCCTCAGAAGTGTGGAAGAGTTAATATTAGGTGGTGATTTCAGTCTACTATTGACTAGAATTATTCTAAAACCCTTGGTGGGACTTTTTTAGGCAGCTAGTTTAGCAGCAGAGTTTCAGAGAATAGCGAGTAGAGATATGCAGGCATATTTAAATGATCAGTACAGAGAAGTGGAAGAAGATAATATAATGAGAATGACAAGAGATCCCTTCAAGAGGCTTAGTGATATTAAAGGACATTAAAGGACAATTTTATGTAAAAAATGGGCAAGATAAAAGGCAAAAATGGGACCTAGAAGAAGCAGGTGATATTAAGAAGAGGTGGCAGGAACATACAGCACTATATAAGAAGGACACTAACATCATTGACAAATACAAAGGAGTTTTCTTTGAATCTAGAGCCAGACATTCTAGAGAACAAATTTAAATGGGTCCTAGAAACCTCGCTAATAAAAAGGCTGCACAAAATGATAGAATTCCAGCTAACTTGTTTAATATTCTGGATAATGATGCTGTTATAGTGTTGATTGGAATTTGCCAACAAACATGGTAAACATCACGGTGGCCATTGTACTGAAAAAGATCCATTTATATTCCAGTTCCAAAAAAGAGCAATAATAGGAGTGCTCGAATTATCAAACTGTTGCACTTGTTTCTCATGTTAGCAAGGTAAAACTCAAGATCCTTCAAGCTGGACTCCAGAAGTATATGGCTAGAGAACTGCCATATGTATAAACTGGTTTTAATAGGGGCAGAAGCCCCAGACATGAGATTGTCATCCTCTAAAGAAGAAAAGAAAAAGTGATGGAGTTCCAGACAGTATTTACTTTTGCTTTGCAGACTACTATAAAGACTTTGGCTCTGTGGACTATAATAAACTGTCACAAACTCTTATAAAATTGGGACTTAAGAGTCAGCTTATTTCCCTACTTAGAAATCTGTATGCAGAGCAAGAAGCAACAGTTATCAGGAGTTAGAACTGAAAATGGAATAAATGACTGGTTCATGACTGGGAAAGGAATACAAGGCTATATATTGTCACCCTGGTTATTAAATTTATATGTTGAATATATCATGTTAAATGTTGAATTAGGCAAATTGGATGCTGGAATCAAAACTGCTTGCAGAAATATTAACAATCTTGGCTATGCAGATGACGCCAGAAGGGCCTTTTGTTGAAGGTGAGGGTAGAACGTACAAAAGCTGGCTAGCTGCTTACCATCATAAAAATAAAATGATAATTTGGCTGATAGCCCTTTAAGTTCTTTCAAATAGATGGAAAAGAAGTGGAGACAGTTTCAGATTATATTTTCCTAGGCTTAAAGATCTATGCAGATGGTCACGGCAACCACTACGTTAAAAGATAAACTGCTTCTTGGAAGGAAAGCTGTGGCAGATATGGATAACATTTTAAAGAGCAAAGACTACATTGCCAACAAAGGACCATATAGTCAAATCTAAGGGTTTCCCAGTAATGAGATATGTCTGCAAGACTTGGACTTTATGTAAGGCTGTATGCTGGAAAATTGATATTTTTTAACTTTTAAGAATTCTGTGGGCTACAAAATCAAATTATTCAATACTTAAGGACAATAAATCCAGACTGTTCAGTGGAAGATCTGCAGATACTTTGACTACATAATCCAGAACATAGGATTCACTAGAGAAGGCACAGATGCTAGGAAAGATTGAAGACAAAACGAGAAGAGGGTAGTAAAGGCTAACATGGATAGACAGTATGCCTGAAGTTAGGAATACAAATTTGAAAGAACTTAAGCAGTTTTGATATACAGAACTGGTGTGCTAAAGTCTTTGATGTAATGAAAACTCAGACACAACTAATTGAGTAAACAGCAACAAGTTTAGTGTCATAGAAAAATGGTGTGGTGCCAGATCTGATGGTCACAAATATAAGCAATGGTATAGGAATTGCCCCGTATTTTATAATTTTAACATTGTTTACATAAGAACCCCAGGCACTTGAGCTGTTATACTATCTTTGTTTTATTCTGTGCTGTTCTTCAAAAAGGCACTTCATGCTTAATCAATTATAATTGTTTGTTTGTTTGTGTCTTTCGGCTTTTCCCGGTTAGGGGTCGCCACAGCGGAACTCCGGTCCGCTATAATAAGTATTTAACTAAAGCAAATAAAAAATACCAGCTGTCAATTATCTATTTAGCACTGATTAATATATTGTGCATTCTGACACAGGCAAACCATATGAATGTGTCTAAATAAAGAAATACTTGAGAAAAAAATGTTTGTCAGCTAGCATTGGGTAACTCTGATTATTGAATAATGTCCTAAAACACATTAGTTAAATCCAGTGCAA
Source organism: Protopterus annectens (assembly GCF_019279795.1). Classification (NCBI taxonomy): domain Eukaryota; kingdom Metazoa; phylum Chordata; order Ceratodontiformes; family Protopteridae; genus Protopterus; species Protopterus annectens. Next base: position 483,821,373 of record NC_056738.1, on the reverse strand, counting down.
AGTACATACTACTGCATCTGTGAAGCCAAAATCCAGAAAAGTGTATATAATTGGACAGGAAACAGCAGCATCAACACAGGAGGAGTATTAAAGTCAGATGGATGGGTATTCATGTAAGATGACATAAAGTAATAAAGCAATACCAGGGAGCATCAAAGAGATTTGGCGGAACACTGGGAAACAGAGGATGAGTCACCGCGGTTAGAAACAATAAGTTATTTTCTCTGTATATCTGGTAGAGTGCACTCTGGCAGTAGCAGAGTGTGCTAAGCTGATAGTAGCCTGTAAAGAGTAATGTATGCAGTTCTGGAGAAAGATCTAGACCAAATAGAGGCAGTTCATAGAAATGCAAGAAAATGGTACAAGATCTGTACCAAAACCTCATAATGAGACAGCGCAGGAACTTAACATGTATACTCAAGAAAAAGAAGGCAAAGGGGGCACTGATAGAAACTTTTAAGTACCTCTAGGGTATTGAATGCAAGAGATGGCCATATTTTTGCAACGTCAAGAAGTGAGAACATAATAGAGTGAGATACAAGTTGGCCATTTCAGGTAATATCCAATGTAGTATTATTTCTCAAAAAGGATAGTGAATAAGTTAAACATTCTATATGAAGTAGAAGTACACTCAGAAATGGTAAATTAATTCAAGAATATACTCAGAAGTGGAAAAGAATTCATTAAGGCATGGAACAGACATATAGCATTTCCAATGAGTAGATAAGGTTAAAAAATGAAACAAACTGTTGGATGACTAATAGGATAATTATGATCTGCAGTATATCAATATATATATATATATATATATATATATATATATATATATATATATATATATATATATATATATATATATATATATGGGTCCCCTTCACATTGTCGACACTTCAAAATGCCGAATTTCAAATGGCCGAGACCATATGATCGACATTTGAAATGCTGACAATGCAGAACTGGCATCTCTGTACAGTGCGGAATGGAACGATTTCCATTCCTGTACTGTAGTGCGATCTCAGAGTTGGTATATTTAAGTTACAGGGGGGTTTGGGGGCAGAGCCCCCTGCTAGCAGTGTTTAGGTAAGTGTTTGTTGTATTTTATCCATATATATATATATATATATATATATATATATCAGTATATCAGTGAAATGGGCAGAATGTATAGGCCAAGAGGTCCCTATTTATCATGCAGCATAGGTTTCTATGATTCAAAGAAACATAGCACTGAGAAAGTGTAATAAAGTTTTATTTAAGCTCAACATGTTGCAGGAACCATGCAATTCTTACATTAAAAACTTGTTTGTGCATAAGGATTATTTACTAATGTTCGTTCTGGGCCCTCTTTATAAAATAGGATAAAATTGGTGCTTCTATTGCAATGTACAAACTACAGATTTGTCCACTAGGTGCGACCATCTCCAGAACTCACATAATTACAAATGCAGAACACAGTGTATCTTAAGTGTCAGAGAAAGAAATTTGTCAACAGCACAGCTGAAAGGATCACATTCCCAGCAGCTGCCACTGCCTAAGACAGTACTAAAAGAATTTCTAAACACACTGCCTCACTGTCTCACTGACACTTTTATAAAAGCAGTACTGTAATTCCAAGTAGATCTACATATCTTCTCCATATCTCTGTTGTTTAAGTTGAAGTTGCAGAATTACTATAACTCTAGCATTAAAAGTGTCCCATTTTTGTAACTTTGCTTACAAAATATGAGAGTCAAATGCAAATGTCTTGTAACATTCTTGTAAAGTAGACATAAGAAGTAATTATATACTTAGTAAAGCTTGCCTTAATGGCATAATCTCATGGATTGCAAATGATAGAAAAATATGCAATTTTATGTTAAGTAAGGACCCTTTGGCCCATTTATTATGTGAGTTGCATCTCTGCCATTACTATAACTGCAGACAGAGACTTGTTGACCTCCAGCCCCAAAGCACCTACATGTATATACATATATGGTTATGTGTGCTTACATCACCAACCGACTACACAGGTATATGCTACATTGACTGCAAACAGTCGAAATGGCACACATGTCCGCATACACATATGCATATGCATGAATGGATATGATGGTTATACACATATGGACATGCAAAAACAAACATACATGCACAGGGACACAGACACAGAAGTGCTTTACTCATATAAATGTACATATATAGCAGGCGCACACATGGATACGTAAGAATTCACACACACACACACACACACACACACACACACACACACACACACACACACACACACACACACACACACACACACACACACACACACACACACACACTCACTCACATAGACATGCATACTTTTCACTTCAGGTGGTACTGCTCCAGCTTTGAACTTGTATGTTTTAGCTTTAGTCTTTTTAGTTCTATTTTAATACTCTTCCAGGAGTTCAGCACTCTTTTGGTTAAGATGTACATCTTAAATCATAAATGAGTTTTCCCTTCCAATTACAATGCTTCTTTTACTCTTCTTAAATTTCCATTGAATACATTTTTACCACCTATGCCATGGCAGTTGTACTTATTTTTTTCTGATTGCACTTGTATAAGTGATATATAGTCATTTTTGTGTATTAATCAACTGTTTAACTGTTGTAGGCTACACACTCAAGCCTTTTAAGTGCATTTAAAGTGTTTTAGAGAAAGTTACTGTATTTTTGTGAAAAAAAGAAAAATATATATTCTTGTTTCCTGCATTTTCTAAGCTAGTCTAGTCCAGTTTTCAGGTTCTGCTGAATTCAGGGCTGTGGTACAAGTTCCTGTGTTGCCCATACCTTACTTGGATAGAGGGAAGTTTCTCTGTTCACCAGTGAGAGTGGGGAGCTTTGAGCAGCCTATCTGTCCCTGGAGGAGTGGTCTCAGCCCAGCAACTAGTAGTTTATTGGCCATTTTGGGTTAATTTCTATCTCTTTCATATCCCTGCTTTAAAACCTACTTTTGCGCAGTTTTGTGCTTGTATACAACTCAGCAAAGCTCCTCGTGGTGTCTCGCAGAGTCCTACAAGCAGCAGAGTGACTTTGGACTGATTAAGTATCATTTCTCTGCATTTTTTCTGTTGACTGCTAATTTCGCCTAAAACAGATTTTTCTAGCATTTTTTTTGTGTGTGTTCTTAAAAGGTAATTTTTGCTGCATAATTGTACTTATTTTTTCTGATTGCACTTGTATAAGTCGTTTATAGTTGTTCTTGTGTTCTAATCATCTCTTTAACTGTTGTAGGTTACACACTCAAGTGCGCTAGCCTTTCCTGTGCATTTAAAGTGTTTTAGAGCAAGTTACTGTATTTTTGTGAAAAAAGAAAAAAAATATTCTTGTTTCCCACCTTTTCTAAGTTAGTCTAGTCCAGTTTTCAGGTTCTGCTGAATTCAGGGCTGTGGTGCAAGTTCCTGTGTTGCCCATACCTTGCTTGGATAGAGGGAAGTTTCTCTGTTCACCAGTGAGAGTGGGGAGCTTTGAGCAGCCTATCTGTCCCTGGAGGAGTGGTCTCAGCCCAGCAACTAGTAGTTTATTGGCCATTTTGGGCTAATTTCTATCTCTTTCATATCCCTGCTTTAAAACCTGCATTTGCACGGTTTTGAGCTTGTATACAACTCAGCAAAGCTCCTTGTGGTGTCCTGCAGAGTCCTACAAGCAGCAGAGTGACAAAAGAGTGACTTTGGATTGATTAAGTATCATTTCTCTGCATTTTTTCTGTTGACTGCTAATTTCGCCTAAAACGCATTTTTCTAGCATTTTTTGTGTTCTTAAAAGCTCATTTTTGCTGCATAATTGTACTTATTTTTTTCTGATTGCACTTGTATAAGTCGTTTATAGTAGTTTTTGTGTTCTAATCATCTGTTTAACTGTTGTAGGCTACACACTCAAGTGTGCTAGCCTTTTCTGTGCATTTAAAGTGTTTTAGAGCAAGTTACTGTATTTTTGTGAAAAAAAGAAAAAAAAAAGAAAAAAAATATTCTTGTTTCCAGCCTTTTCTAAGCTCGTCTAGTCCAGTTTTCAGGTTCTGCTGAATTCAGGGCTGTGGTACAAGTTCCTATGTTGCCCATACCTTACTTGGATAGAGAGAAGTTTCTCTGTTCACCAGTGAGAGTGGGGAGCTTTGAGCAGCCTATCTGTCCCTGGAGGAGTGGTCTCAGCCCAGCAACTAGTAGTTTATTGGCCATTTTGGGCTAATTTCTATCTCTTTCATCTCCCTGCTTTAAACCCACATTTGTGTGGTTTTGCGCGCCAGGCAGCACCGTGCAAAGCCAGTTAGCTAGGGTTAAACTATTCCCGGTTCCACAAAGTCTGCTCTTCAATTTTTCCCTTGGAACTAGTCAAACACTCAACTTAAGCACTCAAACCTTTCCTTTTACAGTCCAGCACTTGCTCAAATCTCTTAGTAAGCACTAATAAATGCTAGCAGTACACCCCCCTATTCTATACAGAAGGCTCCCTATTCGTCCCTACCGGACAATCAGTAAAACAGTTCATTTTATCTGTTCAGGCATGTCCAAAGGGCAGTTTCAGGTGTACTCTCCAGTCTAGCTGGTGAATCTGGGCATCTTGAGGCAATGTTACAATTGCCTCATATACACAGACAACCCTGTCCTCCTTCCAAGAAACACAAATGTATGAGAGAAATGCAACTATATAGCCAAATTGGAGGCCAAGCTCTCTCAACCCAAGACTGGAACAGTCAGTGATGAGGGGAAGGGAAACACTTGCACCACACTACCAGTCTCACATAGACCAGTCATATCTGCACCAGCAAACAACACACATAAATACACAAAAACATACTCGGAGGCTCTAAATAAAAATCTGCCAAAGCAGCAGAGACATCCAAAGCAGACATCCAAGCAACCTCCACCCCACATCAACAACCACGTACCACATACTTCACAAAATCAGTGTGCCACGCAATTACAGCCCTTAAGGCTAAATAACACAACCAATACACTAGTAATAGGTGACTCTATTGTCAGGCACATAGACATCCAACTCACTAGACTGAACAAGGAGAAGGCTACTGTAAGCTGCCTATTGGGTGCCAGGATCCGGCACATAACACAAGCACTCAGGTCACTCCAAAACAGGTACAAATATGACTCTGTCATTGTCCATGTAAGTGTGAATGACCTGAGATGTACCTCCCTGGACTACATGAAAAGAGACATAGAGGAGCTCTCTGATCATGTAGCCCAGGCCGGTATGACCATGACCCTGAGTAGCAACTTGCCCTCACCAAGAATGATGCCACAGTATAAAGATAAAATGATCAATTTTAACAATTAGCTAAGCTATTGGTATCGTTCAAAGGGGATCCATTGTCTGTCAGCCTGGGATGACATGCTCGACAAGCTATGTTGCTTCCCCAGAGACAGCTTGCACCTGGCGCCCTTAGCCTTTCGAATACTGGCCAAGGCTCTTGCCACCCCCATAGTGCCTTTTTTAGGCAATGCTCAAAAGACAAACCCACCTCCATAAACAACACAAGAAACCAAAAACTGAGGGTAGTGCTACTCAAAGCCAGAAGTCTAAACCTCAAAATGCATGCACTTGTGGCACTCCTCAGTATGGGGAGAATCTTATCTGTGCAGTAACAGAAACCTGGTTCAAGGCTCCAGAGAGCACCCCAGCACTACCAGGCTATAACTCATACCATACCTTTCGGCCCCAGAACCCGGACCGAAATACAAAAGGTGGGGGTGTCAAGGATACCCACACTTCCAGGTTAGTGGCACATCACGAGGCCTTGGAGACCATCCATGTGCAATTAACAGTGGGCAAAGCTGCTTTTTAGATTGTAGCTTGCTACAGATCACCCACCTTGTCTCAGGACCCCACTCAGCATTCCTGAGAACATTGGAAAATATGAAGGTCCTACCAAACACCATGATATTGGGTGATTTCAACTACCCAAACATTGACTGGGAAAACTACTCAAGTACAAACTCCTATGCCCAACTCTTCCTAGATTTTATAAACTCAAATGCCCTGGAACAACTGGTCAACACTCCCACAAGAGGTGACAATATATTGGACCTGATCATCACCAACATGGGGGATCAATGTTCCACACCAGAGTCAAACCCGTCGCTGGTAAGATCAGACCATAAACTAATCACACTGGGCATTCACATCCCGACCCCACCCCCAGTCAAGGAAGCCACTGTGAAAAACTTTTCAAAAGCAAACTTCACACTTCTCAAGACCGAGATGGAAAGTTTCAAAGCCCCCTTGCTTAAGGATAAAGCTGCCCAAACCACAGAATCCTTTACAAATGCATTCTATGAGCACCTACAGGAATGCATGGATTGAGCCATCCCAAGTAAAACGAAGACTCACTCCTCCAAAAAGAGGAAACCGGCCTGGTGGACCTCGGCCATAAATAAGCAATGCAACAAAAGGAGGAAACTATTACATGATAGAGCAAAATCCCAAAAAGGGAAGGCATCCCTGATCAGTATTAGCAAGAAACTATGATCCGTCATAAAATCATCCAAGGTTAGCTTCGAAAGAAAAATTGCCAAAGACTCAAAAGATAGTCACAAAGCCTTCTTTAGCTATGTCAAGAATCTAGGTGGCAACTCTCAGATATGCTCTGAGCTAGTGCAAAATGGTAAAAAATACACTGAACCAACTGACATTGCCAACATCCTGGCTGACAGGTTCAGTGCAAACTTCACCTCCTCTCACCCCCAAAAGGGCCCGTGTCCATCCCAGAAGAATGTAGAGCCCCAGACATCACAGGTGAAAACAGCCCTTTCCAAAGCCAAAAACACAGCATCAATGGAACCGGATGGTATCCCAGGCTGTTTCTTACACGAGCTCCAAATGAACTAAACCCTCACCTAAATTCACTGTTCAAACTCAGCCTTACCACAGGCTATGTACCCAAAGAATGGCACACAGCAATAGTTATCCCACTCCACAAAGGTGTTGCCACAATGGATCCTGGAAACTATTGCCCTATAAGCCTGACTAGCCTGGTCTGCAAAGCTATGGAGCGCATCATTATGGAACTCATTAACAGAGACATTGGGAACCTCCAGACACTGGACCCTACCCAGTTCGGCTTTGTTAAAGGCAGATCCTGCCTCCTAAACCTACTTGACTTCTTTGAAACAGTTACCAAGGCCATAGATGAGGGAAAGGTAGTCCACACAGCCTACCTGGACCTAGCAAATGCCTTCAACACCATTCCCCACTCTAGCATTATAGATAAGCTTACCAGCCTGAACATTAACGCCTATGTCATGAGATGGATTGCCAACTGGCTCATGGATAGAACTCACATAGTCAGAGTTGCAGGTGCCATGTCCGACTCTAAACCAGTTACAAGTGATGCCCCACAGGGCTCAGTCCTGGGACCCCTCCTGTTTGGTATATACTTCTCTGAGGTACAGGCAAGCACGGGAGAACTATGGCTGACCAAGTTCGCAGATGATTGCAAACTGGGGGCCATAATCAACTCTCCAGCTGACACAGACATCCTTCAGAAGGGTCTCATGGAGACGAATACCTGGTATCAGAACCATGGCCTCAAGCTAAATGCCAAAAAGTGCATAGTCATCCCCTTTGGGAAAAACAAATGCCCACGAACTACCACATAGGTGGTAATCCACTAAGTACGGAAGATGTAATTAGGGATCTGGGGACCCAAGTAGATAGCAACCTCTCCTTTGATAATCACATTGCCAAAGTGGTTAGAAAATCCTTCTATGTAGCCCACCTAATCACAAAAGGGTTCACATCTAGATCAAGAGAGGTCATTGTGCCCCTCTACTCATCACTCATCAGGCCCATAATAGAGTACAATGCCCCATTTGGGATGTACCTTACTCGACACCTGCAACAGCTGGAAAGACCACAGAAGTACCTTACCAAGAGGATCATGGGCCTCAAACAGATGCCCTATGCAGCTTGACTAAAGAAACTCCAGCTCTACTCGGTTGTTTACCGCCTACTCAGAGGTGATCTCTGCCTGACGTACAAGGCCATGTCCAACCCGGAATTAATGGATATGCTCCACCTCAAGAAAACCAAATCTCTTAGAGCTACACGTTCCAGGGATTTAAACCTCAGCACAACAATAAATAGGACAAGCTGGAGGTGTAGATTCCTGTCCGAGAGACTTCCCTCGCTCTGGAATAGAATCCCAATCTATGTTAGGCAAAGCCCCTCACTGACTCTCTTCAAGAGAAATCTTGACGAGTGGATGGGAAATCGTAAATTTATCCCTGGGATCACTTCAATGGCCCTGCTGGACAGAGGCTCAGGAAACTAATCTAAAAGGGAGGCGAAAGCCAACACATTCTGGCTAGGCTTATAAATGCCCTTGGGCAGATGGCCTAGTACCTACCTATGAACCTATGAACCTATGTTCAAATTATTTGCTATTCTCTGTCATTTCATTGCACTACAAGGTGCTTATTGAAGCTCTTTAAGATTGAATCAGCATTCTCTGAAAGTTATTACCTAAAACTGACTGGGGAACAAAAAGGTCATCTAATAGTCAAAACCGGTAATCAGTAAAACACAGTAGTATACATTTTGTGCAGTGTACAAAGTCCCCTTTACCTATCGTGTGTGAAATGTGTCCCTACATCCCTACCTTGTATAGTATAACTCTGTGATCATCAGTGCTTCTGACATGGCACCACTCAGCATATGCTCCAGAAATATGTTCCTAGTCAATGAATCATGCATTCTATAGACTAAGTAAAATCAATGCATTTTTGATAAAGTAATTTTATCAGTATGTGTAACCACCCATAATATGGTCTAACCCATACAATGAATCTGTATTGTGTGGAACTGTGGGTCAGTTATCCAAGTTTAATGTAATGTACAACACTTGTTTGGTAACTGCAATTTTAGATTGCTTTAGTACTCAGTACTAACTTACCGATCTTGCCCTTTTATCATGCTGCAATACTATTAACGTCGATCAGATTCTTCATATAGAAGGGTTAAATTAGCCAGGCCCAGTGTATAAGGAAATGTAACCAAATGAGTCATGGCTGAATCTTAGAGTTATGTCACTGGGCTTAACAGTAGTCTGTTTTCATATACACTTGCCACTGCATCCCCAAAGCAACAAAAAACTGAACCAGCTGGAAGAATCCTACTATTTGCCTGAACTACTTGGAAATGTACTCATATATCACGCTCATCCTGGTTTCCAAGCAGGTCCATCTCCTCTGAAACCATACTTTTTCATCTCTTAAATGCCAGGCATCCTACTTTAACACAATCCTCATTTCCTTTATATCTTGGTATTTTGTTTTGCTTATACTAACCCTCCCATACTTATCAACCTGGAGAATATCTACTAGAAAACAGATACAAAGGTTCTTGAAATATATGTCTATCCAGTCAAGAATCTGGATCCCTAATTAGCATGCACGTTGAATGTGAATAGCATATGCCGTCTCACATGTCCAGTATGATTGTACTACAGAACTCAGAAACACACATTTCAAAGAACTGAATGACAAAAATGACTCAAAACTATAGGCATGTTATCAAAGACAGTGTAAAATCTGACGACTTTAATAAATGATATTGCAAAAATTTACTTCAGAAAGTCATTCATCTTTAGCTTTTGAAAAGGGAGGATGCAAAATATAAGTCCTCTTCCTTTAAATTATTGGTGCCATGAGTATGTCAGTCACATAACCATCAGCCAAAAAAAAATTGGAAGAAATAAAAAATAATGCTGCTCAATGCCAGAGGGAAATCTAAATGCCAACATCCTTGCTCTCCCCTAATCAGTATGGAGAACATCTTGTCTGTGCTGTAACTGGGGTCTGTCTTCATGGCTGCACTCAAACAACTATTCAGTTTCCTGACCTCATATCATCACCGCTCACCAATACCACCCACTTCACAAGGGACCAAACCCGCAACCACACAAAACCACCCACACCACAGTTGAAGTGGCAATACCCCCCACCAAGATTCGGCAACAACAGGCTCAGCAAATCTGGTGCCACAAAGCAACCATGGTAGCCCTGCCAATGCTGACAACAGGGTCAAAATCTCACATCCCGCCTGCGGACCACCCTCCCAGTGAAGACACTCAGGTACCATGCTGCTGCCCATAAACCATCATAATTGGTGCAGCTGGCTCCATTACTCCAAGCATTAACTTCACTGGTCTTGCCCGACGGCTTTTCACCCACAAGTTCCTGCCAAGCATTTCTAAACCCCACATTTCCTTCCAAGGAGCTTGCAGAATGCTGGAGAGCCATTCATGTCTAACCGGGGAAATATCACCGAACCGCTCTCTCTCTCAAAAATGCTCCACACTCATACCACAAATCTTGCCGGGAATCCATCATACTGAAATCTCACCCAACTGGTGACCCCAACTAGAAAAATAAACTGACAAACTTCTCAACAGTCAAGACACACCAAACTTCACACTAATCAATATTGGTGGTGACTGAGTCAAGCTATGCAAGAGCCCCAAGAAAATACCACACCCCAACCTGAGACGACATGGACAATGCAATGAATCACTTCACCTCATCCCTAATTAACAATCTCCACAAACCCAAAGCAAACCCCAAACCCCACCAAGGCCCCAAAACTTAGGAGAAACCACCCCAATCAGACATTACAAACCAATAAGAGAAAGATTAAATGAAGTCACCCAAACCATAAAAAGGGAAGTCACCCTGATCTCACCAAAAAAAAAAAAAGGAGAGATAAAAAAGGAGAAAATAACAATTTTGAGAAAAATAATTCAATAACAAAAACAGGCTTTGTGGAAATCTAACAATATTATAACCAAAATAGCTATGGAAAATTAAAAGATATGCTCAGAATTAGTCCAAATGAACAAAAAAAAACTGAGCCCACAGAAAATCAACAGTGAGCAGACAGGTTCCCCTCCAAATCCACCCCTCTCCTATCCCCATGAGAGATAACTATCCCAGCAGCAACCAGCCTCTCAGATAACTCAAATCTAAAAAAGCCTGTTCTAATCTGCAAATTACTAACATGGTGGCCCGGACTAATGGTGTCCCGAAAACCCCGAGGAAACTGTTCCTCACAAAGAACAGCTATATTAAACTCAGGCTTTAGCACATCCTTTTCATAAGGGGTGGCTTCGGTCTAATGGCACGGTGACTCCATACGTGGGGGCCCCTGTGTACCCGGCTAATTGCCCTCTCTGCCCTGCAAAGCCTTGCTGCGTGGCAGCTGTTGGATCAGCCAAATGTGGAGATAGGTGGACAAGGGTGGGGACTTCAGATATTGGGATCAGCTCAGGGAAGATCCTGGACCCGGCAGATCATGCCTTTTGAACTTCATGGAGACTGACTTTGTTGACAGTGGCCAAGGCCATTGGAGAGGATTTTGAAAGCCATAGGGGGCCATTGACCATCACTTGACCTTGCACAGCAGGTTTTCACACAGCACTAAAACTCGGTATTGTAGAAGCACATATGAAATGTAAAAAGTTGGCCAACAAACAGAAGAAAGGTCGTAACAGGGCTTAAGGACAGAGGCCTTGACACACAACCGGTCGGATGTGTGGTCAACTGGGTAACGTCAGACCCGGTCTAAATCTGAGCTCCCAAGTAACTCACAACTTCTCCCCAGTTTGTTCCACAAAAGTTTGCTTTTAACACAAACAACTTGCTATGCATCGTCAAACAGCATAGTGCCCTGGAAGTGCCATTCAGAAGTGCACATCGACGAAGGGACTGGCGAGCCAGAAAGCTGGTGCCAGAGTTATGGTCTGTAGTTAAATAGTCATATGGACGGGAAAAATTCAAAAAACCCAGTCATACACCAACTGGTGCACAAGGCAGCACAAGAAGACACAAGGGAAGAGGCAATCCAGGTTGTTGGGACCCAGCCTGACAGTGGCCTACCATTGCTGACAGTGGCCTTTCTAAAGTCACCATTGCCCACCTGATCATGAAGGGATGTACACAAGGATCTCTCAGACACTCTTCATGGAGACTCTCCAGACTTATCAGACCAAGGATGTCACCATCAGCCCCATTTTGGATGCACCACCTGACATCTGCAGCAAACATGGTGACCCCCATGAAAAAGTTCCTCACCAAGGATAACTCCAAAATCTGTCATGCTCTGCCAGAAAAGGAAAAAGGACTCCAAAATCTGTTGCATTGAAGAAACCCCTGCAGATTCAGTGTGCTCCAAAGCCTCACATGTGTGTGATGTGCCCGGGGATGTGGACATGCTCCAAATCCAAACATGCAAAAACCAAAAGAGCAATCCAGCAAAACCACTAGATCAAGCGACTAATATATAGCAACGGGGGACCATAAGACGGATAGAGAGAAGATTTATGCTGTTATCCTAAAAGACTGTCTATGCTGTGTCCATGAGGCAGAGCTGAAACTCTTGCTCATCTCAACCGAAGAAATGACCTGAGGATGTTTATTTATCCGGGAATCATCTCTGTGTCACTGCTGGACAGAGCACAACAAACTAATGGGTACAGTATTTTTTTCATATAAGGGTGGCATAAGCCACAAAGGCTAAGCTTTATAAGGCTACTAGGCCTTAGGGCAGATAGCCTAGTATAAACCTATGAACCTATGAACCTATGAACCTATGATCTGATTTCGTATTTACTCAACAGTTTCAAAATCATGTCTGTTGGAGAAGATTTTGAACATCATATGAAGGGTAAACCAAGCCTGAAAATAGGAATGTATCTCTGAAACAGGCATGTTTATTTGAAAAATCACATGAAGGGGTAAATCAAGCTTGAAAATAAAACTGTACTGTCAAAATCGGTTCAGTTGAGAGGTCTGCCTCCATGTCATTATAAAACAGACACAGTGCCTCTCTCTCTACTCTGTAAATATGATGTCGTCGATATTGTAAATGAAAATAATAAAATGAAATTAAGTGATTGTTGTAGTACTCTTATTTAGTTCCAACTACAGAGGCATTCTCTAGATACCAGATTATAGTATGAATGAGATTTACATGGACTCACGAAAAATGATGCTATATTACAAAATAAGGAATAACAGAAAATATAGTCGTAACATCAATAAGTGCTCTCAGGAATTATAAGTTCACCTTTGTGTGCTTTGATTCATACTTTGTGGCTCTTTTTAACACACATAGCTTTAATATTTCTGGTGTAAGCCAACAGCACTGACACCAGGTGAACAGGATCAATTCCAAACTTTAATGCAAAAAGAGTAACTCCAAACTCCCAACTTGACACTGCAAGGATGGATTTCAGATTAATTCTGCCCTTCAGACCCGACTTTCATAGATACCTTATTATATTTCTTCCTTCACCCAGGACTCAGGAAAACAGGATTCTGAAGCTGTCCATTTCTTTATTTATTATACATCTCAAAATACACCATTTATTTACTGGGACTTGCCTGCTTGCTCTGTTTTGGTTTTAAAGGCATAGGCTCAGCAATCTCAGCAGCTACTGCTATGCCTCGTGACCTGCCTCAGCATAGACTTGTTTATTAACATTTGATTACCGGGAAAGTCCGACTGGGTAGAAGCCTTTTTTCAGAGGAGGCCCAAGGAGAAAAGCTCCACATTATTACAAAACATTTTCAGAACAATAATTTTAGTCTTCAAAAATAAAACAAAAACATCTGCAGTTGAAATAATTATAACAAATTAGTGATAATATAAAAACATTGGTTAAGAATTGATACAAGTTCTAAAATGTTCCTCAGCTTTGGAAGTTAGGCTTATTATGCTGATGGGTCTTTATTTCCTGGGATATGAGCTATGGCCCCCTCTGTGGAATGGTATAATAATAGCCCTTTTCCATACCTCAGGAACATGTTCTGCAGCTATGTTTAAGTTGAACAGTTTTAGGCAGGGTTCTGAGAGGCCATATTTGGTGCTGTCAGTTAAACAATCAAGTATACTTTCAGGCCTCACAAATGTGGTATTTTAGCTTTAGAGAATGCAGTTAATGTATGTGCCATAATATTCCTGGGGAGGAGAAAGGGTCTTTTAAATTTGTGGAACTTCATTGGTTGTATTTGATGTAAAGTTGGCAGTAAATTTATCTGCAAGTATATAATCGGTATCTTCAGAGTCAGAGTAGGTGATAACGTTATGAATTAATTCAAAGCATGCCTCTGTGTTAGTTAATTTATTATCTGATGTAGTTAAAGAAGAATTTTTTTATTTTATTTATTTAACATTTGTTGACCGAATGATGTGGTTCTAGGAGCCTGTTTTCAGCAGAGAGGCAGGGAGAGGAGAACCAGATGCATGTCTTTGGGGGGGGAGGGTACCCGGAGGAGGAAACCACGAAACACAGGGAACACAACAATCTCCACACAGAAGGCCCAGCCAGCGAATCGAGAATCGAGAACCTCTTGCTGTGGTGTGAATGTTGTTAACTGCTGCACCACTGTGCCGCCCATTGTCTTCCAAACCCAGTTACTTTATTTAAAACATCAGCTAAATAATTTATGCATGGTGCACATTTTGTACCCTGGTGGCGAATCCTTTTTGTGTATTGTAAAACATAACCGTTCTTGCAACAACCCATTATACATTTGGTTTGGACCAATATCAAGGTTTACAATGCAAATTCCAAGTCCTTACTTTCAGGATAACAGTTAAGTAAAAGAAAATTCTTCCTCTTCTAAATCCCTAATCATTTTTGGTGCTCTCTTTCATATCCATCACGTTTTTCACATTCCCAAAATATATGTACCAATGTTCCCTTCTCCCTCTTCCTACATCCCCAGAACATCCCTTCTGCCTGAGTGAACCTCCTTTGACCCACTTTAGAAACTAATGCATGTACTGTATATTATAATCTGCTTAATTGTACATAGCACTGTGCTTGTTCGCAACAATGTATATACACATTTGTTCTATGTAATTAGTCTGAACTACTCTGTTATTGCTTACATTTCTGTATTTTTTGTTTGTGAAATGTTTCATGTGGACTGAGCCTGAAATTGGTCATTATTAATCAGTGCACTATCCCGATAAACAAATATAAATAAAACTAAATAAATAAAAAAGGGAAGCTGACTTAGCCAAACCCCTCCATTTTATGTAATCAATCCCATTTTTGTCATTCCTTGCATACGGAGTTTTCTCTTCTACTTTTATCCCACTCTTATTTATGTTGCCTTCGTAAAAAGAAAAATGTTCTTCAGCAACTGTTTACATCCCATTATTCACATTATTTTCAGACAGATCAGTCTACTTAACTTCTTTTTGTCTAATGCATCCCTGTTGCTTTTATTTCCTTCCCTCTTAGTGCCTGGTGCTTTTCTACCCCTTGTTTCTTATCTGATTTTCATTTTCCTGTTGGTATAGTGACAACTTGGTCTATTTATTCACCGGAAGTTTACTCATGGGCAAAGTTTTGCACATTGATTGTATTTCTAGTTGTTTAATTCTCTCCATAATTTCCTTAATGTCTTATATTTTCAGTTACTCCTCTGATTTCCATTTTCTGTGGTTTACTTTTTTACTACTAGTATTATTGGTGAGATTAAGGCCTTTATGTATCCAAGCTTTCTAGTTTCCACCCAATTCAGCAGCCTGGTCTCCCTGGTTAACGCAATTTCTTCTCCTCCTAAATCCCTAATCACTTTTGGAGCTCTCTTTCATACCTATCTGTTGTTTCACATTCCTGAAATATATGTTCCCATGTTCTCCCCCTTCCTACATCTCCAGCACATCCCTTCTGCCAATGTGAACCTCCTTTGAAGCCTAACAGGTATATAGAAATGCTTGTGTAAGCATCTCTACCCCAAAAATTATATATCTCCTGGCCTTTGTTGCTAGGTACTAAGCAAACTTATTTCCACTGGGTTCTCTGTGTACTCTTTTTGCAGACTGTTAGCCCATTCCTGTCTATGTCCTGTAGCCTTATTTTTTTTTTTTTTTTGCAAATCTCTAAGCCCACCATAAGCTCTAATGAATAATGTTTGTCTTCTGCTGTACTGGTTAGTTCTAGCCTCCATTAAGTATAGCACTATTTTAGGTTGACCCTCTCCATTGCTTTCCTTTCTTTCTCTCTTTCTTTCTTTCTTTCTCTCTTTCTTTCTTTCTCTCTCTCTCTCTCTCACTTTCCTGGTCACAGTAAGCCCTTGGTATAAAAGTTGGTCTCTTGTAGTTAAGTTATATTCATCTCTTTCCATGTCCCATTCTTTCCATTCTCCATTTAGTTTTAGTTGCAAAATCTTAGTTCCGTTTCTTTTCATTCATAATTCCTCAACATTACTTCCCATTCCTATCCTTCTACTCTTCAGTTCCCAATCAGAAAACTTTGCCTTTTCCACTGTTTTAATAGTTTGTGATTGGTCGGTTTATCTAAAGCTTTGTTTTATGCATTCTTCATCTGTTACCCCATCTCCCCTTCTCCCTAGCATTCTCCAAAATGTCTGTAAATCTTCATGAGGACTAAATCTTCTGTTTAAAATCATAGAGGTTCATCATAATGATCACTGCTGCAGTAGTATTAGCTACAGAATATGGGTTATATCACGGCAAGGAAATAACAGCCAGCCAGCTTCCAAAGCTTCAGGGCATCTTCTATGTGCTCAAACCATTAGGCAGCTTGAGTTGTGCTGCCCAAAAACACAGGTTTGAGTGCTAAGCCCTTCAGAGCTTTCCTGCCACTGAGGAGAGTGCTCCTGTGTAGGCCTTTGAGGATCAACTGCCCTCTTCTGCTGTTCCTTTGCTGGGCATATAAGTTCCTCTGGGGGGAAAAAAACCTTCCACATTAAAAAATATATACTGTTTTATTGTACTTTCTTGCTTAGGAAAGTTATTTTTAAGGTAGGAGTTTGTGTTTTAAGGGACTGTCATGAGACAATGGTACTTTTAAACAGGAGCACACTTTGGGGGGGGGTGGCAGTTTAAAAGATGTTTAAAGTAGAAGAAAAAAATGTTTTCTGTGGAAAAAATGTGGTTATTTTACTTTTTGTAGATGGCAAAGTATATTTAAGTGCTTTTTACTGTATTTTTGAGAAAAAAAAGTGACTTAACAATTTTAAGTTTCAGGTATATATTGAGGGATAGACAGAGGGGAGAGAGGGTTAGAGCTAAATTTATTGGCCAGTAGGTTAACTATATCTTCAGCCTCAGTGTAAGTAACATCATTCAAAATCAGCTCAGCAAATTGGTGTGTTGTGCTTTTGAGATTATGAATGTACCTAAAAAAATGACTTGTGATTGTTTTTGACTAGGTTGGCTATTTTAGCTTCAGACTCGGCTTTGTAGATTTTATTAACCTCCTGAGTTGTATATTTATTTCAATGACAGGTGCTCTAACGTTATGGGAATTACTCTTCTTACTTTTGGTCAAAATTATTTTCCTTTTATTATAAAGCCTGTTGATATTATTGTTCCATGATGTGTGTTTGTTTCTGAGGTTTGCCCTGCACTTGTTCCTATATGGTACAGGTGCATCTATGCAGCTGTTTACAAGCCGGTATTGCGGGTGGTGTACATTTCTGCATATTTGATAGAGTTAACTGCATTTGGTGGGGATCTGAAGCTTGTCAAAGTACCACTTAGGAGTACGTAAATTTCTAATGATACCTTGGGTAGAAGGGATCTCTGGTTTCAGTTTTGTTTTGAAGGAGACTGCCTTATAATCAGACCAAACATGTGATGAAGATACACAGGGGATGGTACAACATGCTCCCATATTAGCAAGACCAAGCTGTAAGATGTTATTCCCACTAGTGGGTACACTGACTACTTATTCCAAGGCATTTGTATTGACAAAGTCCAGGAATCCCTGTGCTTGTGCTCTAGTGGAAGTGCAGCTTTTCCAGCTGAATAGTTTAGATCACCTAGGAAAATGGTATAAGGCAGTTTCAGGTAAAAGAAAGAAGGATACCTCTTTTCCTGAAAAGATTCAATATTTTGAAAATGGGCAGGAAGATAAAGAGACAGATGCAGGGTTTTATCCCCAGATTTCTTATTCAGACACAGAGGAGAGCACAGAATCTGATTCTCCCTGTGGGGGCTTCTGTTTATCTGAAACTCTTTCCAGAATGTGACAGTGTTTTTTGTGGGAGAACACTGAGGTTTGTCGGTCCTCAAAAAGTACTATGAGCAGTTACAGATGGAATTTTCAGAACCTTCACCCATTCCTCCAGTGTGGTTAGCTTTTGAGAATGTGTCTGTTGCTCCTGCAATTTTCCTGGTAATAGGCAGATAGATTGTAAAATTTCTTCAGTCTTTTAAGCTTTTATACGCTCATTCCAAACGTGACACAGCAGCTATAGCTTTAGTTAATACTACTGCTGCTAAACATTTAGTTCATTCTAATCCTATACTTTCTAACAAGGATGGGAAAATAATTGATAAGTATGGAAAAAAAAGTGTATGTTTCTGCTACTTTGATTTTCAGCATTTTGAATTGTTAGGTGCATATGTTAAAGTTTATTCTAGCTAACTGTGAATGTATGAGGAATATTTTGTCTGCATTTCTTTTTCTTCTGAGGAAAAATCTGCTTTAAATTGTTTCATTTCTTCCATTTTACATGTCACAACTTGTTATTTAAACTGTGTGCATGTCTTTGCTGATACTTCTTCCAGGGCTATGGCCACTGGTTCTGTATTGAGGAGGTTTGTTTGGCTGTATTCTCAGAACCTCCTAAATTATGTGAAAAATGAGACTGTAAATTCTGCTTCGGATAGAGATGTAGTTTTTGGTACGACTGCTTCAGAAAGTGTGATGAAAGGGGTAAGTTGATACAAGGAACTTCTAAGATTTTTCATCCCTCCTTTTCCAAATTTTCTAGGGATTCTCTAACCCCCTCCTCCAGTTTTGACAAGAAACAAAACAAACAGTCTCAGAAAAATGACAGACATTTAAGAATAAATGGAAAGAGGGTTCCAAAAAGAATATAGGAACTCCCCAAAACCAAGGAAAGTCCAACAAGTCAGAATGATGATTTAACGGAACTTGTCCTCCCTTCCACCCTGGCAGTTCCCTCTCCCTTCCAGAAAGTCTGAATCTCCACTTTTGTCTTTGACAATAGATAGTTTCAGACAAATGGGTTCTGAAGATCATTCATCAAGGTTACAGATGGCAGTGGGAGGAAATTCCTGTTTTCCAGGGGTAATTCCTCATCCACCAGCTAAGGCTCTCTATTTCCTCCTATCCTTCAACATATGTTGTCTCAAGAAATGATAGAGCCAGGTCCTCCTTCCCTGACTGGGAAAGGTTTTTATTCAAGGATGCTTTTGCTGGGAAAGAGAGAAAATGCTTGGAGACTGCTTATGGATCTTTCTTTCCTAAACCAATTTGTGATAGTGACCAAGTGCAAGATGCTGTCATTTTAAAACCTGTTATCCCTTCTTTCTTATGTAACTTTCTTGGTAATACTAGACTTAAAAGATACTTAGCATCAAATCCATATTCATCCACACTTCAGCAAAGTTTCTTAAGGTTATGTGTATCTGGATTACATTACCAGTTCTCTTCCTTGCCCTTTGGACTATCCACTGCACCAGATGTGTTCACAAAGTGTCTAGCTCCAGTTATAGCTCATTGCAGGCTATAAGTAATCCACATTTTCCATATTTAGATGATTTGCTTATCTTTGCAAATTCTTTTTCAAAGTGTCAGGAATATCTGACTGGGATGAGAGATCTCTTACACATGCTGCGATTCCAAGATAACATTCTAAAATCTTTTTTGACTCCATTGCACAAGATGGTGTACCTGTGGTGTCTGATAGACACCTCGGCTCAAATAGCTTTTTCTTTCACAGGGAAAGAATATATCTATATCGAGATCTATTTCTAGGGTTTCCCACTCAGACTTCATTCACTGCAAGGAAATACCTCAGAATTTTGGGTCTCATTGCATCTATGATTCTCATGATACTCCTGGCAAAAGTCCAAATGAGAAAGATACAGTAGTATCTGGAGTCTCTTTGGTCCCAGCGCCAACATGCATTTCTTTTCAAATGCCAGTTCTGGGGTTTGTCAGAAGAGAAATGTCTTGGTGGAGA
Source organism: Protopterus annectens (assembly GCF_019279795.1). Classification (NCBI taxonomy): domain Eukaryota; kingdom Metazoa; phylum Chordata; order Ceratodontiformes; family Protopteridae; genus Protopterus; species Protopterus annectens. Next base: position 483,801,374 of record NC_056738.1, on the reverse strand, counting down.
CAGGAAATTTTCCTAAATCCAGGTCCCCCTCATTCCAAAGCAGTCAGTCAGTCACTGCAGATATATTGGACTTTGCTTGGGGAGCAGTTTCAGGAGGGATAAAAGTTCAACTTATTTGGGATACCAAGGACAGAGATAAGCACATAAATATAAAAGAGCTCTAATCAATGCAGTCAACTGTATGAAACATCTTTGGTCCCCTGGACCTCTTCAAGTTGTTACAGACAATACCACAGTCACATGGTACAGGAACAAACAAAGGGGAACCGGGTCTTACCCCATTTGCAGACTAACCATGTTAGCTTGGGATATAGCTTAACAGCACAATCTCACTCTAGAAACATCCTACATCCTATCAGAGCAAAAACTGTGTGGCAATCAGGTTGAGCAGGACAAAGGCAGACTCTCATGAATTAAAACAATTTGATCCACCTATGGGGAGTTCCTCAAGTAGACCTCTTTGTCTCCTCTCTGAACAATCAACTGGCAAAATTCTGCTCCATGATTCCATGCAAGAAGGCCTGGAAGACAGATGCATTTTCATTTCTTTGAACAGTAATGTTTCTGTATGCTTTTTCATCCTTTCCACAAATAGCCATGGTACTTCTGAAGATTCAGAAGGAATTCCATAAGATCATTGTGGTGACTCCCTTCTGGCTCAGGCAACAGTGGTTCTACCTTCTTTTGGAAATTGCCAAGGGCAATTACCACTAGCTTCCTCACAGAATGGATCTACTCAGACAGGAACAGAGGTGTTTGATACACCATGAACTCAATCAACTTCACTGACTGCTTGGATGATAGTCTTAATTTTCTTCAGACACCTGTTTACTGGGGACGTGCAGTAGGTACTAATGGAGGCAAGAAAGCCTGCTACTAGAAAATCATATATTAGCAAATGAAAAGGTTTTCTAGTTGGTGTCAACAACATAACCAGCACCCATTCAGGGCTAGTATTTCTCTGGTTTTACAATATTTGTGGGAGTTATTATCGTTTGGCTTTTCTTATTACTCTAACAAGGTTCATTTATTGACCATTCCAGCATGTCTGCTCATGGATCCTCCTCTTTCGATGCATTCTCATGTCAACACATTTTTGAAAGGAGGTTTGTATCAGAGACATCCAGGAAAACCTGAGGCTTCTCCTACAGATCTTAATATCTTTTTTTTGTCCATTCTTCTCACATTCACAAGAAATTAACAACTGATCCAAAAGAAACTTTAGAAAAACTAACACTTGCTCCATTTGAACCAGCTTATCTGGCAGACTTGAGATTCTTAACCTGGAAAAGTGTTTAACTGATCGTTCTGACATCTGCAAGAAGAGAATCTAAGTTGCAAGCTCTTATCGTAGGTTTACTCTGTCTCATTTTCCACCAAGACAGGGTTTCTTTGAGAACTAATACTTCTTTTATGCCTAATGTGGTATCCAAGTTTACTTTAAGTCAAACTATCCATCTCCCTGTTTTCTTTCCTGAACCTAAAAATTAGAGAGAAAGGATGCTCCATACCTTGAATGCCCACAGACAACTCAGGTACTATTTTCACAGAACAAAATATTTCAGATCTTCAGATCAGTTGTTCATTTCTTGTGAATGTGAGAAGAATAGACAGCCTGTGTCAAAATAGACTATTTCCAAATGGTTGTCTCAGGCTATTACCATTTGTTATACCAGGGCCTTTACCTCTACTTTGTCTTTTTAGAAAGGGTTTGATTCTAGAAGTATTCTGGAAGCAGCAACTTGGACCCCTGTGTATACTTTTACAAAGCTCTACAAGCTTAATTCCTTCTCATGGTGTAGATCAGGCTTTGCAAGGCCTATTTTTCAGGGGCTCCTGGACCCTTCCCCTTCCACCTCCCATATGTAGTAAGCTATTGTAATCTACCCATATAGCCTAGGCTGCTGCAGCAGTGATCAATATGATGAACATAGTATAACAAAGATAAAAGAATTAGAAGTGGGATCTTTAGAAATGGGTAGGAGCAAATTACACAGAAAATATGAATTGTGAAAATAATAAATGCACAATAATATTTTTGAGGAGGAATGAGGTTTAAGGGAAGGCAGGAATTGAATGAGCTATGTAAGGTTTGATGGGAAATCACCGTATAGAAAATTATATGAGATGCATAATGTTTACTACTGAAAATATGTCAATATGGTTTGTTTCTATTTATATAAATGTATGATTGCCTATATCACAAGTGATGATTCAATAAAGATGTTTCTTATTTAAAAAAATATGATGAACATAGTACAGTTGTGTAAACAAACTTACCAGGACAGTAGATGTTTGAATGATGACTGGTGGAGTAGCTGCTCCCTCCATCCCCCTTTTTGATTTTTTTGTGTTTTTTTATGCAAGTCTATGTGTGTGTGTGTGTGTGTGTATATGTGACTAAGAATCATCTAGAGAGGTTATAAATCTATACATGTGATTACAGAATCATCTGGCAATGTTATATATTTATAGGTGTGACTACAGAATTGTCTAGAGATGTTGCTGCCTATAAATAGTAAATACAAGACATGGCATATGCTAGGATGACGTTACAAATATGGATGATAGATACAAAAATGCAAGACTGAAGCAAGTAGAACTATAGGTGGAGAAATTCCAACAAGGATTTGGAGATAGATAAATAAGTACACAGAGAAAAAGGTATTAGACATGGGTTGTAGGCTGGGAAAATAGAAAGCTTGTTTTGTGTTTATTTTATTGCTGACTGTCAAGCTGCCACTGTTGCTGTTATTTCCTCCTTATGGGGGCAAAAGCAGAGGTGCAGCCTGATCACCATCATGTTAGAAATCAAAGAACTTCATCCTTAAAGCCATATGTTTCCCCCAGTGTGCATGTTCATAGTCATCCAAGTCAGGGCATGCATTGGATGTCATCCCATTCCAAGAGCAATGTAATCCTTAAAAGCCATGCCCCTTTGTACAACAAACACCTCTGAGTAATTAATCTCTGGTCTCTGCCAGGGGCTCTACATTGACATGAGCACGTCAGAGATGTCTTCCTAGCCTCTCAGCCTGAGAGAGGTGTGCAGGCATTGCCACTTCACTCCTTTTCCTCCTCTTACTTGCTTCTGTAGTGCCCAACCTGGGTTACCTGGAGTATACTTGTCCTATCACAATGTGCTACAGGCTGGCAGTTCTTTGTGCATAGCAAATAAATGAAAATATTTTTGAGTACTTAGTTAACAAGGAAACCAGTTCCACACTTGCACATAAGGACTATCAAAGGCAGTTTTTCTCCTGTAAACAATGTTAATTCAGTCACATAAATAATCTTCTTTTTCTTTTGGCTGTTCCCATTAGGGGTCGCCACAGCAGATCATCTGTTTCCATTTCTTCCTGTCCTCTGCATCTTGCTGTGTCACACCAACCACCTGCATGTCCTCTCTCACCACATCCATAAACCTTATCTTAGGCCTTCCTGTTTGCCTCTTACATGGCAGCTGCATCCTCAGCATCCTTTTCCCAATATACCCAGCATCCATCCTCAGCACATGTCCAAAGCAATGCGATCTCACCTCTCTGGCTTTGTCTCCAAACCGTCCAACCTGAGCTGACCATCTAATATACTTATTCCTAATCCTGTCTACCCTCGTCACACCCAGTGCAAATCTTAACATCTTTAACTCTGCCATATCCAGCTCTGACTCCTGCCTTTTTGTCAATGCCACTGTCTCGAACCCATATAACATAGCTGGTCTCACTACCATCTTGTAGACCTTCCCTTTCACTCTTACTGCTACTCGTCTGTCACAAATCACTCCTGTCACTTTTCTCCACCCACTCCACCCTACCTGTACTCTCTTCTTCACCTCTCTTCCACACTCACCATTACTCTGAACTGTTGATCCCAAGTATTTAAACTCATCCACCTTCACCACCTCTACTCCCTGCATTCTCACAATTCCTCTATCCTCCCTCTCATTCACACACATATATTCTGTCTTAGTCCTGCTGACCTTCATTCCTCTCTTCTCTAGAGCATATCTCCATCTCTCCAGGGTCTCCTCAACCTGTTCCCTACTCTCACTACATATCACAATGTCATCTGTAAACATCATAGTCCACGGGGACTCCTGTCTGATCTCATCTGTCAACCTGTCCATCACCACTGCAAATAAGGAATGGCTCAGAGCTGATCCTTGATGTAATCCCACCTCCACCTTAAACGCATTTGTCATTCCCACTGCCGATCTCACCACTGTCACACTACCCTTGCACATATCCTGTACCAGTCTTACAACCTTCTCTGCCACTCCCGACTTCCTCATACAATACCACAACTCCTCTCTAGGCAACCTGCCATATGCTTTCTCTAAGTCCATAAAGACACAATGCAACTCCTTCTGACCTTTTCTGTACTTCTCCATCAACACTCTCAGAGCAAACATCGCATCTGTAGTGCTCTTTCCTGGCATGAGACCATACTGCTGATCACTAATCATCACCTCCCCTCTTAACCTAGCTTCTACTAGTCTTTCCCTTAATTTCATGCTGTGACTGATCAGTTTTATCCCTCTGTAGTTACTACAGCTCTGCACATCACCCTTATTCTTACAAATCGGTACCAAAACAATTTTTCTCCACTCCTCAGGCATCCTTTCACTTTCCAAGATTTCATTAAACAATCTGGTTAAAAATTCCACTGCCATTTCTCCTAAACACCTCCAAGCTTCCACAGGTATGTCATCTAGACCAACAGCCTTTCCATTCTTCATCCTCTTCATAGCTATCCTTACTTCCTCCTTGCTAATCCGTTCCACTTCCTGATTCACTATCCCCACATCATCCAACTATAATTCCATTAATCTGTTTTCTGTGGTTAAAGGTACCACATGACAGTAGTTCCATACAGTCAGCACTGTTGTAGGGCAAGAAAATATCCTAATATTATTTTTGAAACTGATACTAATGCCATGTTCTGCGTTATTATTATATTTAGTTAGTACAATAGCCTGAGACAGGCTACATTACTCGTGCTTGTTGAATAAATAAATGTTCTGATTGTATCACCCTTTGCCTTGTGTTTAACAACAAATATGTAGAACTATAATACAATCTAAAATATCCACTACTGGATATGGAACTCTTTGGACACTTCATCTGTACAGATTCTAATTGATATGCAACATGTTTCATGTGGAAGCTCCAGAGAAGAACCATTTATTAAGTTGTAGACCACCTAGTGATCTACGTAGAATAAAAAAATATCTACTTTCTATGTCTTGTTTGTGTTTGCCCTCTACAGCACTTGTTTATTTTTCAAATAATTTCTTCAACTGTGCTCTTTTCAAACTGTCATTAATCAAATCTGTTAAATTACTACTATTAGATGTTTGTGCCAAATCAATACCTAACAGATAATATTTAAATGTTGTCTGAGATCCATGTTCTCACATTGGTTGACATAAATACTGGACTGCCAAATAGTACTTCACAATTTTCTGGATCCTTCTTTCATTTTTCTAATTATTTGATACAACATACATTGCCTTAAAATACACTTGCTAAGACCAGTATCATGTATTCACTGCCCTTTACAGAAGAAGGGCATTTGAAACATCACTGGGTCTTGACTCCCCTAAACACATGCCATTTAGTACTACAGTTACCACTGGTTTGTCTCCTTTAATGTCCTGTTTTGAAGTTGGATTCCTATCCAGTGAATTAGTTCTCCTTCCTTGTATCCATCTTAAATTACCAGTCTGTTATGAATTGCAGAGTCATAAATCATGCTAAAATGCAGATGAATGACATCTAGACCTTTTACTTATGCTCAGACATTATGATAATTCCTGAGGAATCTTCACTTTATACTGCTCTACATCCCCTATAACATGATTACCTCCTCCAGCACTTTTTTGTTACAATGCCCTGCATTCACCCAGCTTGATTGATTTTGTAATTTCCCAGATTTCCCAATCCTACTCAATTGTAGCAGTAAGATGTATTACCTTTCAGGCATAATGTCTCCCACTTGTGTCTCAAATGTAATTATACCATAGTTCATATTAATGAGCCATTCACCACCTGAGTCTCATTGTGATAAAATTTCTTATAACCTTTCTGGAATGGCATCTGACTAATGAAAGTTATGTGTGGTCTTCAAGCAACAGGCGAAAAGTATCCATAGACAAATAAAGCAAAAGTCAGAAATATCCATGAGACAGAAACAAAAAATCTAACAGACCCCTCCCCAGCCCCCCAAGGTATACACTACATAACATTCATTAAAAACTAAAAGCATTTCATACACTTTTGATAAATCTTTACCAGCAGCTCATCCAAGTAATATTTATGCTGGAGCAGGAAAAATATAATAAACATTTCTCTTAATTTCCAATAAAAGAAAGACTTTCAAAATGAAAAAAGAAAGAAAGTGTAATCTGTTATGGAAAAATGAACGTTCATTCTGTGGGATAAATGACTGCTATCCTAATAAAAAATGTTTTTCTTTGTTTTCTCCTTCTACAGACATTACCCAGTTTTCTCAGTGCATCACAGTAAAGATATAAAAGGCAAGAGCCTCAGTTTAACATCTGTATGTGTTAAACTCCCAAAATGAGTGGTGATGACAGTATTACATATATCTTTACACTCTGACCACTATGTGTAGAAATAAGAAAAGGGGGCTGGATGGCTGAACAGTTAATTTTGCACAAAGATATTAGTGCTCAAATGAAAACTATAGAAAAGAAACTAATAAAAATGGAGGCAAAATGTGTTGTTCTTGAAATAATGATGTGCACTGGGAATGACATTCCAGCAGTACCCCCCTCAAACTCTTCTCACACTCATGCACATGTCAGTACATACAAACAGGTGCACATACAAACACACACACACACACACACACACACACACACACACACACACACACACACACACACACACACACACACACACACCACATGCGTTAACTAAAAAAGCAACTATTTTCCAAAAGTTTGTTCATTTGCTAAATTTACAGAAAGCAAAACATATAGCACAGAAAACATAAAAAAATTAGACTGCAGTCCAAGGTATAATAACATTAATCAGTGGTGGGCACATGATTTGTGCAGTATTTACCTATTTGCATTTTTGTTATACCACCTGGGGTCTAACTCCATCACTTATGAGTAAGCATTACACAATCCCCACACTTAGCATTGAACTGATTATTGTTTAAATAAACTAGCAAGCTAGTCTATCAACATCAACATCATCAGTACAAAGTATATTTCCAACTGATAGAACATTTTACCACTTTAGATTTAAGTTCTATTTCTCTGTCCTGTAAGTACAAGTATTTGTACTCTATGCATTATACTCATACCTGGGGAATTCAATAAACTCCGTGTAGGCTTCACGCAAAGCCTACATGAAGTTTACGCACTTGCATGCTGAGCAGCAGTGCTAATTACATATTCATTTCGTACTGTGCATTTAATTGCAAACAACCACGGTTTCATGGCTAGCAACAGTGTTGCTGGCCAGGAAACTGTGTAAAGTTCCACGGATAGCAGCAGACATGTAGACCTGTTTACCTATGGGAAAACTAGGTCTGCTGGATTGCACGGAATGCCACAATGATTACCAGGGTTAATAATATAGCAATGTGTATGGTACAAACACATTAGAAGACAGTGTATAAAGTGCAGAGTATTGTGGATTCCCATTTCAGGCATTCTGTACAAATGTTGTGTAAATGTTCTGTAACAATACACAGATTGCCATTAAAATAAACAGTCAGGTGAAGTGTGCATACTGAATAGGGACACACAGATGAATTGTAGGAATGAACACGGGCAAAGAGGACAGGTGAAACATCTTAATGTACAGCAGATGAGGACAGGTAAATTAAGATAGTTGTAGCAGGAACCCTAATCACATATTGACATGATACAGTATGAACTGCACAGGAGAAATGTATGTTATGTGACTCTCACACAAGGTGACATAACAATGGAGAAGGATGTCTTTGTGTTATAAGCATCCTGACATGAACAATGGAGAGAATATCTATCAGGGCTGTTATATACAATAGGGGTTATGTGCATACTGTGAAGGTGTGCAAAATAAGTTGTCTGAATATGAATGTAATGTCAGCATAGGGCTCCACCAAGTGGGACACGTAGTTAAAGGCTCATGGATAACAGTAAACAGAAGCATGCATAATCATGGAGAATATCAGAATAATACCACCGGTAATCCCATGTCTATGACATAACATATGTGATTGCGAGTGATCATAGATGGTTCTGCACGAACACACTTGAACAACTATTATGAGATATCAGCAATCTATGAGGGTAATCAAGAATATCATCCTGACACTGTGCAGGAGGTGTTAGGAGGGACACTATTATACCTGTATGTGACATTATGATCAATTCAGGCTAGTTGATATGTGTACATGCCATATATATGGCACAAGCCACAATGTCGCAAATGTAACCCATATCATCAGTGTTGCCAAACAACTATGCATGTACTGTGTGCATCACCAGAATAGGTGTCACACATGAATCTGTTATATCAACTTGATGGGGGTTCTGCACCATCAGACAGTAATGTTTATGCAGTAAAAGGAATATCTAGGTATGGCCAATAAGATGTGTGGGAGCTCAGTGTGGCAAAGATGGTACACTTGAATTATGTAGCCCTGGAAGATGTGAAGGGAGGTACACGAAGAAGGGTGCATTGTACTTAATTATTGGTGTGATGAAGGCTATGAACTATGGAAGGATTGTGACCTTTGATGTGGATGTCCTGCACATACTCAGGAGTTGTGTCACATACAAGGGAGTAGTCACCATTGTGGTTGCACATGCTGGTGGATGTTCAACATACCATCTACCTCAATACACAGGTCATATACCAATTGATCTGCTCATAGGGGTGTGATTATCATTGGGTTGTGCATTTGTTTTAATGATGTAAGAAATCCTGAGATGTTTCTGTTTCATCTTATGTGTCTTCATGGCTGTGGCAGCAAGCTTTGGTGTGTGTTGATACTATCTGTCTGTATTATACTAATATCACAGCAGAAATCTGACTTAGAGAGTGTCAGACAATAATTTATAGGTGATGACATCAGCAGTGTCTGGTGAGGAGAAAATGGAAATAGCAGTGTCCCACTAACTGATGTAAAATGCTGTCTAAAATGTCAAGCAAGTGCACACACATACACACACACACACACACACACACACACACACACACACACACACACACACACACACACACACATATGCATACACACACACACACACACACACACACACACACACACACACACACACACACACACACACACACACACACACCAGTTGACTGCAGTAATAACAGAACTCCTACCTAAGTACACTGATTAGAGACCTCTGCATTTAAAGCAAGCGCCACAGCAGAAGTCTGACAGGGAGAGTGTCAGACAGTAGTTTATAGGTAATGACATCAGCAGTAACTGGTGAGGAGAAGATGGTAATAGCAATGTCCCACATGCTGGTGTAAAATGCTCTCTCTAATGTCAAGCAAGTACACAAACACACACAGACACATCCCACAGTTAAGTGCAGTAAGAACAGAACCCCTACCTAAGTACACTGACTACAGAACTCAGTATTTTACACAAACCACCACAACACAAGTCTGACTTTTACAAGGCTGCAGGACAATTTATAGTGGATGACATCATCATTGAATGTTTAAAAGAAGATGTTGGGAGGCCTGCATGAAATGGATTTGTAGGCATGTCCAACTGTGAAAATATTGGTGCTGCATGAGATTGTAGTGGTGACTGCAGGATACACAATTATGCTCTTCTGAATAGACATTCACACACACACACACACACACACACACACACACACACACACACACACACACACACACACACACACACACACACACACACACACACACACACACACCAGTTGACTGCAGTGAGAACAGGAACCCTTCCTATCTAAGTACACAGACTACAGAACTCAATACTTTACACACGTGCCATGGCACAAGTCTGACTTTTACAAGACTGCAAGACAATTTATAATGGAGAACATCATCATTGCATGTTAGAGAGCAGATGTTGGGAGGCCTGTTTAAAATGAATAGCTAGCCATGTACACCTGTCAAGATCTTAAAGTTCTGCACGTTACCAGATTGATTAATGTGCAATGTGTAGTATTTGCTGTTGTGCTTCCAATGTGCTGGTACACTTTAAGAGATAGCTTTACAAACTATATGCAAACAGCTGTTCACTTTACTACAACTATTGTAAAATCTGATGTGCATGGTATATAAGAACGCATTTATTTATTTCTGCTTTTTTAATTTCTCCAAGTCTTTTTGGTTGTAATACCATGATGGGAATGGACCCCATTCCTAAGTCAAAGTATGATTAAAGTTCATGCAGTTGTTACTGTTTCAGTCTTTGATGTCAGCCAGAAGTGCTCTTCACAGCACTTGCAATGTGCCCAGTAATGACTCCTGCTGCAATTGATATGGGGTTACATGTATTGGTAACATATCTAAATATAATTGTAGATTTTTTTTTATAAGACTCGTTGTTCCTACTAGTATTGGAACTGTCTAGGTATCTTTCTCCACATTGCTTCACTTCTGCCTGCAAATCCTGATATTTTATGACTTTGTGTCTCTCTGTACGCAAGACACTGTAGTCGCTGGGTGTGGCAAATTCAATGATTAATGCTACTTTTGTCTTCTTTTCATGGACCACTATATCCAGTTTTCTAGCATCTATCTTTTGAACTGTTGATAATGGATGGTCCCATGTGATGTAGACTTCATCATTTTCTATGATGCTTTGTGACTCATGTTTCCATTGTTTTCCAGCTGCATCAAAACCATAATGTTTGCACATGCCCCAGTGCAACAGTCTTGCCACATTATTATGCCTTTCAGTATACAGTTCTTCTGCCATTAGTATGTCAACCAGTAATGGGGTGTGCAACTGTTTCCAATTCTGTTTTACAAAACCTACATTGTCTGTTTCTCCCACATGTTCAATGGACTTTGTAAACCAATGTGTACTTAGTCCACTATCTTGGGCTGTGAATATTAACCTTTCATCTCTCGGTTTGAATTTGCCTCTCCTTAACCATTCCTGCATTCGATCCTGATCAATATGAGGTTCTTCCAGAAGTTTTCTATACTTGCAACTATATTTATACATTTTCCATATTTTTTTGTCTTCTCATCTAGTCCTTCACTTTATATTCTTTCTTTTGCTTTTTGGTACATTCAGTTGTTGCCTGATTTTTATCTACTTCTGGTTTGACTTCCATTCCAGCTTGACGACAATCTACTTTTGCTAGACTAAGCAGAGAAGTCATCTTAGATTTATTCTCCTCATGTTTCAAAACTTTCACTATGTTTGGGTCTTGTGAGGTCAGCAGATATGTGTGTAGTCCCATGATTGCAGATCTATACATGTAATCAATTTCAAGGAGTCCCATCACTCCTACAGAACAGGGAATATATAATCTTGGTATGCATTGATTTTTATAAATCATTTGGTGAGAATGAAGCAGCCTTCTCATTTTCCTGTGTAATCTATCCAACACATTTTGGGGCCAGTCAATCACTCCAAAACTGTAAGCTAGGAGAGGAAGAGCAAATTGGTATATAGCTTGAATTTTGTTCCTAGATGTCAATGCTGTTTTCAGGATTAATTTAAGTCTTCTAAAGTATTCCTTACTAAGTTGTATTCACATCTGTTTATGTCTTATTGTTGATCCTTCATCAAATCCCAAATATTTATACATTCCCTCTTGCTCAAGTTCTTTTATATCACATTCTTGTCCCAAACTGATGTTTTCTTTGTGCTGCAGTTTTCCTGCTTTAAAGGCTGCTTTTGCACATTTATCAAGGCCAAATGACATTCTTATATCATCTGAAAAAGTTTTGACAACTTGCAGTTGTGCTTTCAGTTCCTCATCTGATAAGCTATACAGTTTTAAATCATTGACAAAGAGATGAGAAGTCTTTACACTTTGTTGTTTTCTAGGAGCCAAATTATAGCCATGGTCTAAGCTGTTAAGTAGACAGCTTAATGGGCTAAGCACAATACAGAATAGCAGCAGTGACAAAGAGTCACCCTGGAATATCCCCCTTTGAATTTTTATCCCTGGGATAATAATTTGTCCTCTATCATGGCTTAATTGCAAAGTGGTCTGCCACTGTTTCATGGTCATTGTAATGCAGCTGAGCAGTGTAGGGTGTATCTTATACATTTTTAAGCACTCTTTTATCCATGAATGTGGGATGCTATCAAATGCTTTTTTGTAGTCAATCCATGCCATACTTGGATTCTTCCCCTTTTTGCAATTCTCCACTATGACTTTATTTAGCAACAGATGATCCTTTGTTCCACATGGCGTTCTTTTATTGCCATTTTGTTCTATTGCCATAACTGAGTTTTCTTCTAAATGACTATAAACTCTGTCGGCATCAATTCCAGTGTATAGTTTATACGTCATAGGAAGGCAAGTTATTGGTCTATACTTTTTATGGCAGCTTACAGGTTCACTCTTAAGTAGGAGCATTGTTTTTCCTGTTGGTAGCCAAGTAGGTGTATGCTTGGGGTGTGCCTATAAATAATTCTTACTCATGGCTAAATCTTCATGCAAAGATGTTAATACTTTTAACCAGAAGTTAGGTACTGCATCTGGACCTGGGGTTTTCCAATTAGAGGCTTTTCTTAACCTTGTTTCAATATCTCTGGCTGTTACTTCATCCCATTTCATATCCTGTACCTTTTAACTTATTTTTTCTTTTACTTCTTCTATCCATTTAGCATCTTTGTTATGTTCCACAGGATTTACATAAATACTTCTCCAAAATATATCTATTTCTTTGTTTTATGGTGGTCTTTCAATTCCTTTTACCTTGTTTCCCAATAATCTATAAAAATTTTGGGATACCAATAAATTGTTTATTTTGTACTTTTCCTTTATATTTATCTGCATAGCTTCTAAGTTTTTCCCACCTATGCTGAGAGTTTTAGTTTATTTGCGATAGTGCATGATAGATCCTGATCTGTTCTAATACTGCACATTGCTTTTATCACGTTTATCTTTCTAAGTATTTTTTTGCTCTGTTCCCTCTTCTATACTCTTCTAACAGTGGCACTTCTTGTCTTAATTGCTGCTGTAGTGTAGATGATATGTATTTGTGAAGAAATATTGAGAAACAAAATTTGCAGTGCATGGGGGAAGGGAACAGATGGCTGCAGTGTAAGTATGTGCTGTTTTCGTAGAAAGTGCCTTCCCTTTGTGTTTTTACATGTGCTTTCATGGGATGAAGATTACATCTACAGTAAACATAAGTAATACACGCAGTTGTGCACTTCCCATAGTACACCACCAAGCAGATGGGTTGCACGATTGATGGTGAAGGGTTTGTGTATGCAAGATACACATTTATAGTGTTTTTCCTGTTTGCATGTAGTTAAGCACCAAGCAAATATGAGCCTCATTGATAAGATTCTGAGAATTCTGAGTACTGAGTGAAGAAAACTGTATACATGCATTTAGTTGCTGAAACAATCTCTGAACGTTAGTTTTTCCAAACTGGAATGTCGAATTTTAAAGAAGCGAACGGACGGAATGTCGTACGAAACACCGAATGCAACATTTCCAACTGCTCTACCACCTAAACAAGCACTATCATGGGTCAAAAAGGGGGGATATTGTGTGTTTCAACTATCTCCAGTTTGGACATATGAGAACCTGCTGCACTGCTTTCGACATTTGGTACGTCGACAAGGTAATGGACAGCTAAAAGCATGTTTACCGAAGAAAACACACCTGCTGCTTAGCTAACTCTGTGGCAGCAGGTGTAAATGCATTGATAGATTTCTTTTGGAGCCCAGATGGTATAGTGTTCTAATACAGGTGTATCTAATAGTTTTAAATATGTATTTATAATGCAATGAAATAATTCTGTATTCTACATTCATTGTATGTTACTTCTGTGCAGCGTGGTGCAATGTGTTTAAATGGCATTGTGCAGAGATAACCATACAAAGGAAATGCCATTCACTGTCACTTGACATTAATGCACGACCCGCGGTGGTGGTGGTGCCGCGGTAGCATTGTCACCTCACAGTAAGACGCTGTCCGGTTCGATTCTCAGCTAGAGCGTCTTCTGCGTGGAGACATGCGTGAATGGGCGTTCCTTCATTGAAGGTTGTGCGTCAGGCCTGGCAAGCCGGTATGTAAAAAGCACCTGCCAATCATTAGCAGACCAGAGTTCTGCTGTGGTGAGCCCTAACCGGGAAAAGCTGAAAGACACAAACAAAGCAAACTCCATGCAAATACAGAGGACAAAATGTGAATGGCTCCATTGCTTTTTTTTTTTACTTATGTATGTTGCTTGTGATTCTATTTTTTGAGCAGATTAAAGGTACTAAAATGGGTGGTTAGGAAAGTGTTGAAATGGGGAGCAACCAGGGGGAAGAACAAAGGGAAAGGAATATAGGAATGTGCAGGAGGGAGGTAGGAAAGGACAAAAGCTATCCACTTCTTCAACAGTGTAAAATGAAAATAAATTCAGAATATTAATTGAATTTGGACTGTTAGTTCAACAAAGAGGAGTAACAACAATGAAACCATGTTATATAGCAAATTGGACCAAATCAAGTGTGTCAAGAAGACACGTGTGTGAAGTGGAGAGCTATGTATGGAACAATATTTTTTGTGGGACAGGTGCCCATTTTTTTTTTACTTCACTAAGAGTGGAATGTTGAGTAAGGGACTTAGGTATTTCTGGGTCTGTTAAGTAGGGTAGGTGACGAAGAAGATGCGAAAAAACAGGAAAAACAGGACAAAACACAGGGACAGTGGGGACACAAAAGTTTGGAGGACACCATGATTGTGGTTAGGGAGGAGACAACAGAGGCCCATGCCCATCAAACATAGGGACAGTGAGAATCTAGTCCTCACCCACAGGACTGTCATCACTGTCTCCTTAATCTGCTGGCTGTTGGATTACTTGACAGCTCATCTTACAGACCATAAGGGAGAGCAGCCTCTACATCCAGCATAGGTGTGCACCAGTGGTGGGCTGCACAACCCTATGCACCAACCCTGGCATCTCCTGGTGGTTGATAAAATCCCTACCTCTGTCAGCACTCCCGGAGGGTACCACAGCACCAGCTGATGGGATAGTGCTTCCTGAGGGTGCAGATAATGCAGAGGTGGCATAGGCAGTACTGCCAGGTTGGGTTCCAGATATTCTGGGCATCAGTGCCAGTGGCGGTGGACTGGGAGCAGGCTGAGCCACTGTTGGTCTACCTCCCTGTGCTATAAAGCCTTTTGTGATTTGTCAGAAATGGATGCCATGGAAATGTTCTGATGACATGTCGAAAAAAAAAAATGAAATAAAGGTTGGGGTGAGAGAAAAAAAAAGAGATGTGAAAAAAAGAGATAAAATTAGTACCATATGTGACACACAATGCATTATCACAATAATAGCAGTATGTTATCTGAACTTGTACATTTAAGTATACTTACCAACTACAACGTATAATTAAGGATTGTGCAAAGTAATCCTTGCAATGTGCAGACATTGCACATATGCTTGGTCCAATTATACAGATTAAGTTAACAAGAGGGCATTCATGCCACTTGTATAAAAATTAATTTATGTAATATTTTTAAATAATTGTACAATTTTATTCTTGTTACTTGTGGTATTTGAACACACAACTTCTGACTACAGTCTCACACTTGATTCCAACAGTTGGTTTGTGCTACAGAATGAAGCATGATGCTTGCTTTTATAGTTAAGATATGCATGCTTACTTTGCTACAACTGTATGGAAAATAAATTTTTAATTTAAAAGCTACCACTTATGCTTCTTTTGTGCTGCATACATACCCCTTGCTTCCCTTGGTTTCTCTAGATGCTCAGCATGGGCTTCAGTATTCACAATTATCTCAGCACTGGCTGTTGAATAAGCAGAAGAGAATAATAGATGAGCATTATGCATACCAGTCTTGCCTATATGTAGCTGTCTATCTACTGTACATGCTCTTTATTAGTATACTTTCACAACTGTAGGATGTTACTAGTTCTGAACTCATCCATCCACTGGTTGAGTGTATCCGTCTTGCACCTTTTTACAGTATGTCATTAAAGTGATGCCTACACTGTCCTCCAGGTGTGGAATTCCAGTCATACTGGAGACAGACTTGGCAAGACTATTCCAAGCCACAGACTTGTACTGGGAGCTGGTATAGCCACCCTGCAAAAGCCTTCAGCTGTGGTGCTTTGCAAGGAGTCCAGTAAAGATTATGGACTCCTCAACACCCCACCTCTGTGCCCTAAATTGGGCACCTTCCCTTCTACCACCAGACCTGTCCAAGCAGAGAGAACAGCAATAGCTAATGATGATTTCCTGCCAATACCTGTTATCACATTTACTGGTAAAGTAAAAAGCAAGTGCAAAAGCCCAAACAATGATGCCAACCTTGTTTGCTTGACTTCAAGTGGAGAGCAACAGTGCCAAACAGAGCAAAAAGCAGTTCTTTTTTAATAGGAAGATTAATAGGACAGTTGGCAATAGTTTGAGGGTTGTTTGCTGCTGGAACTGTTAGGTGATTTCACTTTGCAGGCATATGCTGGGTCATGCATTTCATGTCTTGACACAATTTTGGTTTGGCTTTATACAGTAATAAAACTGATTTTTATAATGTGGGATTCAAACCTATGCATAAGGGATAAAACATTTTGTTCCACAGTGGTGATTTTCCATCTTTGCCACATAAGAAATGCTTCATCATATAGTCATGAATTATATATAAATGCACATGACAGATTGAGGTGTTAACCTTGTATGTGTGTGACCTAATAAGGTCCTGGTTTATACATTCATGTGTGTATGAGTCTTATTGAAGTCTGAAGGTCATCCAAGGCCAGATGGCACAATTATAATTACAGAAACATAGCAGTTTGTACAACCTCAACCATACATATAATTCATATAAGCTCCACTGCTGTATATACTTATTGTTATTTATAATTATGTTTAACTTTTTATGTAACATGTAATGTAAAGTGAAATGGAACAACAGTAAAAATATTTGAAATTTGCTGTATTCGAACCCAGGACCATCTGTATTGCAGCCCTGCACTTAACCCTGCTGCCACAGGAATAGTTAAATAACAGTTGTATATTTCCCTATTCACTGTTAACCTCTGTGTTAACTGCTATACAATGCCACTTAGCATATTTGATCAGTGCCCAACAGATTTGGCTGTTGGTGTTCTGGACCTGCAGGTGTTGGAGAAAATTGCTAACCACCACACAATGTCGCTAAGTGGTGTTGTGTGATGGAAAACAAAAAATGCAACAATGTAGCCTTTTTTGAAATTAAGAATGTCTGCACCCTGTATGCTTCATTTGTGAGCCATTACTCCAAATCTGCATAATGGCAAGCTTTGCACAAAGAAGACAAATAAGGCTAAACTTGTTTTACCCTTGTGAGTAGTGTTTATTAGGTTTCATCCTTCAAAGACAAAGATGGAACTTGAACCCTGATCTACAGATAGTATATGCTGAGTTGATCAATGTGTTTAGCAGATGTTCTACACACACAAATGATTCACAGGTGTAGTTGATGTATTGGTTATCAAAGAAGTACTTTACATGGCATTTATTGTGTTTATCCTTTTCCCATGTTTACACTAAGCCGCACACCATGCAAATACTGACATTAAAAAAGCAAAAGACATCTATAAAATGACCAAAATATATGTTAGTACACATGAAAGTTTTTACAGAAGTCTGGATTTGAATTCTCATACCAATAAACCTTCAAAACACAGTATGGGTGTATTATCCCTCTTAGCCACAGAAACAGCTTTGCAGCAGAGAATGAAAATCATTGTGCATACAAGCAAATGCAACATCATCCACAATATTAACAAGATATATGACACTTGTACACTTCTGAGTTGCTTCTACATGCATTAATTTCAGATGTAGTGCAATGAGTGATCACGCAACCATTTATGACTATTGCTTGCCGAAATTCAGCTGTCTTATCCCTGTGTGTATTGTTCATTCTTCTCTTATCTGAGCAGTAATCTCAGACATGAAATCTGTAAGACATTTTGTATCATTGTCCTTAAAATGTATGAGAATATTAAATGCCAATAATATAATGTTTTCAGCAAATGCAGGGGAGGTTGGATGTTACTGAACATAAACTTTGAAGTGTGTGCTGGTTACTTACATTTAAAACCTTGATACAATTCCTTCTACACTTTCTAAGTCTAACCTGCCTGACATACCCATTGGAGGTAAAGGAGTCTGAATTGCTGTTGTGTTTTCCTTCTCCCTACCAATAATCATTCACAGTTGCAATCCATTAGCAACAAACACTGAGTGCCTGCACTATGTTTATATCAGATACACAGAACCAAGAACTTGGGAGTCAGCAATTCTAATGAGTTCACACCTTATTTGCATCTTCACAGTGCTCACAGACCTGAATCTAGACTATAAAAAGGGAACCATGCAGCTAGGAAACCTGAAGGTGAGTAGACTTGTTTATGTGGATAACACAGAAGAAGACTGCTATTACTTTGGATTTATCTGTACAGAAGACTACTAATCTTGATAAGGCATGAATGCATTTTCAGTTGTATAATGGATATGCTCAGATGTCACTTAGAAGAATATTTTATATAGTGCATTAGCAAATGCTACTTTTATCTGTATGCACTTCTTAGAAGTTTACTAATGGCATAGACATTTTTGTCAGGGCATTCACTTTCTCAGATGCACAGCCTTATTAACTTTCATCACAGGTGTTGATGTTATAACTGTTTCTCTTTACACTCTTTATATTGTTATTTCAGTGAAATGTAGATGCCCTATATGGTCAATAACACATGGGGTGTTAGCCTTCTAGGATAGTCTATAGACACCTCTAGGGAATGTTGTCCACAGGTAGGGGTGACTGGCAATTGCATAAAATGAATGTTCTGTGATAAATGTGTACACATTTTGGACAGTTTCTTTGATAGTACCTGTAACAGTTCACTGATGTTTTATCCCTTTGTTTGGTAGTAAAATGTCATTTGTCTGTTGTTTTGGGGTGGGGGAGCCAAGTTCAACTTCTCTGTTGGCACAAACAAAATTGTTTGTACAGAGGTTTGCTTTGCTGTTGTTACTCCCCTTGTTTTTGGATCCACTGATGCTTTGCATGTGACTGTGATATGTTACAACCCCATAAATCCTTTTTTATATTTGATTATCTTGAAAGTTTGTTTTTGTTTCTCTCGTGGGTAATATTGAAAAACTACTACTTATGTGTTATATCTAAACAGGACTTTTACTTTTGTGATATTTATGTGCATTATCTTCTTTTTTGTTTTATGTCACCTAGAACTATGGCACCCAGGCATCCCAATCCTAGCAAACCTCATTCAGTGATCCTAAGAATGATGTCATTGCACAAGCATTTAGGCTTTCTTCTTGAGAGAGGCAGTGGGGATATGTCAGGGAGAATGCAAATTTGGCAACAGATAGTGGACGATGTCAACGCTGTTGGGGGCTACAGCAGGATTTGATTAGATGTGTCATAGGACCACAGACATGATTTCTTTGGCCTCGAGGGCAGCAGCTGCAGTGGCCCATGGACAGATGGCTACTGGGGTTGCTGCTACAGAATCACCACTGCCACCAAATGAAGAGCTTTTGTCCACTGTCAAAGATCCAGAGAGGTCAGTGGAAAGTGTACAACAGCATGTGATTGATGTTGGTGCTGCTGTTTCAGGGAGGACAAGTATGTCCTAGGAGAAGCTTCCAGGTAGACTTACCTATGTCATTTGTTAAATACTTGTATAGTAAAATATTGACAGCAATACTTAAGTTTGTTTAAAAATTTTAATTTTTTTGGGAGGGACAAGTTATAGATTGATACAGTTAACAATACATTCTGGTTAATTACACATTGGCTTGGGATAGATATGTCATTCAGGTTTCTATTAAATATATTGTTAATCGACATATAAAGGGCCAAAAGTTTTCACCCCTGTGTTACTGTTAATCATGATGATGGTGTCCTTTCCTTTTGCTTAACTTCTTCCAGGATCATCCTCCCTATGAAGTGTGGAGTCATCTGCACATGGTAAGTGAAACATTTTTATTCTGGTACTGATTAGCTATTCACAGAAATATATATTTTATCCATATCTGTGATGTAGGTGTCAGGACTGTGTGTGTATTGCTGTACTGTCTGTAATAGTGGCACCACTGTTAGTTTGTTAGCATATATTGAACTGTAGTAGTGTAGCTATTAATTTCTTTCCTGTGTTTGTTGCTTATTATCACAGGTGAGCCTGACAGTGGAAATGTAGGATTCTTACCACCTGATGTCAGAGTATTAGTAGACATTGATGATGATGGTGGGCAAACAGAGGCACAGTCGGGGGGGGGGGTGCACAGGTTGAATCTGAGACTGAGGTTGACATTCAACCATCCCCTGTAATTCCATCAGACACAGCCAGTAGGCCTACTCCAACCCATTCCAGTGAGCACTCAGATATTGGACAGGTGGAGGGTGAGACAATCAGGGTAGTGTGGTTACTGTGGCTTCAGTTCCTGTTGACTCTGGCCATAGCTAAAGGGTGGGTGAGGTGCCACACAGGAGGGCTGTTAGGGGTGCATGGAGTAGGTCTGCTATCCATCTTCTACCTCATCTAGGTGTATCTTTCCGTGCCAATTGACATATGTTTAGGGCCATCATGGAGGCACAAGCACATTCCAATAGGGCCTCTGAAGAAATGCTTAGGGTTGTAGATGTGGCCCAGGCAGACATGCGGGATTGTCTCCTCTATGTTGCCAGTTCACTGGATCAGATGAATGACATGTTGGAATGGGCAGTGTCTGTGATGGAACATCTGATGGGAGGGGGACAGCATCCATGTGGGCGTAGGTCAGCCACATTATCTGATGTTAGCAAATGTGGTCATGCTTGATCACACTCCCACAGTGGCACTACTTCCACTGCTCCCTCAGTGGCTGAGGTGTCACACCTAGACGTGGCAGGCCATGGGGTCATGGTCCTGGGTATATTCATGAGGAGAGCTCATCCAGCAGACATCAGTCATCTTCAGGTAGCAGCAGTGCATCTGACTGTGGGGGTGGATGTGCCAGTGTAACTCCTGGCAGAGTCAGTTCTTGTGGTTGGGTATGATGATGATAAACTGCCACCTCTACCATGCATGGCTCACACCTGTCCAACATACGAAGATGTAGAGCTAGCACAGAGCTTGGCTGTGTTCTTGCAGGCACTCATACACCAGTTTCACCTGGAGTACCCATACATACTCGCACACAACAGTTATATGGTTCTATATGGTTCAGTTGTGAGGCTTAAAGCTCATTCTGTCTCAGTGGACATTTGATATTTTATCCAAATGTCTGCCTGTTTCTCTTTCTTACTCACATGCACTCACTTAACTTTTGTGTCATCCTAGGCTTCCTGTGACCCCCCACACACACACATAACACCCTATGCAAGCAATGATAACTGTGCCATATCCTTGTTTTCTGTCTTTTGGATTCAGTGATACATAAGCTTTTTGTCTGATGCTCATGGTGCAGAGCTGACTTAGTGCTTAGTATATCTGTGTTTGCGATGCTGTTTTGCTAATTGTACTGCTTTCTTACAGGTTTTTGTAATGTGTACATGCCAGCCACACTCTTACAGCAGCAAAGCTGCACTAAGCCATAAATAAAAGTGGGGCAAAGGCTGAATGACAGGGAGACTTTTTAAATATTTTTGTCTTACAAAGTTAGATAGTTGATAGACTCAAATAATAAATAATAAACAATGAATAATAGCACTATTTATTACTGATTTTCATCATATGATTTTTTATTCTGTCAAGTGATGTTATTCTGTCATGTGATTTTATAAAGCTCTTAGTCATGTGTCTGTGACAACTACTTTGTTAGGCTGGATTTGGTTTTAAATAGGAAGTGAATGCTTTTTAATTGTAACATTGATGAAGAGTCCTGAGTGGCTTGAAAACTGTTGTTTTCTAATAAACATATTCTAATGGTTGGACCAGTGGTTTATTACTTCTGAATCTTTTATGCCTGAGGCCTGTTACTTGATAGAAGACACATGTATTCACATAAGTCACTGCTGTCACATGTTGAAGTAATTGCTGTACAAATCAACCACCTTTTATTTTCTTACATTACCAAGTAACAGTATGCAAGGATATGCCATTCATTTGTATTATTACACATTTTTTTTAATATTCCAGGTTTAACATTTATCTTGTAAATCCGGCAGTTGTTACAGCTTTAGTTCAGGGCTGAGTCTGTCTGATGCTAGGTGTATACAGCCATTACATGGGTAGGTAAAAGTTGTGAGCATTGCCTGGCATCAATATAACTGTCTGTATGTGCGTAGGATGAAGGTTTTAGCCTCTTAGATGGTGAGTGAGTGTGCTATGCATTGCCTCTTAGCCAATGCAAGGGCATATTGAGCACACCTGCATCTGCCTACACCCACAGCAGCTGCCGGTTCCCCCACTGACTCCTCACCTGCCTCCTCCTTTACTAGGTCTCCCTTTAATTCCAGGTCACTGGTGCTGTAGCAGATGCATGTCATCATGCCAGTTTCAGTGCCAGTTTTGGGTCTATGGCACCTTTTCTCAGCTCACATCACAATGGACTTCATTAGATTAAACTTGCTGACACATCATGCTATTAAAAACTGAAGTGGCCAAGAACACATTTTATTTTGGAACTGACAGAACTGCATGAAGCAGACACTATAATGGAATGTCTAGAATTGCTACAGATTTTTTATTTTTTTTTTGCTATGACATTTATAAGGCATAATCATTGGCTGTTTGCTTTCCCTTTATAATTTGTTGGTGCTAATATTTTAGTAAGAGTGTCTAAACTGCTACTGGCTGGTTATAAATAAAGCCTAATTACTTCTTAGTGAAGAATAAGTGCTTCCCACTATCTCTGAGGAAGAGTAACCTAATTATAGTTCTGTGGTTGTCCGCACAATCTCACACCTGGCCTTTTGATAACTTGGGTTTACTCATGAACCAAATTGATGGTTGCCCAGATAAATGATATGTTACTCTGTCACTGTATAACAGACCACTTTCAGACTTTCTTCTGTTTTTCTTGCTCTTTATAAACTGCTTTAGGCAACCTCCAGTTCCAAACTGTTGTCAGGAAATATTCATTGCAGATGAAATAATGTTGTACCACTTCTGTGTACTTAGAAGTAATTAAAATTACTTGGTTAAATAATGAATTATACTGTTTTTTTTTTTCTCTAACAGTGTGCCTGTAGAACAGGACCAAACTAGAATTAATGTATCCTGTATGTTATTCCACCTCTCATTCGACTAGGAATCCAACAAGTATATTAAATAACTTTTGGCTCAGTGCACTGCATGCTACCAAGACACTTAGTTCAGTTCATATTATGGCATCACCTGCCAGCAGACATTCTTCTGACTTGACAATATTGTTCTATTTCTAGTTCATCAAACCTTTGACTTAAGTGTATGATGTTTCCACAATTTACATGCAGATTGGATTATCTTTATTTCTATTAAAGGAAGTGGTACATAGTTTTTCCAGTCCACACTTAGCATTCAGTATGGTGTACCTCACTTTTTTGTGAGGTATGCTCTTCATTTTATGTTGGCAAAACAAACCACTGGTTTAAAGAAAGGGTCAGAGACCATCTTTATTGCATACATAAGGGGAACGTGGTTAATGCCCTAGCAAAGCATGTTAATACATATGGAGCTAAACACACTTTTAAGTTTATAGCTATAGATGTGGTGGGGACTGACATTAGAATGGGGGGTCTAGAAAATGAGACTGAGTTAAGGGAGATTAGATGGATAATCTCACTGCAGCACCATAAGGGCCATGGATTAAATGAACATATCCCTCTATGTCTGGTTTTAAAGTAATTTCTGCACACTTATATAATGTTTTTATTTTTTAGATTTTTTTTTTCTTTTATACATCTCTTAGAAGTATTTTTTTTGTTTCATGTTTTATAGAAATCAAGTACCTGTATCTTTAAATATATGATTCCTGTGATTGGTTAGTTGTGTAACAGGTAGTGATGTAATTATATTTAAATATGGATGCTGTATGTTTTCACTTTTGGTGAAGAAGCTATTTTATATTGTGAAAGCGCTTACCAGTTTTAATATTAAATAAGTTTATTTTTACATGGTGGTTGTTTTATTTGGTCATGTGTGTGTGTGTGTGTGTGTGTGTGTGTGTGTGTGTGTGTGTGTGTGTGTGCTTCTTTATTGTTTATCTTGTATTTATTTCACACCACACAGTTAATTATTTGGGCTTTCTTTGCTTGCTTTGTCATTTCCTATTAGATTAGGCCCATTGGAGCATGGCCGAAGGTTACACTAAGAATTTGGAGCTTGACTGTAACATACAGAGATGGATAATGAGTTCAACTAATGAAAGGTTGGTGAAGTTCCTAAAAATGGATAGTAACTCACTTTTACTGGGAGATATACAGGTGGGAGTTATCAACAATGATGGTGCTGGAGGTGAGTGGAAGCTGTTTTATGAGAAGCTGAGACATCTGAAGAGTGTTTTGTTCAGTTTAAAATGTATACAGCTACAGAAACTACATTTTGAAACCTGCTTAGAACTGAAAATTATTCCTAGGGGGTTGTGGGTGCTGAATATGCTGACTTATGGCACCCAATACCCAGATTTACTAGCACAATGGCAACAAATGAATCTTGATACAAGTTTTAATTATTTGAGACTGCTAGTTAAGTACTTTGAACCTAGAGAATGTGAACTTAATGAGAAACAACAATTACAGCTATATGAACTGCTGAGAGCAGACGATGTTGATCTAGCACTTAGTGAAGTTATTGATAGTGTCAGCACCTATGAACCCAAGTTAATGAGTAATAAGAGAAAGAAATTGGCGAGAGATTTAGGTGATTTCAGAAATAATAATGTGTTCTAATGACCACGTACCTCTGATGCAGGGCAAAAAACACCACCTGGTGATAAACAGCACCAACAATCCATTGAATCCCATATAAGCAATATCAGTGGTGAAACTGATGATGTACATAGTCCAGTAGCATATAATTCAACAACCAACAGGACCTCTGTTTATGCTATACCTTCCAATAATGTGGATGGAACCTTTGGCATTAGAAGTGGTTTTGTGGCCATTGGCCATAAGACAACAGAGAATTTGCAGATGTCTGTTGTCAGGTGAAAAACCAATATGAATCGGCAAGATGTTTTTTTCAATCCCCCTACCAATAAAGACAATGGTATGAGAAGCAGAGGTTGGTCCAGGAGCAGAGCTCGAGGAAAGTGGAAACAGAAAGAAGGTGTGGACAACATGTCCACAAAGTGAATGTGGACAGCGCAAAGAGTACGTTAGTGTGGAATATTTCCAACAAGGCACTTTTTGATATTGAATGTTCTGTACTTAACAGAGGACTGACTTTTATTCTGACCCATAGAGCCAATCATGTAGATACTGTTATTGACTTACAGCTTTTTGCCAGACAACATATGTTGAAACTGATACATAAAATGAAGGTAGTAACTCTAATACTATGACTTTTAAACATTCCAGCACTTTTATACCTACAAACCACCCAGTTGTAGATGTGTTTTTGAAGTTATATGAACAAGATTTTTCAGATTTATTTCTTGATAATAGTAGAAGACATGGTTTTAATAATTTAACTTTTGCAGAGTATCAGGCACTGGACCAATTGATTAGTGATGATTCAATAGCTATTAGGCCAGCAGATAAAGGTGGATTAATTGTCGTTATGAATTTTGGTTATTATTTTAAAATGATGACAGATATGTTGAGTGATGCTAGTACATATGTTAACATTTGTCAAACTGATGTTGAATGTATGATATCCAATTTTAGGGCTTCATTGCACAATACTTGGATTGAGGGGGCAATAACTGAAGATTTGTATGAGTATTGTGTTATAGAAATACCATTGGTTCAGTGTTTCCAAGGATTATCTAAGATTCATAAGAATCCGTTGATTCCCCCTTTTAGACCCATTGTTGCAGGGGCAGGGTGGCCACTCTCTGTTTATTTTGAAAAGTTGCTACGTCCCATATTGGGTGGGTATGATTATGTACTGAGGGACACAGAGCATTTTTTGAATGATCTATATATGTTTAGCAAGAGTGGTTTATATGCTGAGGGATGTATGTTAGTGACCTTAGATGTGAGATCACTTTTCACAGTAATTCCAAATGAGCAAGGAATCATGATGGTAAAGAACTTTTTTATCACACTAATGTACTTACAATCATGCTCATATTGAGCTGATTAGCAGTGTTCTGGTGCAGCTATAGGCACTTTGTGTGCAAATAGCTACACCAATGCAGTTCTAGCATGGTGGGAGACACAATTTGTTATGGAATGGTGGGGTACATGTACTCCCTTCTTTAGAAGGTTTATGGATAGCTTCTTTTTGATATGGTGTGGTACTGAGCAAGGTTTGCATGAGTTCCTGGAATATTTACATAGTACAGCCTCATTTTGGGGATTTCTTTAGGTGTAGCATGTCCAACAGCTCTGGGTTTAACTTAGCTTTATATGTTAGGCAGAGACCTCCTCAGAGTAAAGCTGGAGTTTTTTGAGATGGTCAATGTAGGGCATCTGTTTGAGACCAGTAATCCTCTTTGTGAGGTACTTCTGTGGCCTTTCCAGCTGCTGCAGATGTCTTGTGAGGTACATTCCAAAAGAGGCAATGTACTCTATAATGGGTTCTAATGAGTGCTGAGTAGAGGGGGAACAATGACCTCTTTTTTCCTCGATGATAACCCTTTTGTGATGAGGTGTTCCACATTGAAAGATTTCCTGACTACTGTGGCAATGTGATTATCAAAGGAGAGACTACTGTCCACCTGGGTCCCAAGGTCTCTTAATACACATATTCAGCATTAACTAGACTGCCGTTTATGTGGTAGTTCATGGGTACAGAGTTTTTACCAAAGGGGATGACAATGCACTTTTTGGCATTGAGATTGAGGCCATGCCTCTGACACCAGGCATCTGTCTCAGTGAGGCTCTTCTGTAGGATGTCCACATCATTTGGGGACTCGACTATGGCTCCTAGTTTGCAGTCATCTGTGAACTTCGTTAGCCAGTGGCCTTCTGTGTTAACCTGTACTTCAGAGAAGTAGATACAAAACAGGGGAGGTTCCAGGACTGAACCCTGTAGTACTCCACTTGTCACTGGTTTGAAGTCAGATTTGGAGTCTGCAACTTTTACAGTGTAGGTTTTGTCAGTGAGCCAGTAGGGATTTATACCTAGTTTAGTGAGTTTAGCTATAATTCCAGAATGGGGGATGGTGTCAAAAGCCTTGATGAGGTCAAGGTAGGCTTTGTAAACCACCTTACCCTCGTCTACTGCTTTGGTGACTGCCTCAAAGAAGTTGATCAGGTTCAGAAGGCATGATCTGCTTTCACAAACTCAAACTGGGTGAGGTCCAGAGTTTGGGGGTTACCAATGTTTTTGTTTATGAATTCCATGATGATACGTTCCATGGCCTTACAGACCAGAATGCAGAATTATAGGGCTAAGCCTTTCTTTGCCACACCAACAAAAGATAATGTCAGGCGTACTAGGGCCAGCAGCACAATGAGAGTTCCCCTCCCTTTCAGTAGTAATACAAATGCACTTAGGAACATTATTTCTAAAAATTGGCATATTTTACTTGCAGATCCCTCTATATCTGAGATAGTTGGGGGTGCCCTCCTTTCTATTACAAGAATAAGAATAATTTGAAAAGGCTACTTAGTTACCCGAAAAGGCACCTAAAAATATGCATTTTGGTTTAGGTACCCATATATGCAGAAAGTGCAATTTTTGTGATTTTTTTGTGTTGATGAACATTTTTTCATTCTGATATGGGGCGGAAGTTTCATTTTTCTGCTTCAGCTGATTGCAATACCATCAATGTGGTGTACCTCCTTATTCCACTGCTCTTTTGTCACTCTTCTCAACCTTTCCTTTGCCCCTGCGACCATTCACTGGTCTCTCATGTATCTGGCCTCTGTTTTTGTGACTTTTTAACTATTTTTTTCTCACTGCCTGATACTGTCTCTCTGCTAAAGTCACACTGCTGACTTGTTTCTGTTTTTGCCTCTCCCGCTTCTTCTGCCCTAGCGTCACTTCAACATACACCTGTGTCCTTAGCTGTTGCCAACTTGGACTGATATTTTCTTCTATTGCATTCTTGTCTTGTAAGACTGATTTGTCAGTGCATACTCTTCTCTGGCATTTTTCTGTATCAACCACCTTTTTTTCTCTCCCTTCCTAGCCTGTCATACTACTTTTTTACTGATTTCACTGATTGTTATTCTTGTTTCTGGTATGTGCTACTGTGACCTGGGTGTTAGCCCCGCACTGTTCGCCCTCGCTACGCTCAGGCTCACTTTGCTCCCCTACCCTACCCCCATTCCCACCCACCCCCATTACAATTTCCTTTATACCATACACTCCCACCCCTTCCTTTCCCAACATCCAATAACAAACAACTTCCTACTAACCCTTTCTACTTCATCACTTCCTTAGTTTAACCATTTCCACAGTCACTCCTCCTCTCCCCTCCCACTCTTAAACAAGGAAACACCTTATAATTTCCACCTCACTTCTCCTCCTACTCTCAACTCTAACAGCTTATCATAACTACCTTCCTAGGCCAATATCTATCTCTCCTACCTGTATTATCAACAACAACCATAATGCAACCTCCTTCTTTTATATCTCCACCACCCTTTTCAATCTCCCCACCTCATGCTATCACAAACTACGCAGAGTGCAAGCATACCCTCCTACTTATAAACCTAAACTTAAGTTGCATAAACTACACCTAGCCATTACTACAAAGTTTTATCTACTAAATGGCTTACTTGCATCTGGCGATATCAACCCTAACTCTGGCCCCTCAAACTCTCCCTACAACCACCCACCTCCCTTAGCCACTACCTCCCCTACTCCCTCTAACATCTCTCCCTCCTGCCTGCCTACTCTACCAGACTCATCGCCTACTAATCACTTATCCATATATACCCTCAACATTCAGAGCCTAACCAACAAAATTACTGCATTTCATGCATGGGTAGCCCATACTACACCACATATTATTTCTTTATCTGAAACATTGCTTAAGCCACATATCTCAAGTAAGGAAATACTCCCATCGGGTTATAACATCTACCGTTCAGACAGAACACCAAAAAAGGAAGTGGTGTAGCCATCTTATACTCAGATTTACTCAACCTCTCTCCATTTCCCACACCCCTCCTTGCTTTCATCCTGTAGAACTCTTAGTTCTAAATTACCACCTCAACACCCATAAAAAACTAGTTATTGCCTCCATCTCTATCCCTCCAGGAAACAACTTAGCAATCCTTGAGATAATTGTATCCTGGTTTTTCCCAAAACATACCACATGAAACTCTCATCTTGGGTGATGTCAACATAGACTGGTCCAAACTGAAAATTGACTCTCCTCAACTTAGTATAAATTTACATGGTTTTCACCAGCTTATATCATCTCCAACTTGTCTACAAAAAACACAAACTATGGCTCAATAATTGACTGGATACTAACCAACTCCCCTCCACTATACCATGCCCCTACAATACACCCAGACCAACCTAGTGACCACCTACCTATCTCTGTCCTTTGATACCCCCTCCAACTTCCCAAATCTCACCTCTATAGAGACTGTCACAAACTCTCCAACTTCAACCTAGCCCAATTTAATTATATCTTATCATCCATAGACTGGTCCATCCTCAAACAAATCCCTCTCAATGATGCCATAAATAGATTTAATAGTATTTTCCTTGACACCCTGAACTCACTTGCCCCCTCTAGGAAAATCAGACTAAAATCTATCCATGCCCCCTGGCTTTCAAAAAAAACTAAATCTCTTATGCTTGAAAGGGACAAAGCATGGAAAGCTTGGATAAAAACTAAAGACTTACCCTTATTTCACAACTACAGATACCTTCGAAATCTCAATAAAAAGCATACCAATAATGATATAAAGTCCTTCTATAACACTGCCCAACTTAATAACAAATCAAACCCTAAAATGTTCTGGACATCCATTAATAAAATCCTTTCTCCTGGCTCCCCCAGAAACCCCTCCCCTTGCCCTAACTTACCTCCTCTTGAAACAGCTACTCTGCTCAATAAACATTTCATTGAAACTATTCAAACACTCATGCCTCCCAGCTGTAATTCTACTCCTCTGACAACCACTCCTAGCCCATCTAACAAACCCCCTTTTCTTTACACCCTGTTTCCATTTCCCACATCTGATCATTTCTCCAAAAGCTCAAACCTTACTCTTCCTCTACAGATAACCTACATCCCTCCTTCCTTAAACTTGCTGCAGACTCCATTGCCTACCCAGTATCCATACTTATTAACATATCTATACAACAGTCTACTGTCCCTCTATTATGGAAATCCTTTAACACTATCCCTTTGCATAAAGGTGGTAACTCAACTGACCCATCTAACTATAGACCTATAGCCATTCTATCCCCCTCTCTAAGATACTTGAAAAATGTATCCATTCACAACTACTCAAACACCTCCTTGATCACAACCTGCTCACTCCCACCCAGAATGGTTTTCGTCCTAACCATAGCAACAACTGCTGCTGTCTTATCCCTCACTCATAGGTTCATAGATTAGTACTAGGCTAACTGCCCTTGCAAGCCATTTTAAGCCTAGCCAATTATCCCTTGTGAGACTCAAACCCTGCACCTTGTGTTTGTAAGGCAAACACGTTAACCTTTAGGCCACCCTCCCAACCACCTCATACCATTGCTGAGGTCCTAGATAATAACAAACTGATATATTGTCTTTTCCTTGATTTATCTAAAGCTTTCGATACAGTCTCCCATACTCTCCTACTATCCAAACTTGTTAATCTCAATATGAGTTTCAACTCCCTTGGCTGGTTCTCCAGTTACTTATCTTGTAGGCAACAATCAGTAAAATGGCTCACCTCTTTCTCTCCTTTCTTACCTGACCCAACAGGGGTTCCACAAGGCTCCATCCTAGGGCCCCTTCTATTTAACATGTTCACCAATGATCTTCATACAGCTTGTAATATATCTTCCCTCTTACAATATGCGGATGATTCTACTCTGATTTCTACCTCAAATAACATCTCTGAACTCCATGACCTCACTCAACAGGTCTTCCTAGCCACAAAAAGCTGGTTATCTACTAATCTACTCATCCTCAACCCTAAAAAGACCAAACTCTTACTATTTCTCCCTCAATCTCTAGCTCACCACAAATCCTCCTTTGCCATCACTTCCTCAAATAACACTAGTATTAAACCTGAATCCCACACCAAACTCCTAAGCGTTATTATTGATGATGGACTCAATTTCAACTTGCACATCCTACAATGCATCAAGAAGACAAATCAGAAGCTCGGTTTACTATACCGCTACAAAAGATTCTTAACTATTAACTCCAAACTCTTCCTTGCTCAAACTCTGCTTCTCCCATCACTTCTTTACACTGCCCCTGTGCTCACACATATACAAACTACTACCCTAAAAAACTCCAGCAAACCTATCATAAGATAGCTCAGTTCATCACCAGCTCTCCCTACAATATACTCCACTGCCTTGCTCTAAACTCTCTCAATTGACTAGAACTCCCACATCTATTGTTATTAGCCCAACTTCAAATGATACACACTATTCTTTATAAACCTGCTGCATGTCCTGCTCTCTCTTCCTTCATCACCATCTACTCTCCACCTCGTACCCTCCGGACATCTAACCAGCATCTACTACAAATATATTATCCCAAAAAATCAGTGGGCAAACTCCTATATAAGTACTCTATGGCCCAAGCTTGGAATAAACTTCCTAGAGAAATATGCAGTATAGTACACCCATCTCATTTCAAAGAGAAACTTAAACTTCATCTACTTGACTCCAAAACCTGTCCCTGTCAAGCCCTAACTTAACTCATCCTCTCTACTTCTGTTTTTTCCCCTCCCCTTTATACATAGGCATTTCTCCGCCTCAGAATTTATGCTCTACTCAAATGATATTAAACCACCACTGTTGAAGTTCTTTGAAGTTTGTTTTTTTGAATTGATGTAAATAATGTATATACTTAGTTACCCTGCTCAACTATTAATATCTTTCTTCCTTGACTTAAGAATTTTTATCTCTGTATAATCTCCATATGTTGAATGTACAAGTACAAAGTTGTATATATAACTACTTCTTGCATTTTATCTTGTAAACTGTATTTTTGTCTGTTTTATTTGGAGCTTTTCTCCTCGGGTCTCCACTGAAAATGGGCCACAAGCCCAGTTGGACTAACCCAGTTAACAAATGTCAATAAATAAAAATAAATAAATAAATAAATAAATAAATACCTCACTTTTTGTGAGGTATGCTCTTCATTCTATGTTTGCAAAACAAACTGCAAGTTTAAAGAAAGGGTCAGAGACCACCTTTATTTTATACATAAGGGGAACGTGGTTAATGCCCTAGCAAAGCATGTTAATACATTTGGAGCTAAACACACTTTTAGGTTTATAGCTATAGATGTGGTTGGGGATTGACATTAGAATGGAGGATGTAGAAAATGAGATCGAGTTAAGGGAAATTAGACGGATAATTTCACTGCAGTTCCATAAGGGCCATGGGTTAAATGAACATATCCCTCTGGCCGGTTTTAAAATCTAGGGGTCTGAGGAAGAAGTAATTTCTGCACACTTATATGATGTTTTTATTTTTTAGATTTTTTTATTTTAAACATCTCTTAGAAGTATGTTTTTTGTTTCATATTTTATAGAAATCAGGTACCTATATGTTTAAATATGTGATTCCTGTGATTGGTTAGTTGTGTAACAGGTAGTGATGTAATTTTATCTAAATGTGGATGTTGTATGTTCTCACTTTTGGTCTGAAGAAGCTATTTTATATAGAGAAGGAGCTTATCAGTTTTACTATTAAATGTGTTCATTTTTACGTGCTGGTTATTTTATTTGGTCGTGTTCTTGTGTGTGTGTGTGTGTGTGTGTGTGTGTGTGTGCATGTGTGCGTGTGTGCATGTGTGTGTGTTTATGTGTGTTTGTGTGTGTGCTTCTTTATCGTTTATCTTGGATTTATTTCATGCAACACAGTTAATTCTTTGGGCTTTCTTTGCTTGCTTTGTAATTTAAAAAATCTACAAAATGTGGACATAAACTGTCCCTTCAGGATGCCCACAATGTGTGTGTGGTTGTCTCAGACATAAAAATCTCATGGGTGACTGCTCAGTACATAAGGAGTTTTGACTGTGCTCTTCAGCAGGCGAGACGTCCATACTTATTATTAAGGGCCTTCTTCCTCCTC
Organism: Protopterus annectens; assembly: GCF_019279795.1. NCBI lineage: Eukaryota > Metazoa > Chordata > Ceratodontiformes > Protopteridae > Protopterus > Protopterus annectens. The sequence continues at coordinate 483,767,886 of NC_056738.1, read as the reverse complement.
CTGACTAGGCAGGTAAACCTGATAAGAAAAAGATAAAGACAAGGACAAGGAAGGGGAGAGCAAAAAGAATAGAAGTGGGGACTAGGCTTCTACTTTTTCCCCTAAGATTCTGAGGAATGAGCCTTCCCCTTCCTCACTTCTGAAGTCTAAATCTCCTCAGTTAGAATCTGTTATGATTACAGACCAGTCCTCAGTGAAATATTTTAGTCGATGCTCTTCTGAGAAGGAATAGTCCCATTTCATTTTCTCAAGACCTCCTTCACCATCTTCTATAAAATCTATTAAATCATTCCAAAGCACCACGGAAGCATACTGAAAACCTATGATGAGGGTTTTTCTTAAGAAGTAGAAAGTGCAGGGCATTATCCCATCGCCTTCTGGTACTAAGGTGGATCACTTTTGCCCCCCTCACCTCTATTAGCTTCTTTCTCAGTGCCGGTCTCCACACTGATGGTTATAGAGCTGATGTCTTCAATCCTTTATGCGATGCCAATGTTTTTCCATCTGACTCACTCCATACTGGCTCCATTACTGTTGACCAGGTCCCAGACTTCAATGTTTGACATTGACACTTCAGCAGCATCCATAGCTTCAACTCATTTGGCAGCATTTTTGATGTTTGAGCTTGTGGTTCAGGTTTCTGCACTTAGGCCATCTGATTCCTCAGTGTCAGTGATTCAGTCTTTGACTTCGACTCTCCTAACCTCCACCTTGGAAGAAGAGAAGTCAGTGTTGAGGATTGGCCCTTTGGTGCAGATATATTACAGTTAAGCTTTTGAAGCTATGGAGAGGATCTTTACCTTCTCTACCCTAGGTAAACAACAGGGCTTCCATCGGTACCAGCTCCACCCCTTTGTGCCCATTCATCAACTCTTATGTCCCAGGACAGCACAAAGCCATATCCTTTTGAAATTCACAGGCAGTGCAAACCAGCTCTTCCATGGATTCTGACCAGTCATAGCCAGAGGTTCCTAGAAAAAGAACATGTAAGAGGAAATATATAGACTCCCGCTGAACTCCTTAACATCAGACACAGACTTGGCTGAAGGACAGGATTCCAATATCCCATCTGGATGATATCACTGGATGATATCACTTTTGGTGAGTTCCATGAATTGATGAAGTAGATCGGATGATAAAGTATTCTTTGAGACCTACAGTTCTGCCCTTTTTACCTCTTGGGTGGTACCCCTATCTTGTTTAGGAGATTTATAATCAAAAATCATTTGAAGTTTGGCATCCAAGTGTTTTATATCATTTTAACTTTTTTTGGTGATTTGTGCACTCACCAGGAATTAATGCATTAATACCCCAGTATGCTAAGCTTCTGTCCTCCATGTGACCTAGAATGAACTGTGGCAATTTGTTTTTTATTTATTTTAATATTTTATGCACAAAAAACATGCTTTGCTTAAAAATGAAACTGCAAATTATTTGGTGGTGGAGATTTTAGTTTGTGTTCTGATGGAAGACTTTATTTGAATGAGGTAAAAATGAATGCTGTTTTTTATTTTTTTAACACAAGATGAAATTTAGGTCTAGTCACTAACTTAGACAGGATCCTAATAGCAAAGTAAGAAGCAACCAAAGAGGCTGTTTTATTTTGTCATCATCTTATCTATTTCATGCAGTGTTATCAGAGCTTTTTTCTTGGTATCAGTGATATTGTACTGTACACACACACACACACACACACACACACACACACACACACACACACACACACACACACACACACACACACACATATAGCTATTTAGATGTAGACAGAGTATTTATTTTTATTTATTATTTAACATTTGTTTACCAGGATGGTTTTCAGCGGAGTCCAGGGGAGAAAAGCTCCAAACAGTTACAGACTATGAACAATATAAAATATAAAATAAAATAAAATAAATTACAATCAAGGTGATGAAGTTTAGGCTACACATATAGAAAGGTTAACAAGCTAATAATAATAAAAAAGTGCAGTCATGTGATCTTACAGTGTAGTGTTTTGACATTACAGAGCTTTAGTATAGTGTAGGCATATAAAAATATTTACATTATGTACAAAGAGAAAGAGAGAGTGCAATACAGTATTATGTGTTTGACTAAAGCATAAAGGGTGGCTTCATTCAGCAAAGTGGGAGTTCAGGAAAGTCCATTGCAGTTACACAACTAGTTGGTGTATAGATGGGATTTTAGTTGGGTTTTGAAGGTAGATGTATATGTTTGTAGCCTGTGGTCAGGAGGCAGGGTATTCCACATTTTTGAAATTCCGTGACTGACGAGAGATTCTCCAGAATTGTTTTTACATGGATATTTTATATCAGAGCTTTGGTACTGGATCATAACTGCCTATATGAATTGTAGAAATTTAGGAGGCCTGTCAGACCAGGGTTTTTTTCAGGATAATATAAGATCTGGTGTGCCTGGTGAAGTTGGTGGTATCGTAGTAGGTTTGGAAATTCTAACCAGTGGAGTGTATGTAGGGATTGGCAGTGGTGGGAGCATGAACTGGCATTGGTAGTGAACCTGGCAATTTTGTTATAGCATGTGGAGAGCTTATTAAGGTCAATTTTGTTTAGGTTTGTTAATACTGGGCATGCATACAGTAGTGTTGATAGCAGATGGGTTCTGGCTATGGTGACTTTAGCTTTGGAAGCTAGGTACTGTTTGCAGCGATAGAGGGTGTCAAAGGAGAAAACTTCAAAGACCAATAGATGAAAGGTTCAGGTTAAGGTACTTTTAATTCTTGCAGCAAGGAGACAAAAATATGCAAAAATACAGAGTTTGTCTAATTAGTAACAGGAAGTGAAGCCATTCTTATACTGTTTTACAAGACATTGCCTTCTAAAGCTGTCGTAAACAAATACAAGCCTACAATATTGTTTTTCACAGTAGATATTGTTCATGATTTTCTGCTGACATGACATTACATTATTAGATTTGTGAGAAACTTTTTGAAAAATAACATGGCCTTGGAGACCACTAGCTAGTTACAATTATTTCTACAGTGCTGTGTTACATTTCAAGGTACTCTGCTAATTCAAGCACAAAGCAAACACAGATTATAGTTCATATTCTTCAAGCAGTCTTTGTTCTACTTATCTATCCTTCCTGTAGCTGTATATGTTCTCATAGCACAAACAGAGCTAATTGTCTAAGTTTAATAACATTATAGAAACGGTATTGTTCTATTCATTATTTTCCTAACCCAGCAGAAAATCATCTGCTTCTCAGTAAATTTCCAAAGGCATAAGCAAGATTTCAGCTGTGCTGACAAAATACAAGGTCAGAAAGCATGGTCAGAAAGCATTCGCAGTTTATATGGATTTATGCAGTATGAAATAGAATAAATGTGTTAACCCTTTTGGGCTCTTAAAAGCACTAATATACACATTAATACATATTTTTCTAACACCCCCCCCCGGTTAATACTTTTATTCTACTTTCAAAAGCATAAACAGTTTGTTTCTTCTCCTAACCTCTTACACTCAGGATTTGCAGTTAAGAGAGTCATTCAGTTTAACTTATGAAAGCATTTCAGTCTTTAACAGTTCTTCAAATTCAGTACTTTGATATAAGGTTTCAGAAACCGACATGTCTATAAAATCTTTGATCAATCTTTTCATGCAGGGGATGCCACAACAAACACATACTCCCAACAGGAGCATACCTACACAAATGACAATCAAGATGTTCATTAGGATGGTACCCCCCCCAAACCATTTCTGGAAAAAGTCCGTCAGTGGGTTTGGGCCTGGTTTGGTCATGGCCAACACTTGCTGAATCACCTCAAGATGGTTGTCTGTCTCATGCTGGTTGTCAGGAATGTACGAACAGCACTCTTCTTGGATTAAAGTGCACGTACCACCTCTTGCCGCTAGGGTGAAGTCAAGAGCCATGTGGTTTTGAAGCACCACAGTTCTCATAGCATTCAGTTCATCAGTTACTAATTCGAGAGCGGAAAAAGTTGCATTGTTCATTACTTTGAGGAGTTTAGACAGTTTTCTCAGCTCCCAAATCGATTTCACTGCTCCATATGCTGGTAATATGCCTGCCCACGATATAACAGTATCACTCAAGTCCATATGTGTCAGTTTATCGCTCATGGAATGATGGTTTCTCCAGCCCGCCTCTATTTGTCCCACTGGATTCTCAGGTTTCTTGACAGGTTTCTTGGTGACCTCTCTAGCATTTTGAATTTTACCTCGAGGCAAAACTGCAGTGTGTCGTATGGCCGGAACCAGGTAACCCAAAAAACAACTGCCGGACCAATTCTCAGGTAACCATTTGTATGCCTTTTTGCCACACACAAAATAACAATCCTCTACCTTAGTAGTAACCTTGCTATTAACATATACTTGCCCTGCATGAAACATTTTCCTATCAATTATAGACAGTTGCTTAAAAAGAACATCATTATGTTGTATTTCATTAATTGTTTTATGCATCAGTTCAAGAAATGAATCATAGTTTGTATTACACTAAGAACCTGCATTATTTACTTTAGTGTAACATTTGTAAGGAACTGTCACATTGCAATTGCTACAACCCACCTGAACAGTATCATTTTTGTAGAAACACACATTTCCCTTCTGTGGAACAGACAAGTGCAATGCTATTCTATCTTGTGATTTAATGGTTGTGGTGTCATAAATTAAGTTTTCCCAGTTCTCATTGACCCCTAGGGGAACTGCAGTCATTAATATTTCCCCGTATGCTGTCGGTAAAGCTGTACAGATCCAACAATTCGAAACATTAAAAGTCTCAGCATACACATATTTAATTGCTTGGCAAGTGTTAAAGTTTGGGTGCCAGTCTATGAGTAACGCATCACGTTTATTCAGTTCAGCTTGTGTGGCTGGAAAAAGGAAAGGCCACAACAAAAAGATTAGTGTCACCAGTATAGTTAACAGGATGATCATGCAATACTTCTGTGGTTGTTCTGCATTCCTGTTTTCTCTGGATTTTATCATTTTTATTCTTGTTGTGTAACAGTAACAAGATTTTTGTCCAGTTCAAAGTTTTTCACCAGTTTTCAGTGTGTCAGGTGAATCCAAGATGATCGCTCCGCAATCTTGACTATGGTGGGTGTTGACAGTAGCACTTGGAATGGGCCTTCCCACTTTGGTGTCGTCCAGTTCTTCTTTTTGATGACTTTCACCCAGACCCATGTGCCTGGGACTACTGCTGCTTCTGATGGTCTGGTTTGTTCTTTATCTGAAACAGAATTTAACTGCAACAGATGATTAGAATTCAACAATCTTCTCATATACTCAGCAAGTGTACAGTCGGCTTCCTGGTCTGCGGGCATGAGAGGTTTCCACTGAGGTATATAATACACTCATCCAAATAACTTCTCAAAAGGAGTCAATCCCTTTGCATTCGGAACAGTTATCATGCTCAACAGTGCCAGGGGCAGACAGTACACCCAATTTCTATGTGTTTCCTCTATAAGCTTCCTTAACTTATTCTTCAATGTTCCATTGTGTCTCTCTACCAATCCTGCAGATTGAGGGTGATAACAAAGATTTTTCAAAGAAATTCCAAAATACCTGCTCAGCTGTTGTATGGTTTGATTTACAAAATGTGTGCCATTGTCACTGTAGATCCTTTCCAGTATGCCGAATCTAGGAATGATTTATTTAACAAGGGTTTTCGCAACAGTCTGGATTTTTGGTCGGAAAAGCTTCCACCCATTTGGAAAACATATCTACACTGACAAGACAATATTTTTTATTTTCGCATTTGTTCAGTTCTATGAAATCCATACAGATAGTATGGAACGGATACGGTGGTGTAGGGAAACTCCCTTGCTTGGGCTTTAATGCCCCTTGTGCATGACGTTTATTACAAACGTGACATGACGAACAAAAATTTTTAGTGTAGTTTATGAATCCATATATTGTGAACACCCGGTTCACTAACTGTACCATCCCCCCTGTTGAGACATGGCACTGCCCATGGCTCAACAAAGCTGCATATCTAAACAAGTTAGATGGCAATATCGGTTTTCCCTCTTTGGAGATGTACAGCCCTTTCTCAAGAATTGCTCCTCGTTTTATCCATCTCTGTTTCTCAACCTGCATAGTAATTGTCTGCATTGTTTTCAACATTTCTAAGTCTAAAATCTCAGAAGGTTGTAATTCCTCATTCAAAAGAAATGCTTCTGAAGCTGAAGCTGCCTGCTTTGCAGCTGTATCAGCTCTCACATTACCTTTTGAAATTCTATCCTGTTGCTTGGTATGAGCTATGCATTTACAAATAGCTACTTTCTGAGATAACTGAATAGATTCTAAAAGATCTAAAATAAACTGTGCATGATTAATTGGTTTGCCAGTAGATGTTATCATTCCTCGATTTTTCCACTGTTGCACAAAAACATGTACAGTAGAAAAAGTGCACTGGCTATCAGTAAAAATGTTCACACATTTACCCTTTGCTAAGGTACATGCCCGTGTCAAGGCAATCAGTTCTGTTGCCTGTGCAGATAAATTGTGTGGTAAAGATTTTGCTTCTATAATCTCAGTATCAGAAACTACTGCATATCCTACTAGGTTCTGTCCTGTGGGACCCCTTTTGCATGAGCCGTCCACGTAGTATGTTACCTCGGCATCATCCAAGGGAACATCCTTAAGATCTTTTCTAGGCAGTGTCTTTTGCTCAATCTCCTGCAGGCAGCTGTGCGGTGTGCCATCTGCAGGAGTTGGAAGCAAGGTAGACGGATTCAAAGTCGTGCATCATTCAATTGTCATATGAGGTTGGCTCAACAATATAGTCATACAGGAAAGATGTCTAGCAGGAGAAAGATATGCTACTTTTTCTTGCAGTAAAATAATTGCGACTGCATGAGGCACTCTCAATGTGAGAGGGTGGAACAACACTACTGAGGCCGAAGCCTGCACTGCCATTGCAGCTGCGACTACTGCTTGTACACAGTGGGGTAAAGACCGCGCCACTGGGTCCAGTTGTGATGAATAGTAAGCAATGGGGCGTTACTTGTCCCCATGCTGTTGTGTTAACACTGATGTCATATAACCTTGCTTACAATCTACAGTTTGGAAAAATCATTTATGATAGTTTGGTAATCCTAAAACTAATGAGGATGCTATCAACTGTTTCAATTTGCAGAAAGCAGATTCTGCTTCTGGTGTCCGTTGTAATAAATCTTGTGCTGCCATATGCTTCTTATATATTAAGTTAGTCAGAGGTGCAGATTCCAAGGCATAGTCTGGAATCCAGCTCCAACAGAAATTGGTCGTACCCAGGAAGGACATCATTTCCTTCTTGGTAGTAGGTTTTGGTGCTTGTAAAATCGCTATTTTTCTGTCTTCATCTAATGTTCTACCCTCTTTGGATATTACATATCCTAGTTATTTAACTTGCTTTCTCCAAAGCTGCAATTTATTTTTGTTTACTTTATTTCCTTCAGTGGCTAAAAATTGTAATAACGCTATGGTATCTTCTTTGCAATCTTACTGGGTGGGGCTGCCAGCAGGATGTCATCAACATAAAGTAAAATCTGACTGCTTCTCGGTGGGGTAAATCCTGCCAAGTTGCTTGCCATCTCTTGTGAGAATATTGTCGGACTTTCACAATATCCTCTGTGGTAGTCGCGTATATGTGTACCTTTTCCCCTGAAATGTGAATGCAAACCAATGTTGGCTGTCAGGGTGTATTGGTATCAAAAAGAACGCATTGCTGATATCTACCACAGAAAAATATTTCTGTTGAGGTTTTAAATCATTCAACATGGTGTGCGGATCTGGCACCGTAGGTGCCCTTGGTATTACTGCATCATTTACAGCTTGTAAATCTTGGACCATACACCATTCTCCATTTGCTTTCCTAACAGGAAATAAGGGTGTGTTACATGGTGAATCAGGAGATTCCACCAGTACTCCTTCCTTAAGTAAAGCTGCTATTATAGGTTTGATTCCTACCTCTGCATCTTTTCTTAAGGGATATTGTCTCTTCTGTGGTCTAAATGCTGATGTTGGCGTGATAATAACTGGTCCTGCTGTACGAATAAGTCCTACATCTGATTTGCCTGTTGATCAGAGAGTTTCTGGTATGCTTTGTAAGGCATTTTCTTCCTCTTTTAATAAGAGTGCTAATCAGCTGTCCTCACTAGACTGCAAGTGTACAGCTGGGTGTGTCTGTGTTATCCAATTTAACTTCTGCTTCTGTACTCCCTGTTCTGACAGTTCTAACTCTGTCTGTTTTCCCATCTCGTGACTTTTTCTCCTAAGTCTGCCCATTTTGCATTTTTGTCCTTAGTCAAGCTAACATGTGGTAATCGATTAGATTTGTAAAGTGCAAAGAATTCTTGGGGCAATGAACAGCTAACTACACTGTTCCCTTCTATGTCCCAGTACAGATTACGTAATACTAACCTGTTTGCACGGTTTCTAAACAACTCTTGTTCATATTCCTTGTCAGGTCCTGGTGTGCTACAATAATACAGAGTACAGTGCAACAACTGTTGTTTATCAGTGTCAAGGGAGGGGAACTTGCTGATGGCTATGTTCATCAGCTCTTCGGTTACTGCCCCTGGACCAGTCATAACCAAGTCCTGGCTGTACCAATAAAATGTTTCACCTCTCCGATCACACTGCAAAAGTATCAATTTGTCGCTGTGCTTCCATACCCTGCATAGTTGGAACTACTGCTATACCAAATAGCTGCATAAGGTTTCTGCCCAAGAGGTTTACTGGGCATTTCGCAGAAACAACAATTTTGCTTTTCTGGGTCAATCCTGAAACAGGATCAGTTATCCCGATGTTATGGGAGAGGGGCTCTCGATACAGCTGTCCATTAGCTGCTTTCACTAATATGTAATCAGGTGGCTCTGAGTTCTCTGGCAGTTTGGAGGGATGTATCAGGGTCCGTGAGGCCCCCAAGTCACACAAAAATGTGACTTCCCTCCCTTCTACCAGGAGTGTGACTTCTGGTTTTGTGTCTGCTAAATAGAGCTCCAAGCTCAATAAAGCTAAGTCTAAAATTTCATTTTCTTCACTATCCGTGACTTCCTGCACTTCCTCTATTTCTTCTTTCACATTCTCTACTTCCTCTATCACATTCTCATTTGTCCTTTCTCCACTATCCCCTTCTAGTGATTCCTGACTACCATATAGTCAGTCCTCACCCTCCTTATCTTCCATAGCTGCCTTCTTGTTTTTCTTGCAATCCCTTGCCAAGTGTCCCTTTTTACCGCATTTAAAGCACTCCCCCCTTTTCTTTCCTCCCTCAAAGTCCTCTGATCGTTGATCAGATTGTTTGTTTCCCTGGGCATTTTTCTTGCCCTTTTTCCCAGACTGTACTACATAAACTTCTGCTCCATCTTCTGCAGAAAATACTTGGGCTTTCTTTTTCTTTTTGCTATTAAAATGCCTTTCGGCATGCCTAGCATATTCAAGCAATGACTAATCTGCTTGTACGATGATCTACCATGTGCTTTGTGGTAAAGCTGCTTATGGGTGCAATACTGCCTTTTAAAAATGCATTCTTTAACTGCTGCTCATATGGGGAATCATGTGTTTGATCTTCAGGAACCTGCATTCCACAATGGTTATTAAAACACTCTAATAATCTAGCACAATATCTGTCAACAGTTTCACCTTCTTGTTGGATGCATTGATTAATGCAAGTCCAGTCTGCCCTAGGATTCCATTTCTCAGAGATGCGGTCTGTTAGACCTTTCACTCTGTTGTCTAGCTCTGCACTGCTATGTGGGAGGGGTTTGTGTTCTGCGTCACAGGGATTCCAGTTGCCACTGATCATGTGCCAATCTGGTCCCACGATTTGTCTGACTACTTTTTCTACTTCTTCTCCGTTTAGGTTATAACTTAACCTCATGCCTTGTAAGTCTTCTAAGAATTTTCTAAAATTAACTTTTGGATGGGGAATTCCCTCAGTGGCTTTCTGGATATCTTCCGGTGTCCACGGTCTGTACACTAGGAGAGTTGGGTCCTGTCCTTCTTGTCCTGCCTGAGGATTAGGTACTTCTATAAGTGGGCATATTTCTTCTTCACTCAAATATTGTGAATTTCTACCCATTTGATATAACTCAATGTCCCCTTTTGAGTTTCCTGCCCGTGTTCGAGACCTGGTCTCGACGGGATCTCTAACAAACGGTGTTGCTTTTGTAGTGTCTCTACTTACAGTGATAGCAGGATATCGCAGGGGTGGACTAACTTGTTCACTTGCCTCATATTCTGGTAAGTGAGGTGGAGGGGCTGATGCTATTACTAAGTTATTGTCCTCTTTATCTAAAAACATTGCTTTTGAATTATTACTCTTTTGTTCCCTACGGTTTGCTTCCTCAATCCACCTGTGTGCCTGAGGAATTCCTAATTTACGTTGCTTTTTTACCCGACCTCTGGAATCAATTTTAAGCTGTTTGACAAGTTTAACAAGTGAGGATTTTTCTAATTTACCATCAATTTCATACTTATTAACCCATTTTGAGTAGTATTTAACATTATCGGCACGTTGTGATTGCATATATTTCGCGTCCTCGGTTAACGGCAGAGTTTGGGATCTTTTTGTGCACTTATTTCCCATTTTGTTCTAACCTTTAGAATGTTATGTAACCCTGCTTATCTTTTACGTGGTACCATGGGATTTTTTTATAGTCTCTCCAGAATGACTGCCTACCTATTCTGTTTCCCTGATCTATGACAAGACAGCAATCTTTTTGTCCCTGATCTGTACAAAACAAATCTCCTGACAAAACAATGCTAATCAAGTCCCTGATCTAAAACAGAAAAAGAGAAGGTAAATTCACCTTACCTGAGCCTTTGTGATTGATCACCTGGTTCGAGGTAAACCCGTCCTTCAGTCACAGATCAGAAAGTGGCTGGCCTCTTTTGTACGACAATTCAGTCAGAGGTCTTTTCAGATAAGAAGAACCGATGTGGTTTCTTCCCCGTATGGTTTCAAGCCACCTGGCCTGTCTGATCCAAGGCGAAGTGAAGGTTTCCGGTCCAAAGGACCAATCTGTCAAAGGAGAAAACTTCAAAGACCAATACACATAAGGTTCAGGTTAAGGCACCTTTAATTCTTGCAGCAAGGAGACAAAAACATGCAAAAATACAGAGTTTGTTTGATTAGTAACAGGAAGTGAAGCCATTCTTATACTGTTTTACAAGACATTGCCTTCTAAAGCTGACGTAATCAAATACAAGCCTACAATATTGTTTTTCACAGTAGATATTGTTCATGATTTTCTGCTGACATGACATTACATTACTAGATTTGTGAGAAACATTTTGAAAAATAACATGGCCGTGGAGACCACTAGCTAGTTACAATTATTTCTACAGTGCTGTGTTACATTTCAAGGTACTCTGCTAATTCAAGCACAAAGCAAACACAGATTATAGTTCATATTCTTCAAGCAGTCTTTGTTCTACTTATCTATCCTTCCTGAAGCTGTGTATGTTCTCATAGCACAAACAGAGCTAATTGTCTAAGTTTAATAACATTATAGAAATGGTATTGTTCTATTCATTATTTTCCTAACCCAGCAGAAAATCATCTGCTTCTCAGTAAATTTCCAAAGGCATAAGCAAGATTTCAGCTGTGCTGACAAAATACAAGGTCAGAAAGCATGGTCAGAAAGCATTTGCAGTTTATATGGATTTATGCAGTATGAAATAGAATAAATGTGTTAACCCTTTTGGGCTCTTAAAAGCACTAATATACACATTAATACATATTTTTCTAACAGAGGGTCCCTAGTTTCTTGTGGACTTTGGAGACAGTAAGGGATATATATTTGTTGAATTTTAGTTGTTGATCAATGGTAAATCTAGCAACTTGGCTTCTGGGACTGGGGTAATAAGGGTCTTGTCGGCTGAGGATATGGAGAAGGTAATATCATGGGTTTTTGTAGGGTGGAAGAACATAAGTTGTGTTTTCTTTGGGTTTAGTATTAATTGGGATTTGTTTAGCCAATTTTCTATTTCAGTGAAAATTGTTGTGTTTTGTCTTGGAGAAGTTGAATGTTGGATGCAGAGCAGATCAGAGTTGTATCATCAGTGTATTGGACTATTTTGGCGTTTGTAGCTGTGGAGTGGAGTTGATTTGTGAAGATGCCAAACAAGATTAAAACTATATTGCCTAAATGTGAACCTCTAGGCCTTCTAATTTATTTATTTATTATTTATTTATTTACATTTGTTCACCGGGAAAGTCCAACCGGACACAGGTCCTTTTTCAGTGGAGGTCCAGGGAGAAAAGTTCCACAAGTAAATAAAATCATATAATGGAGAATGTTACAATAGTAGTTGAATTACAGTAAAAACCTTGACATGCAGAGTACAAAAAACAATAGTAGGATACAGAACATACAGTGGGTAATGAATATTAGACTGATATTAAGTTGAGTTGATAAAATGATGATACCTAACACTGTACTAAGAGGCTGGGAGTTTTGTTAGTCAGGGTTGGAGCAAGGGCAGAGCCAGTGCATTTTTAGGTGGGATTTGAGAGTGGTTTTGAATAGACTGCAGGATGGTAACTTGGTTATTGAGATAGGGATGTTGTTCCATAGTTTAGAAGTGACACAAGAGAATAGGGCTTTTCCTGCTAAGTTTTTGGGTTTGGTGGTGAGAAGTAGATTTTTGCTGTTGGATCTTAGGGGTCTGGAAGATGAGTATGGTTGGAGAAGGTTTTGGAGTGATGGGATCTTATGGGGTTGGTTTATTAGTTTGTATGCAAGTGAGAGCTGATTCAGGTGAAGAAGCTGAGAGAGTTCAGTCTAATCAAGTTCCCTAAGTGAGTTACAGTGGTGGCTGCTTTAGGATGTGCCTGTTGCAAATTTAGCAATTCTATTGTAACAGGCTTCTAGTCTTCTTAGGTCAGTCTGTCTAGGGTTGATGAGCATGAGAGAAGCATAGAGTAGGGTGGAGATTAGCTGGGAGTTGGAAATAGCAGTCCTGGCTCTCTTGGTTAGGTATTGTTTGTTTCTATATAGTCCCCCAAGTTTTTTATGAACTTTTTTATGGTAAGAGATATGTGGAAGTCGAATCTGAGATTATTGTCAGTCTCCACACCTAGAAGTTTGTTGTGATCTGATGGGTAGATGATGGTGTTGTCCTTGCCATGAATGTTGAAGAGGGCAGTAGGCTGGTTAGATTTAGAGGGTTGAAGGATAAGAAGTTTGGTTTTGTTGGGATTGAGCAGAAGTTGAGTATTGGAAAGCCAGCTTTCTACAGATGTGAATGACTTCTGTGTGATTTTTTGGAGATCTGTTAGATAGATAGCTATAGATACTTACATACCATTAGTATATATTATATATAATATTCCACTGACTGTATGCAGTATACAGAAAATTATGACAAATAGATTACTATATATTATATATAATATACCACTGACTATATGTGGTATACAGAAAATTATGACAAACAGATTATCTGTTTGCCTTGCTTAGATACTGTTGATGTATGCATTAGTACAGTACAGTAATATTCAAGCGAGGGCTGGAAAAACTTTGATAAAACTAGTATTTAATAAGAGCTGATTAATTATTAGGCTGTGTTATCTTCAAGAGTGGGCTGAACACTTCAGAGATGATACTTCTGCCAGATTTATTTTTGTATCAGAATGTACGAAGTCTCCCACTGAGAAACAGTATTTATAATTTAAAAGACATTTCAAACGTGTTTGTAGAGAGGCAGTTAGCCTAGAATAACAGAAACCTAATTAAGACACTCATAAGAAAAATCAGGATGTGATGTTCCATGCCACTGAATATATGCAAAGAATGATGTTATGCACAGAATATGTTATAGAAATCAGACGTGATTTCAAGGAATGTCAGTTTTATCAGTCACTTTAAAATACATATAATTTTGAATGAAAATTATACTTGATAATAAGGTAAAAAAATATTTTCAGATATTATGAAATTAACATATTTTTATGTAATAATTCCTGATTTTCTTTCCAATTATTTCATAGGTAATATTAACAAGTATCTAATTCTAAGCATATTTATCCTGACAATCCTGGCTTCTGCTCAAAACACAAGTAATTGAATAAGACAAATACAACAATATCTTGGGTTCTTAGCCAAGTTGCATATTATGCAGTGCTTGGCTGTTTGGGAAAAGGCCGCAAACAGATATATGGTGTTTCATAGTTCCATACTGTACTACAGTGAAGTGAGCAGAAGTATGCTGCAGAGAATATATGCAAATGCCTGTATAATAACATGTGAATTCAGTTATGTGTGGCCCATATGCAGGATCAGGAATACATGACCTTCCTATCCTTTGGACATCCAAGTATGTATAGATCTCACTATCTGCACTATGGAAACCTTTCGAGGAACAACAGGGGGCATGTTAGGTATATGTCAGGCCTCTGCCTCTAGTATCTGCTGCCTTGATTTGATACATCTGGGGGGTACTACAGTATGACCCTATCACAGCTTATAGTATCTTTCTAGCATGTACCTGGCATGTTACATAATATCATGAAGAAAACTTGCATGTCATGCCAATGGCACAGGTAAAGTAGGTCCATGCAGACAGATGTATAGCTCTCAACTTCTTTTCTTAAGAATTAGGAACAAAGCCAGACAGCTCTGTGGAGTAGAGTGAGAAAACTCTTACTATATCACAGATTATCCAAGTTCAGTAGCTGGCCAAGGAGTTTGAGATTAAGCAACTTTTGCCAGATTACTCATCTTGAGAAGAGTAAGGAAGCTCTGGCTCGGCACATGGGTGACAACTAGTGGAGTACCAAGTTGACCAACTTTGTTTTGCCATTAGTGCTTTCACATAATGCTGATGAGGGGGAAATTGGTGTGTAGAGACATGCTTCCACCTCAGGAAGGCAGCAGTTACAGGCTTGGAGCTGGCATGAATGAGCTGTACACCTGGGAATACCTGGCTTCTGTTTCACCAGAATTAATGAGAGGAGAAATAGGGAAAGTCCTCAGGGAACAAAAAAAAAAAAATCAAGGATAAAGCTAAATATAATGGGAGATACAGGCCCAAAATCAGGGACAAATTTTAGTTATTACTATAATTTTCTTAAAAAGTTAATGGAACAACAGGTTTTCCATTAACATGAATTTTACGAACAATAATAAGTATAAAACTCTCATGTCTGTCATTGTTGACTGACTATAATCCTTTGTGAATTACCAGAAAATCAAAAACTTTGACAGGGCAAAAACATGAGGAAAAACTAGGAATGTTATGCAAAATCAGGGAGAGTTGAGAGCTATGTACACATGTCTGGCATAAAAGGCACAGCAACATCATCAGGTGATGACAATGAAGGGGAGCAACAGCAAACAGTAGTCACACAACACCATCTCCCCTGATAGCAAGAGACACAGTACTTGGCAATGCAGTTGAAGCAGCAATGTCTAATCCAGAACTATGGGCCCCGATGAGCACACTATGACAGTGCAGTGTCACCCAGAACAAACATTATGCATGCAGTATTATTAGCAGGCTGTGCTGGTCAGTTCCTGGTTGGGTCACACTGTGCCTCTGATATCATCACATGTACTGCACAGGACAGAAAGTAGTCTGGGGCACAGTTGTCATAATGTGCACACTGGATGAGAGAAAAACATCACAGGATCTGGAAATGGGGCTCTTATGATGAAATAGGGTGCAACATCCTCCTTTGGTAGGCATGGGGTAGAACTATATAAGTATGACTTGGGGCCACTCTGCTGAATTTTTTACAGTAGGCCTTAGGGCCTGTCATAACAGGGATGGTGGGCTACTAGGGGACCATGACCCAGATGAAGCTTGCTGGTAAGGTGCCCTGATAATAGAGGCTGAGTGTCATCACTAAGCATAATAAGCAAGTGTTGTATATTTCTTGATGCAGGTGACTAGTGTGTATACAGTTATGCCCCCCCCACATGATCACCACAGATATGTACCCTACTATAGCCATGGACAGCACTGCCAATCTGGGTAGTAGTAGTCAGACTGGCAGTCTTCTGCATGGATGTGAAAATGGAAGCTGTGTGTCACCATCAACCTCATAACACCAGTAACAACAGTTACCTTAGACTCCGTGTCCTTACAGAGCTGCTGATAGTGCAACACAACACTCATCTGTAAGTTCGACTGAGTGATAGCAGATTGTTTTTGGATGATACCCTGATTCTCAGTGCCATCTGCATGTCAGTCTCCAGCTGTGACACGTGACAGCATCGGGCACACCAGTAAGGCTGCCCTAATCCTATCAGATGCTGTACATTCATCTGTTGGAGGGACATTACTGGTGCTTGTGACCATGGTGACCTCTCCTACTGTGGGATTGGTTAATGCTCAGACTTTACAACCTGAGATTCATCCGTGGGTAAGGCCTCACAGTCACTTTATAATGCACGTTAATGCTCACCCAGACAGTACCATCATGTTATCTGACTGTGACTCAGGTATTTGTTTCTGAAAAGCATCATCAACCCCTGCATGAATCCCATTGTCAATCTGTTTTCCTTGCCAAGCCTTGATAATAATCACTGTAGCAGTAGCCTGGTCTGTGAATACACAAAATTAACATATCAGAGTGAATATGATGACCTGTTCTACAACTGTGTCCTGAAACATGCATGCTAAAAATGTTCTTGTAAGAGGAACTGTAAAATTCAAGCACTTCTGCTACCAATCATATAGGAAAGCTCTAAAGTTGTCTCCTTTATTGCATGTCACCTGGATTTCAGTGTACATTCTTTTTTAGGTTTTGTACTTCTGCTATCAACCTCGTATGGCTGACTACTTGATATTCCTATGAAAAACCATATGCTAGGGTTAGCTCAAAATCAGTTTATTTGGTGCTGCTGTACAAAAATCTGCTGTATGTGTTGTTAACCTGCACCACAATCCATTAAGTTATCGGGGGACTGGGCCATTGTAGTGACAGTGCCCACTGTACCTGGGAAAATACCAGTGCTGTTGTTCCCATACAGGGACACCAAAAAAACTCCGCCAGCTCTGTTAGGCTAGTGGGCTCACTGGCTAAACAATCAGATGCTATGGAATGTGCTTTTGCCTGCAGTGTGTGACTTCATCCACCTATCACACTGATGTCATAGAATCTTAGGAGTTATAAGACAAGTGTGGGACCATTTGCATCATGCCAGTACCCACCATCATGATGTACTTCCAGCTTTTAGGAGGGCAAAGCAAGTCAGACTTCAGATGAATTTGCAAATGTCCATCCAATCACAATATTAGTCTCATGGCTGTGAGAGCGTTACTCTACTCAAATTATGAGGGCAGCTTATTCCAGAGATGGGGATAAATATTGGTTAGTAAATTTGTCTCTCCTGGTTTATTGCCCATTGTTTGTGGAGTTACTTCCTGATGGATGCAATTGCACACTGCAACTGTGTCATAATCATTTCAAAGACCATTGTATTTCAAACTAGGATTATAAAGGCTGGTCAGCACCCACTGTCCTCAACAGATACCACCTGTGGGTCCTGATTGCCTGTAGCAGGACACCATTTTCCATAGGGATGAAATTATCCAGCCTCTACTGTCTACCTTATCTTCTGGGCCTGAAGACACCTGTGAACACTGTAGACATAGCTATTGACTGTATACTGCTGGCTTTGGTAGGATGATAGTTACAGACACAGGTGTATCCTAGGGTATATTATGCCGTAGTTAATGAGACAGATATGGGAACACATACAACTAGTATCTACTGCACATGGTCTCACTTACACTCTCTGCAGGCCCTAGCCTCTGAGTTAGAATCTGCATGCATCCATGCATGTATAAGGGAAGGCAGTCATTCCCTGGTGCCAAATTCAGAGTGGTTAACTAGAGAAACACAGGTGACAAAGCTATACAGTATTACAGTGAAAGGATGACATACGTGTAGTAGTAATTCATACCTAACCCCATATAGTGTGCACAGGGCATATCATCTCAAGAAGGACAGGCAAGACTGTATAGGGACAATCTCCTGAGAGCAGGTATAAGCAGCTCCACAGCCACTGTCCCTTCAGTTGGAACTAGCACTAACATAGCTCATATAGCAGGTTAATAACACAACAATATCTGACATGCTCAAATCATCTTCCTCAAGGAAGAGTAAACCTGTCTGGTGGACAGTAGCAACAATCAAATTCTATAATAAAAGTAAAAAATTGCTGTCCAGGATAAAGAAGGGGCATGTGCCAAGTTGGAAGCAATCTCTCCTTTGTCTGAACAAGCAAATAAGGGCACTGGTGAAATCCTCTAAGGCTAACTTTGAGTCCAAATTGGCCACATCCACTAAGGACAGTCACAAGACCTTCTTCACATACATCCGCAGTCTCAAAGGTAACACCCAAATCTGCTTTGAAATGGTGGTCAATAACACCATATTACACAAATGCCATAGATATAGCCAACCTGTTGGCAGACAGGTTCAGGGAAAACTTCACCGGTGTCACCCCCATCAGTAAACCAGGACATCCCCAGCACCTGCCCTCCTCCCCTCACCACCAGGGAGTAGGTCTTAAATGCCCTCTCAAAAGCAAAAATACAGTCTCCATGGGACCCAACAACATCCCTGGCTATATCCTACATGAACTCCGGCATGAGCTCTCAGCTCCATTAAGCACCCTATTCAACCAAAGCCTGAGCACCAGCTTCATCTCAGCCAAATGGGGGACAGCCACTTTCATCCCTCTACACAAAGGTGGAGCATCCACTGACCCAGGCAGTTATAGGCCCATCAGCCTAACTAGCCTGATCTGCAAGGCCATGGAATGCATTATCATGGACCTTATAAACAAGGACATTGGCAACCTCCAAATACTTGACCCCACACAGTTTGGTTTTGTCAAAGGGAGCTCATGCTTGTTAAACTTGGTCGACTTCTTTGAAACAGTCACCAAAGCCATGGACAAGGGGAAGATGGTGCACACCGCCTACACTCAGGCATAATAGATAAACTCTCCCAGCTAGGCATCAACCTGTATGTTACCAGATGGGTAGATAACTAGCTCACTGATAGAACCCACTCAGTCAAATTAGGGGAACCACTTCTAGTAGTAGATCCATAACGAATGGTGTACTCCAAGGATCGGTCTTGGGGCCTCTACTGTTTGGGATATACTTTTCTGAGGTGCAAGCCAAAACCAGTGGTCTGTGGCTGACCAAGTTTGCAGGTGACTGCAAACTGGGCGCTGTCTTAAATTCCTCTAGTGATATGAACATCCTCCAAGAGGGCCTTACCTAAACTAATGACTGGTGCCAGAAGCATGGCCTCAAACTGAATGCCAAGAAATGCATCATTATTCCCTTTGGGAAAAACAGCATCCCCACTAATTATAGCATTCATAATAAGGTACTAAGCATGCAATCAGTCATGAGGGACTTGGGCATGGACCTTTGACCACCACGTTGCCTCCATTGTACATAAGGCTTTTTACATGGCCCACCTCATAAATAAGGGTATTTCATCCAGAAACAAGGAGTTCATAACATCCCTGTACTCCTCCCTTATCAAACCCATTATCAAGTACAATGACCCCTTCAGCATGTACTTTGCCAAGCACGTGCAGCAGCTGGAGAGACTGCAGGTTACTGACCAGGAAAATCTAGGGTCTTAAACAGTTATCCAATACACATAGGCTAAAAGCCCTGTCCCTCTACTCAGTCTCATACAGACTGCTCAGAGGTGGCCTGTATCTGGCATACAAGGCCATCTCAGACTCAGCCTTGATGGAGTTGCTGCATATCCATAAGTCAATCTCCACTCACACAATCCACACGCAAGGCCTCAACCTGGTCTGTGACATTAATAGAACTTGTTGGCAGGATAGATTTGTGTCCCAAAGACTCCCCCATCTGTGGAATAGACTCCTTCTCTATATCAAGCAGAGTACCTCTCTAGCCATATTTAAGAGGAACCTGGACGACTGGATGGGAAACAGAAAATACACCCCTGGGATCCCACCTGTGTCCCTGCTGGACAGGGGAAATTGGTGCTGACTTTGAGGGAACATGGGCAGATATCTTGGCTAGGCTTATACTGGCCTCCGGACCAATAGCCTAGTATCATCCTATGAACCTATGAACTTATAAGACAACTTACAACATACTTGCCTGTTATTGAGGACCTCCTGAGCACTGCTGGTAGATCTACAAACTATTGCTATAGTTCTGAACACTGCTATTTGTAGCTCTAACATTTCTTCCAAAGATTGTGCATGTTTTAGCTTACAGAATGGTGGCAAAGTCTGCATTTCCACAAATTTATATCTCTTAGAGCATACAAACAAATAAGGTGAAGTACTTTATATGCCTATAAATAATTTTATTTCACTGGCATGCATTTGTGACATGAAGCACAAATAGATGCTAAGGAATGCATTAGATATACTGTGTTTGTGGAATTCTGCAAAGATATTAGAAGTGAGTATGTGCATTGTGATTTTGAACAGTGACAAGCTGCTCTACTTGTGATGCAGGAATCACATTGCATGAATGATTAATCGACTACTATTTTACTCCTCATGAAAGTGCAGTCATTTTCTGAGTATATGTGTGGGTCAGTGGATACTTCTGCTAGTGTTCAGTGCAGAGTACCTGCCTGGAACATGAGGAAGAGAAGATGATTCTTTATCACCATGAGGAGCAGTGCAGACACTGATATGATACCTGTCATGCAACCACACTGACTAACTCTGTGCATGGGAACAAAGGTTAGGCAGCAATGTCTTGATTACTATGGCAGTGGCTATCACTGTACATATTTGGGAAGTTCTGCTGCTACTGACAGGTCTTTGATTCAGATGTCTTGTAAATGTGTGTGAGCTCCTGTGGTGGGGGCTTCTATGTTAGGTGGAGATAGTGATGTTAGGCATTGTAGTATGTGAAATAATTTTATTGTGGGCACCTGCAGGAATCTGTTATGTGGCGAAGGTATACTGAATCATTTAAAAGTGCCAGCATCCTTGTGTACCACTGCCATATATCTGAGTAGGTCACTTAGCTTATGTGCAGAAGACACAGACACACGCACACACAAACACACACACACAAACACACACCCATACGCAGACACACACACACACACACACACACACACACACACACACACACACACACACACACACACACACACATATGCACACACACACACGCACACACATGCACACACACGCACACACAGACACATACACACACACACACACACACACACACACACACACACACACACACACACACACACACACACACACACACACACACACACACACACACACACACACAGTTGTTTGCTGCCTGGAACACAGCTAATGGGATATATATATATGGGACTGGAGTTTGTAAGTGTTCTTCTGCTGTCTTACACCTGCACAGTTTGCTTATGTGACCTTTTTTCTTTCAGCATGAGTAGAACATGGTTTGAGTCATTTTGGATACTGCTTGTCACATGAGAAGCTAGTAGTCAGGCAGGCAGGCTTATTTCTACTGTGAAAAACTGACCTGTATTATGTATAACCATTACATTTGTAGGAAATGTGCAGTTATGTCGATCTTTCCATTATATCTCCTCCCTGACATTTCAGATGATTCTAGTGCTCCACAGGTCATTGAGCTACGGCCCACATTTGTTGATGCTCTATTTGAACAGGGTGACAGACCTGGGAGTACTTTACCAGAAACACTGGAAGGGGGTCTTTATTTCTCACCACTAGCTGGTTAAGCCACATCCCCCATTATGTCCCACCTGTAGTTTGAGCAGTTTATGGAGACTACACTTAGGATGGCACTGGACAGACAGATGGCCAGAATGGAACATCTCCAGGAGTGGATTGCAGATTTGTTCACATAGCTGATCCTAACCATTGGGCCACCAAAGGAAAGTGTGACCCATACCATCAGTTGCCATGATCCATCAGCTAGTGATAGAACACAGTAATGTCCCCCATGGGCTGGAGCAGCAGCCTTCATGCACCTGCTCATATCTTACCCTATGTCCAACCACGTATACCCATTCCTTTTGCATCCAACCATGCATCTTGTATATTGCTCAAACCATCCCATCACCACTACTGTCCTCTGTATGTCTGATTTCATCTCATGTGTCCTGATCCTAGTTCATATGCATCAACTGGTGTTTGTCTGTGCTGTTTCATGTTCGTTTGTCTGACCCTGAACACTTAATTACCACCTTTCCTTTCCTTTCCCTTCCCTGTTTTCCTAACACCCTCCATTATCCCTTCTCCCTGCATGACAAAAACTAGACCATCTCCTCATAAAAAATGGATGCCCTGCCTTCCCCCTACCCTTCACTCTTTTATTTATTGTCCTTCTGTGTGCCCCTCTGCTTGCTGCCTTCTCCTTTTTTTATGCCCCCTTTCCTCCACTTTTATGTATATGACAGGTGTCCATGTATGAGGATACCCTACCACTATAGATTCTATTACTAGGGTGTCCATGTGTTAGGACACCCTAACATTCTAGGTTCTGTTACTGTACAGCTGTATATCTTATGTGCTACTTTGTGCTATTGTACGGAGGGAAGCACTAGCGTGTGCAGCTTCTCCTCTTTACCTATAGCTTTATGCTGCTTTCTTCACATATATAGTGGTTCATGAAGTCACATTTTCAGTTCTTGTGAGATATGTGCAAGGCAATATGTGGCCACTATGCATATGCTGTGATTTGTGCTTCAGTGTAGATCATTCACTGCATGCATATGTCTGCTTGCGTAGTTGCTTCACTGCTGATCTATGTACATCTTATTACAGTTACCTATTTAAATGCACTGCTGTCCTGCTTTAGATATGTAATTAAACTATGTGCTGCCACTCCATACTGCAAAGAGGTATAAGCCCTGCACAAGCATGCAGCACATCTCTATGAATCCCAGCTCATGTCTTACTTTTCTGAATTTTTTTGCAGAAAAAAGGAGTAAGAAAAAATATTTATTTATTTATTTATTTATTTGTTCATTGCAAAAATTAAGCACTTACCTTTTCTCTGAGTAATGATAATCTCAAAGGTGTTTGTATTAAGTAAGGTGGAGTGTGAGGACTGCAGCCCTTTGTATGCAGGGCATGTAAGTTTTGCCCCATAAAAAACATTAATTTTGGCAAATGTCCATTCTCTGCATTCACATCAGGGTGTTGTTATTTCTTTGCAAACCCATTTATCATGGGTGAAATGTTTTTTGTTATGTTAGACAGAACTTCATTTAAGTAATATTTTTACAGGAGCCTGAAATATGCAACACAGTTATATAATTTGGTCGTGTCTATGCCTCTTTATAAGTCCTTCACAGCTATCCTAACTGGTCCTTAGTTTTCTCAGACCTTAATAAGTTTCCCACTTTGCCTTTCTTATCCATCTTTGACAGTCTATCAGTATTCCTCCAGCTCCAATTATTCAAACAGTTTGAATAACCACCCCATTTATTAAGCCTATGCCCCCATTTTGTTCATACTCCAACTTTTTCCAGCCATAAAACCACCTTTTTGATTGCCCTTTCAAAGGTACCAGATCCTGTCCTCTGTTTATCCCCACATGAAATCTTCTTTGTCCCTCCCCTGCAAGCTCCTATCCAGGTTGTCACCATTTGCTGTCTCTTGAAGCCTGGAATCCCCAACAGTTCTGCTCCTAAACCACTCTCTACTACTGTGCACTCTTCTTCTATTCGACAGAATTAAATTACAGATTTCTGTCATTCTTTCAATTCTCTGCCCCCTGGATCTATCAGAATGTAGTAAGCAAAGTATAAAACTACTGAGAGAAGCACCACATGGATAACATCAGTTTTGCTCAGTGATGCACTCACCTGATTACTCCAAGTACAATACTTGTCATCCTGATTCCATCTGACACATTTTACCACATTGTGTCTACCACTGAAAGGAGGACTTTTAGTCCTAGATACCTGGGGCCATTTTACCAATTGCACATAAATGGCAACCAGGAAGTACGTACTGAGACCCAAATAATGGAGCAACCAATTTTATTTAAATCAATATAAATAAAAATACTGATTTAAATAAAATTGGTTGCTCTGTTACTTGGGTCTCGACATGCTTCCTGATTGCCATTTATGTGTATTACCAGATTTATTGCAGTTCTTGGTTTCACTTTATTGCACATTCGCTGCTTTTTGGTGGCATTTTACCAAGTTCAAGGGTATACACCCACCCCAGTTGCTCCACTTAATAGGACAATAACTTACTCTTTTTTTTTAGATTCACTATTACTCTTTTTTTTATGGTATACTTTTCTTTACTTTGGACATTGCACTACATCATTACATTCACTTAATTCATAGAATCATCTGTACTGGCAGCTGCTCATATATCACTATTGTGCATTAACCCCTTTAGCTAACACACCTGAGTCAGCCCAGAGCTAGGATTCCACAGTTCTTAATCACAGCATTACAAATAATTGTAGTTAGCAATAGTTTACCCATACAAGGGAACAGGTCTCTTCTATCTTCATTAATTTGTTTAATCAGTCATACCCCCCCCCCAATCTTCCTCATTTGCTAATACAATCTCCACTTTTACTTTTTGTTCCATATTTCTTCCTCCTTTTCTTCTAAGATCATCAGCAAGTGCAAGTCTTTTACTTCTTGGAGTATATGAAATTCTTTCTTTTTCCACTCTCTCTCTTTATGGCCATTAGCAATATTGCCCACATTTTCCTTTGAGTATCTCCCCTGTCCTTCCCAAAAATGTAATTGTTTTGTCAACTCTACATGTTTTTGCAGCACTCATGTATTAATTCCTGAAAATCCTCCTTGTACATTGTCAGTTTATCACACTCCCTAGACATGCACATCCATATATCTCTTTGTGCATTCTTATATCTCCAGCACCCCACCTCCATTCCTACTAACATTTTTGTTAACCAAGTGGGCACATAAAATATCTGTATAGATACTTCCAAGCAAATATACAGAATTTCCATGATTGTGTGTCATAGTTAGATAGATGATGCAAATGTAACTATTCTTGCTCTGACATATCACATTAAATCTCTCTGCCGTGAACTCTTCATTTTATCTATAATCCACTGTTTTTGTCCAACTAACATCTCACACATCCTTGATACCACTGTCTTTAATTCACCACCTCTTCTATCAACTATGTTATCACTTTTATAATTTCCGGTGCTTGGTCTTCATCCCTTTTGCACCATCTCGGTTTGTCCTACACTTTTGTCACTCATACATAAGTCCACCTCAACCTCTGTTCTGTGTTAAATTCTAACTTTCACTTCATGCCAAGCCTTTACTCTAATTCATTATCATTAATCATACCTCTCAATCTCTTGGCAGAAGAAATTTGAACAAAGCCTAAAATAATGGGGTGGTGGGAACAAAGACCCCAAAACAGGATAATAAATATTGCTCTTAGAAACTTGATACAATAATATGTTTTGTGTTAGCATGCATTTTTGAGAGATATAAAGTCTGAAACTCAAATGTGTGTCATTAATCACTGAGCTCCTCACTGTTATGTAACATCCGGCTATTTTTACAACTTTGGAGTGATATTTTTCCTCAGTTTTTCCTCTGAGACTACATCTTCAGCTTTGGAATTATTTTACCTCAGTACAGTTTTGGCTTCAACAGTTTTGGGCGGCTCATTTCAGAATCACCTATCCTGACTTCACACCTCTACTCTGGGCATGGCTGGCAAATACCAGTTCAAAAGACTAAGAACCACTAAACAATCTTCTGAGATTATAAAGAAACAAATAAGTGAAAGAATGGACATTATTGAAAGTAAAAGCAAAAACAGTTTGTCTGGAATAATCATAAACTGTCATTTGATTGGTGACTAGTTCTATAAATAGATTAATTTCACTGGTAATATGTAACTGCTTGTTACATATCAATTGATTAATTACTCTAGGATGTAAATTGATTGTTTATGTGGTCTTATATATAACTTATACAAAATGTTTTGGTGATTAATGGGATGCATAATTAAGATTGCATAATAATTTAGATGATTAGTGGCATTATATTGTCTTAATTACATATAGTTATATATCTCTTAATTATTTAATTGAATGTTTACTCAGGTTAGGATGTATATTAGATAGATTTATATGGTATCAAATTTCAAATTTCTCATGCATAACTAAGGATGGGAGATGGATGATTTGGACATCTTGTGTTATGATAGAGACTTTATTCAAAGTTTCTTCTTACACTGTGAAGTCAATGGTAACCAAGTTTATAATTCTGGTTTTTGGATTTTTATATCTTCCTTCTTTAGTTGGGGTATGGTGGGTAGGCACTGAGGTAGGGAAGAGAAATATAAAGTTAATATTACTCGAAACACATCTTTTTAGAGAATTACTGTTTTACTAGGACTAGACTAAATCTTCTTTTACACCTATGATATCAGATATTTATTACATACATGACAAATTTATTAAGAGTTGATTGCTGGAATATAAGAGGAATCCAAAATAAAGCCAAGAAATCTTTATTATTGCATCTGATTTATAAATCACAAGCCAATATATGTTTATTGGGACAAAGATAAAAATAAAAATGGACCAAAAATGGCTATTATAATTAAACAAAAGTTGCAAGCAGGCAAGAAGAGTCCAACTATAAGGTACTCAATGCTGTAGAAACTCAGTACATCCAACTTCCTCAGATACAAAACTAGGTTATATATACAATAATTGATAGAATAATTGAATAAATACCCATTTAGTGTAAAAACATCTTTAAAGCTGTAACTGCATTTGCCCTAACATGAAATGTAAACATAGACTTTTCTTAAAAATAATGAACGATCTAAAAAAATATTTAAATACCATGAATTTGTTTTAAACAACCAGTGTAGACCACAATAGTACAAAATAACTGTCCCTCATAAATTGACATAAAAAATAAAAATACATAAATTAAAAATTAAACACATATATAAATAAATCACATGTGTTTACTAATTTTTTAAAATTATATAATATGGTGCAATAACCACCCATGTACAATATATAGATGCAATACATAAAATATGTATGAATGAACTAAAACCTACTTGCACCCATTGACTTGGTTACAGATGAAATAAGATCATTAAGACCGGAGCTTTGTTAGAAGCTAACAAAATCTGCCAACATGTCTCTCTGTGTGATAACCTAGCTTCAAATAAACTATACCTGTGGAGTTGCAGTTGTGGAATCTCTGTGCATAGATCTTCCTATTCCTACTTTCTAGGTAACCTGATTGATAACATATTGTACCCTTTCTAGGTTGATTAGAAATACTGGAACTGATGTTATGTTCCAAAACATTCTTAATATTAAATCCCCTTTTGTAAACAAATTTACAAGTTAGGTCCTTTAGGTTATTCAAATCAGTGAAGTCTTTAAAGGTGTCCATTTCTTTCTGGATAATATGCCTAATATATCCTACATTTTCACTGTGTTCAGTAACAAAAACCAAGTTAGAACCTGTAATGTTAAAAGGGGTGTATCAACTGGTCCCTTCCTAGAATGGGAAAATAACAAATTGTCCCTTGACAATAGACCTTTTTTGAAATTTAGGGTGTGAGCTAAGGTAATGCAGGTAACTATTGGAAAATGAGGGTTTTCTGTATATGCAGGAGCTAAAGCTGTTGGCTTGTTTATAAAGAGTCACATCTAAATAGTTTACTTGATCAACTGAAATTTCATATGTAAATTTCAAATAACAAATTCATCTACACAATGCCTTGGTCCTGTCCAAAAAATACAAATTGTATTGAAATTAAGATTACAGAAAATGGGTTATCATAAATCCACTTTGTCTTGGGAAACTGCTTTACTTCATATACCTATAGTTCATTGTTCTAAAGTGGATACTAGTGTGTTTATATTTATTTGTTCTCTTTTAAAACTTTACATTACCCAAAATTAAATTAAATTGGGATACTTTTAGAAAAATGGCTTACACATATATTGCTGCTCAGAAAACTATGTTAAAGAGTCCTAAAAAATGGCTTTAAAAAACAAAGTTTTAGAGAAGGTCCTTTGTATTATTAAAGATTAATAGCGTCTAAAGTTTTTCTTGTCTGGGTTCATAATTATAATCTTTTTAATCTCATAAGGTTTCTTTTTTTCTTCTCATTGGTTTCTTGGTTACCTATTGTATATATTGTATATATTGTTGTTTGTTATTTTTCTTACCCTAATGAGTTGCAATCTGTTATTACAAGTTGTATAACTTTAATCAACTCCTAAAAAGTTTTTATTTACAATGTATAAAGGTTGATGTTATGTTATTTTTTATAAATCAATAAAAAGATTTTTGAGAAAAAAAAAATATGTGTCATTAATTAGTGACTTCAATCATCAGTGATTTGCCAGAAAAACACACATTTTATCAGGAACTGATCAAAACTATGAGGCAAAAATCTAGCCAGTCTACAAAAATCTGGACAGATGAGAAGTATGTCACTAGCTGTGATCAATATTTAACACTGTCCTGCTCCCTACTCTACCTCCATATTAAATTTTGCATCAGTCTATCCTACTGCATCCACCTATTGCACACAATTCCTTCCTTTTGTTGCATACACTTCCTTCCTCCTATTGCATACACTTCCTTCCTCCTTGGGGCAATAACATATTCTGACTCCTGCAGGCATAGCCCAGTTACTTCTCTTAACTCTTTAGTATATATATATATATATATATATATATATATATATATATATATATATATATATATATATATATATATACACACACATATATATATATATATATATATATATATATATATATATATTTATATATATACACACACACACATATATATATATATATATATATATATATATATATATATATATATATATATATATATATACATATAAAAAACTGTTCAGAACAGTTTGTCCACATCCTCTTAAGCCAACGTGTATCTATCTGTAACAGGTCTGAATGAGCATCCACAATCCCTATTAACTGTAGACAAGCACTCTCTAACTTGCTGAGTTAGTGGTTCTTTTACAGATATGAACAGTATTTGGGAAATGAGCACCAGAGCCACACACCCAACTTCCCATAGTGACACCATCTATAGTTCATCATTTACAGTAATACTAATCCCTGCCTTGCAATATAATGCCAATACCCCTTTAATATGTATCTGACCTAGTTCAGTTCCCTCAACGGTATGGAATTAGAAGGCCTGATTGGTTTGTGCCAAAAGGTTTTCTTATATCAGAAATGAAATATTCTACTTCTCTAGCCTACTTCTCTTCAGTATAATCCACAAACTTCACCAAGGTGGACTACATGCTAGCTAAAGTACATGCTAAGAATTATGACTGGATCTTTCTTATGCCAAGATTTATTTTCTCAGCTTTGGTCTCAAGGCGAATTTCTTGGCATCCATGATTCAAATACATAATAACATGGTTACAAAGACTTGATCATAATCTTTTATATTAATTACATATAGCATTCAAAGTTTTAAGAGGCATTTAATACAAGTTTTTCTTTAATGTTTACTAATCCAGTTTAAAACAAACACAGTCTGCACTAAGATGTATGAGTTTAATATGGTTCATCAAAAAAAATGCATTTCCTTGTAGCTCATTAGATTTTTTAATAGACTTTGACACTGTTTGCAATCAAGATAGAACAATTAAAAATCAGTTTGTTATCTCTCTCTCTCATTTTCATATTTCCCCTTACTACTAATAGAAACTTAAATTAGTAGACTTATAGCCAAACAAGCATCCTTCTAGAAACTTATATAGGTATCTCCGCTAGTGTTGCAAATATTTTAAAAAGTATGTAGACACTGCTTAAGGATATTAAGCCACAGGCCTCCACTGAAAATGGGCACTCCTTGACTCAGTGGCCTTTCCCAGTAAACAAATGCCAATAAATAAATACAATAAAATAAGTTATACATGATAGGTACATTAGGCAACATATGAACTGCCACTTGCTCACAGAAAGTATTTTACTTTGTAGTACCACTGTTAACATCTGCGAAAAGGATAAATGCAAAGAACATGTTGAGACAAAACTCTCCAGAATGAATACACCTTATGAATACATAGGAAGAAAGTTATGCAGAGGTTCTGAAGGTGCTTAAATTCACTACTTCAAAAATTACTCTAAATGCCTTAGATTCATAGGTTCATAGGTTGGTACTAGGCTATCGGCCCTAGGGCCTATACAAGCCTAGCCATAACAATTCCCTGGATGTTTCTTCCCACAATATTTACTTCTCTGGACCCCTGTCTAGCAGGGTGACTGACATGATCCCTGGGGTGAATTTCCTATATCCCATTCAATCATCAAGGTTCCTTTTGAAGAGGGCCAAGGAGGCGCTCTGCTTGACATGTATGGGCAGTCTATTCCAGAGTATGGGGAGTCTCTGGGTCAGGAACCTATCCCTCCAGCATGTTTTGTTCATTGTGATGACAAGGATTAGATCCCTGGAGTGTGTGGCTCTGAGGGATTGGGATTTCTTTAAGTGGAGCATGTCCAACAGCTCAGGGTTTGATGTGGCCTTGTATGTTAAGCAGAGATTGCCTCTGAGTAGACAATATGCCACAGAGTATAGCTGGAGTTTTTTTAGACGGTCAGCATATGGCATCTGCTTTAGGCCTGTGATTCTTTTAGTGAGGTATTTCTGTGGCCTTTCCAGCTGTTGCAGATGTCTTGTGAGGTACATACCAAATGGGGAATTATACTCTATAATGGGTCTAATGAGGGATGAGTTACAGTGGGACAATGACCTCCTTTTTTCTGGATGAAAAGTCCTTAGTTATGAGGTCTGCCACATAGAAGGATTTCCTGACTGTTGTGGAGATGTGGTTATCGAAAGTGAGACTACTGTCCACCTGTGTCCCTAAGTCTCTCATCACACTTTCGATGTTTAGTGTTCTGCCACCTATGTAGCAATTCATGGGTACATGTTTTTTTCCAAAGTGGATAACTA
Source organism: Protopterus annectens (assembly GCF_019279795.1). Taxonomy (NCBI): domain Eukaryota; kingdom Metazoa; phylum Chordata; order Ceratodontiformes; family Protopteridae; genus Protopterus; species Protopterus annectens. Next base: position 483,736,953 of record NC_056738.1, on the reverse strand, counting down.
TACATTTCTTGGCATTAAGCTCGAGCCCATGGCTCTGACACCAGGCATCTGTTTCTGTAAGGCCCTTTTGTAAAATATCCACATCATTTGGGGATTCAATAATGGCTCCCAGTTTGCAGTCATCTGCAAACTTTGTTAGCCAGAGTCCCTTAGTGTTGGCCTGTACTTCAGAGAAGTTGATGCAAAACAAGAGTGGTCCCAGGACTGAACCCTGAGGTACTCCACTTGTCACTTGTCTGGAGCTGGATTTGGAGTCAGCTACTTTTACATTTTGGGTTCTATCAATAAGCCAGTTGGCAACCCATCAAGTGATGTAGGGATTTATACCCAGCTTAGTAAGTTTATCTATGATTCCAGAGTGGAGGATGGTGTTGAAGGCCTTGGCAAGGTCCAGATAGGCTGTGTGGACCACCTTACCCTCGTCCACAGCTCTTGAGACCGATTCGAAGAAGTCAATCAGATTCAGGAGACAAGATCGGCCCTTCAAAAACCCAAACTGGGTGGGGTCCAGTGTTTGAAGGTTACCAATGTCTTTGTTTATAAGTTCCATGATAATGCATTCCATGCCCTTGCAGATCAGGCTTGTCAGACTGATGGGATGGTAGTTCCCAGGATCCAAGGCGGATCCTCCCTTGTGGAGTGGGATAACTGTAGCTGTGCACCACTCAGTGGGCACAAAGCCTGAGGTGAGGCTATGATTAAACATGACACTTAGGTGAGGTGCCAGTTCATTTTGTAGTTCATGTAGTACACAGCCTGGGATGTCATCTGGTCCCATGGATGCTGTATTCTTAGCTTTGGAGAGTGTGGTTTTTACCTGTATGGCCATGATTACTGGAATTTGGCAATCTTTTGGTATTGATATGGGCCCTTTAGGGGGTGAGAGGGGGGTGAAGTTGGCACTAAATCGATCTGCCAGGATATTGTCAATATCCTTGGGATCAGTATATTTAATGCCATTCTGTTGTAGCTCAGAGCAGATCTGAGCATTGCCATTTAGATTCTTGACATAACTATAGAATGCCTTGTGGTTGTCTTTGGAATTTTTGACAATTTTATTTTCATAACTAGCTTTTGAGGATTTTATGAGGGATCTCAGCTTCTTACTGAGGCTAGTGATGGAGTTTTTTGCATCCTGGGACTTTCCTCTTTTCTGCAATAGTTTCTTCCTTCTGTTGTATAGTTTGTTTATGGCAGGGGACCACCAGATTGGCTTCCTTTATTTGGAGAAGAGCATCTTGGTTCTATTTGGGATGGCACGATTCATGCATGAGTGGATGTGCTCGTACAATGCCTTAGTGTAGGATTCTGCAGTCGAACTTTCAGATCCCGTCTGCATGGGTGTCATAAAGTTTGTCACTTCTGACTTCAGTAGCATGAAGTTGGCTTTGGAGAAGTTTTTTAAGGAGGTTTCCTTACTGGGGGGTGGGGGTGGGATGTGGATGTCAAGGGTGATTTGCTTATGACCAATGAGGGGGTGACCACTGGTGTGGAGCATCTATCTCCCATGTTCGTAATGACCAGTTCTAGGATATTGGAGCCCCTGGTGGGACAATGGATTAGTTGATCCAGGGCGTTGGAATTTATGAATTCCAAGAACCGTTGGGAAAAGGAGATGGTACCCGAGTAGTTTTCCTAGTTAATGGCAGGGTAGTTGAAATCACCCAGTATTAGGGTGTTTGGTTGTATCTTAATAATTACCAGTATGTTTAGAAAGGTGTAGTGAGAATCTTGGGGCATGGTGGGGAATCTGTAGCAAGCTACAATTTGGATTGCAGTCTTACCTAGTGTTAGTTGCACCTGGAGAATTTCAGATGCATTGTGTTGGGCAAGAAACACAAATCCTTTCTACAGCCACAAACACATAACACATTATACTGATCTTTCACTGTCCCGGTTAGGTTACATATATATAAGTATTTATAAACAAGTACTGTGAAGACTCCAAAATTCTTTTTTTTTTTTTTTGCCGGGATGCTGAACCATCAGGTTTCTTTCTACCATGCCTATATAACACAGTGTTCCTCTAAGTTTGAGGGTTTATCTTTGACATATTTTACTTACACTTGATTGGAGACAGGAGTTGGGTTCTTGGCGTAGTGCCTTCATCCAAGGGAGCTGATATTTTTTTTTATTATGACATATTTGCACCCTCCACAGACACCACCAACAAATGTGTATGCATGTAATGAGGATGTGGTGGCATATTGCCCCACCTCTTCTGTACTGCAGCCAATATCCACCCCTTTTCCATGTCTGCAGGCTCTACCAGGGATTGTATGTACGGAGTGCCTCAGCGACTTCCCCATGGGCAGTCTTATGCATTCCTGCCAACACCTCAGGCACCCAATTTGTTAATCAAACCCAGGTTGCATGTTCTGTAGCAAGGGCTTTATCCCTCTATATCACAGTGCTGGCAAAGACTCCAAAATTCACATAAACTAAATACTGGTATGATGACTAGTATGGCATTTGAGTTCTTAAGGCCTATACTGTGACCTAGCATCCCTGGAAGTGTTTTAGTCTTCTGTGAATCTATCATATCTCGAACTGATATGTTCTCCCACCAGACTCTACAGAGTACATGACTGCGACTTGCTTTCTTTGGGTGATAATTAGGGGCATTTCATTTGGGTTAAAAAAGTATCCAGAATAGTTGCAAGGTTGCCATTGTCCAAATAGGCATGAAAAAAATGTTACAATATCATGCCTAGAGGATAGACAGTGGGGTATGGCGGAACTCTCAAATATTGTAGCAAGCAGAAGTTCCATTTATTTAAATATTGCTCTCAGCATGCATGGTGCCTAAACTTACTTATTCTAGATTTCAGTTATAGACCAAGAACACATTGCTAGAGACAGAAAAGTCAGTACCTGGCAGCCCTGGGGTGAAGTGTGTAATCAGCCTGATTGCTTTGATCATATTGTCCCAATGAAAAACAAGTGCTGAATAGGAACATTTTTATCCCATTAGTATATTTTCTAGGTATTCTAAATTTTCAAATTGAAAGAACCCACTGAAAGTTTTAAAAAATGGGAGAAGCTAGTATTACTCAATATCAGAAATCTTTACTAGTGGATAATCTCCCTTTACTTGGAGGGTGTGGAAATTAGCACAGTAAAAGAAATCTGGTTTAAAGACAAAAGCATAGTAAGTTACAGTGAAAATAAATAAAAATAGCTAAAAAAATAAACCATAAAATACTAAGGAAATGTTTATTTCATAGATCTAGGACGTTGGCAGTAAATTCCTTCAAAGGTTTCAGACACCGCATCCAACAAACAAGATTAAATAGTAAAGTTCATTAAGAATGTGATTACATTCTTACAATTTGAACAACTTAAATAATCAAAAGCTTTCAGTTTACTTTATCATTCATCCCACAAGATTGCAGCATCTGAAACTTAAGAATTAATTCAGCCTCCCTTGTAAATAACATATTCTCCAAAAATCAATCTTCTCCATCCCTATGGAGAACATGTTCTAAAACAGAAACTTTCAGTACACTGACTTTACCATCATGCTTTTATGCCCATGAAATTCTACAACAGTGTTACTGTATGTTGTGTGTCTGATATCATTAATATGCTCCTATATTCTTATTTTGAGTTTCCTTTTTATTTGCCCTGTGTACATTAGTCCACATAACTACAAGATAATATAAATAGCTACAGTTGTATTTAAATTGTGATGCCCTCTGTACTCATATCTACCGGAATGTGTTCCCTTTGGAAAACCAAGCTATGGAGGGCAACATAATGCTTAAAATATCTGTGGACTACCACAATCACCAAATTTTACTTATTTTTTATGAATCAAATTATCTATCTTATTATGAAACTGGGATTTATCATATATTCTAATGCATTTTTACTGAAGAAAGTATAGTCTTAGTAAATAAAATGAATTTGGTGACAAAATAAATGTCTTCTTTTTGCAGCCAGCTATCTTACTGTTCTAACTTCACCCTATAAGAATGATCACTGGTTTTCAACAAATCCTGCCTGTTCTTACAACACGCTTCAAAATAACCACTGGCCATGTATCAGATACCTATTTATACCTCCCACTATTGATGCAGACTCAACAGGGCAGGTGGTGAAGCTTCAGTATTTATAAAGGACCACTTCAAAGCTAGACTTCACAAAACAAAAGATGAATTATACATGTCTGTAAATTATACCAATTATAAAACCATGGAAGTTATGACTACATATTTGTATATAAAACCTTGCATACTTTGTCAATAAACATCAAAGATTAGTGTTTATTGAAAACATAACTCTTTTGGAAGACATCAGTTACCCAAAAATTACACTCATAAATTATTTATTATCCAAAACAGAGTCTGCTCTACTCTTAGTAATCCAAATAAAAATACTTAGAATGCAACCAGTGTCTGCTATGATATTAACTACAGTATTCAAAGCTTTTTACCTCTGCAATGTAACTATACTAGGAACTTCTAAGATAAACTATGTGGTTGAATCACAAAACCAACAAAGTATATAATAAGAAAAAGATGTACTGCATATATTTTCAAAATTATTCTAACCCCCTCCAAAAAAAAGTCCAGCAATACTTGCTGCTCTTATCAAATTATCAAAAGTAGGGTATGACAAAAGCTCAATCACAATGGTTAAAGGAAATTGTAACGCTTTCCTTGACTACATTAAAAAACTCAGTGGTAGAAAAAATGGATGTGACACAGAACATTGAGTCTTGATCATTAGATAGACCACTTAAGTGAAAAAATGTTTAATCAAAATATCGGATTTGTCAAACATAATTGCCTGGTACAATTTATCTACTGTTTCTTTTTTCAGACTATGATTGTTAATATTTCACTTAATCTTTAGTTCCCTATTAGGCTATTTTTCCTTTTCCCAAAGTTAAGCAACCATAAAGTAAGTGTATTTAAATAAAGTTAGAGTGAGATGAAAATAGGAGTGCAGAGGGGGTTATGCACTGCAAAAAACTGAACTATAAGTTTTGCTTCAGGGAGATATTGTTCAATCTCTCATGATTAGGCAGTTTACTTTCTGTGAATTCTCAATCAATGGTTCATAGTAAGACCAGCAATAACAACACGTATTACACTTCCAGTAAATGAGATAACATTTCAAAAACAGTCCAGAGCAAATACACTGGCAATGATTTGTGTGCCAGTTTTAAAAATCCAAAGCAAAAAGATAAGACTCTGTTACAGATAGAAAGCAAATTTCATGTGTTGCAAAAGATATGATTGTACCAGGGACAGCAAAGTGGCATATCGGTTGATTCTGTAGTTCATTTACAAGTCTTCTCACATGCCTTCTGTTTGGAACATGCATGTCTTCATTGTGTGCATGTGTATTTGCCCCAGGTGCTGCAGTTCCTTGCACATCCAACAGTATACTCTGGGTGCTATCATGATCTTCCAAACTGCAAGTAGGTGTGCATGCCATATGTGTGTGTGTGTGTGTGTGTGTGTGTGTGTGTGTGTGTGTGTGTGTGTGTGTGTGTGTGTGTGTGTGTGTGTGTGTGTGTGTGTGTGTGTGTGTGTGTGTGTGTGTGTGTGTGTGTGTGTGTGTGTGTGTGTGTGTGTGTGTGTGTGTGTGTGTGTGTGTGTGTGTGTTTTATTCTGTTGTAGTGCAAAAGACTGGTTAGAGCCTTTGCTTTGCATGCAATGAGCACCATCTCCCTCAGAGTCTTGAACTGGATTAAGTGTGTAACCCAAGAATGAATGAGTGAACAAATGAATAAATGAATGGATGAATCAATTGTTGAGAAAATAAGAAATGATAACTCTATGTATGCTTTTACATCAAATTATGGATTATTCAACCAAACCACTTTTTATTATACTATACAGACTGTTTGAATCTAGATATGTTTCTGATCTTTTGTGATGGTCAGTTGTAGTACCCAAAAGAGAGAGAAGTTAGTTCTGATTATAAAGTTTTAGGCCAATTAGGTAGACTTGATTTTCTGTCAAGTTATGGAAAGGGGCATAATGTAATTTGTTCAACAGGAGACCTACTGTATATTAATTCCTTTGTTGTGCAAAATAATCGTTGCATGCCTAGGCGTAAGTATAAGATGCAGTGCTCAGAATGCAGTAGGTGTAAGTTTGTGAGTATGATGTGACATGGACAGAAGATGCCCTTGATATTGTACTGCTTTATCTTTATTACCTTTCGCTATTTGAGTGTGATGCAATGTGAATGTGTCTACCTACATATAAGCAACATAATATGTTGCTAGAGAGAACTAATGGAACAGCCGTGGGATCAAGGAGAAATATGAGATATGTTTTTGTCAATAATTTTATATGCCCCCCCCCAATCAAGGATAACACATTTTGGTAGTTCTGTACCATTAATGTGTATGTTGGTTGAGTCTGTATGTGCATGTAATAATTCCATCTTGTGCTTTAAGCTACTTTACCTATATAAAAACACATAGCAGTTTCAGTAGTTTTATACCGTAGTGAACCATTACTTGCTTTAAGGCCTTTTCTTAAGTTACATAAGTGTTCTGGTTTTGAAGATGCTTGTAAATCCCACAGAAGCATCATGGGGTACAGGTGGCTCGGAATGTGTTGTGTCTCCATTGCTTGTTCCCATTTTGGTTTCTTGGTACTTTTCTCACTTCCCTAGAGTTCTTCTTACTACCTTTTACCTTCATACAGTACCAAGAGTTAAATTTTTCCAACATCAGCAGGTAACTGGGACCTGATCTCCAGAGGCTCTTCTTCGAGTTCTGTACTCCAATGTATTATTCATCCATAACATGACTGGGATTATCTCAGATCTGTTACTGTATTTCAGCCCTACATTTCTTACTGACACCTGACTTGATGTTAACTTTAGCCCTTATTTAGCATCTGCCATTTTGCCTGGTTTCTTGATTATGCATTGTTCTAGGAGGAACAAGACTGGGGGTGGAGTTGCTGTTTGTGCTAAGACTGGACTGTGGTTGACTCAAGTTTCCACTAAAGAAACTAAGTCATTTGAACATATCTTGGTTACAAGAGCAAACTATAGGTGTCTCTTTGTCTTCTGTTCATCTATTTTTATGAGGAGTTTCCTTCAAGAGTTTAGTGACTTTCTGATTGGCTCCATTGTTGGTCATGATGATGTCTTAGTACTTGCTGACTTTAACCATTGGGTTGAGGATGAGTCAGTGACTCTTGTACAAGAATTTAACTTTTTAATGAATGGTTTGGGTTTTGCTCAGATTATTACTTTTGTAACATATAGAGTGAATGATAACCTGGAATTAGTATTTCTACTGGGCTTACATTTACAAGACCTGGTGGTGAAGGCAGTCTCAAGATCAGATCATTTTCTGGTCCTTTTTGGTCTCAAAATCTCACATTTAGACACACACACACACACCCCAGTCCAGCAACTGAAGTTAATCTACTCTACTAGGTATGTTATGACAGAGCTTTTTTCAACCATGTATCTCAGTTCCTTCTGGAAGATGGTGTTCATTCTCAAAATAACTTGGTAGGTGACTATAATAGGTCTCTGTCTTTGATTGTGTTCTGTCTTGCCTCAGTCGTTTTAGCCCAGTCTCCACAAAAAGGAGTGAACCATGGTTCAGTCATGATCTCTGCCTTTTTGTAGGAAAGGGCACAGGTTGGAGCATTAGTGGTAGAGGGCTGATCTGTGGAGTGAAAAGCTTATGTTGAAGGAGCATTATGCAACTTACCTGTTGAAGATCACTCAAAAAAGGTTACTTACTTTACAGAAATATTAATACGCCATCAGCTTGACCAGCCTCACTCTTCCTTGTGCTCAGCTGTCTGTGCATCCCAGCCTGACTGAACACCAGGACCCTGTCTAGTTTTGAATGTTAATCTATTGCTGATTTCTACTCCAACAAGGTTACTGCTATCAGATCTGCCCAGTCACCCAGAGACCACATGAGTGTTGCTGTATTGCCAACTTGTATTGTTCTTACTATGATAGTGTTTAATGTTTCTGATTATGATGAGTTTATTGCTTTGGTCTTAGATATGAATTCAACAACTTGTAGTGTGGACTCATGTCCTGCAAGATTAGTTTTACTGATTTTTGATTTTCTGGGTCCATTGATTTATCAGATATTGGGTATGTCCTTGAGGGAAGGGATTTTTCAATTGGCTTCGAAAGAAGCCATGGCTGTCCCTACACTTAAGAAACAAGCATTAGACCCCCATATGCTTGATAAATGCAACCTGATCTCAAACCTTCCATTTTAGGTAAGTTGAGAAAGTTGTTTTTAAGTACCTTCACACCCATCTTATAGACAATGGACTAATGAATGCATTTCAGTCTGGGTTTCTCACTTATCACAGAACTGAAACAGCCCTCATTTAGTTAGTCAATGATCTCCTAATGGCCAGAGATTAATGTTAATATTCAGTATTGGTTCACTTGTTACTCTTAGCTGCATTTGATACTGTTAAACATGTAATTTTGACTGAACTATTAAAGTCTTAACTGTGGTCTCTAGTTTCAGTCTAAAACTGGTTTGCTTCATATCTCTCAGACCATTTCCAAAGGATCTATTCAGGCTTCAACAAATCTTTGTCTCTGCATTTGGTCGAGACACACTGAGTTCATGCTTCAAACCTTTATTATTCACTGTTGATATGCTGTTATTGTGAGACCTCACTAGGAAGAGGGGGTGAGCATACCACAGTTATGCAAATAATACTCAAATTCACCTGTCTTTCCCCAGGATGATATAATGAGTGTGCATTTCTTACCTGAACATTTAGAAGCTATACATTTATGGCTTTCCAGTGACTGGTTGAAAATGAATATTTCCAAAACTGAGGTCATCATGGTTCATACTACACTAAAGGAGTCATGTGCCCAACTTGCTTCAAAATTATATTTTTGTATGAGGAGAATAAGCTTGAGTTTGTTGCAAAGGTGCATAATCTTGGTGTTATCTTGGATTATTGCCCAACACTATGGGAATAAGTGTCAACTGTTGTTAAATCCTTATGTTTCCATTTGTGAAATATCTAAGATATATCATTGTCTTTTTCTAGCTTATCTTTCAGCAGTAGTTCATGCCTTGATCTCACTGTGGCTGGATAGTTTCCATGCCCTTTACCTAGGACTTCCCAACAATGAACTTGATTGTTTATAATTAGTACAAAACACTGTTGCTAGGTTACAAACTGGTACTTCACATTACCAACATATCCCTCTGGTTCTATGTAGTCTGCACTGGCTGCCTATCTGGTTTAAGATCATCTATAAAGTTTTGGTGTTGGTGTATTTGACTTTTGTATGACTTGGGTCCCTCTTACCTGAAAAAGTTAGTGGTGCTGTTGATCCCAACCAGGCTTCTACTCTCAGCCACTCAGGGGCTGTTAGTGGTTCCACTGCTGCACCTTGAGACTACTTTACATGATCCTTTGTTTATCAAGCATCCCACCTGTGGAGCCTACTACCTACGTGGAGTACACAACATTGGCCAGCTTCCACAGATCACTTAAATCATATCTCTTTGATATTGCTTATGATGGGGAAGGATGAATTTTTATGGACTGTCTTCAAATCCTTTATGTATTTGTACTTGTTCTGTTGCTTATTGCTTATGTTGTTTATATTGTACATTGCGCTTTTAGTGAAAACAAAAATAAATTGCAGTTGACTTTATAAATAGTTCTATGCAGCATAAAAGGAGGGAATCACTGGCATTTTGCTAGCCTTTCTTCATGACCGTATAATCTGAACTCTGGTAAGAAACAATAAGAAATTTAATCCACATGTTAGACTGCAATAGGTCATTTAAGAAGTCAGAGGACATTTGTCAGGGAAGTTTGGATGGTACTATAGACAGGAACCTGCAGTTAGGCTTTAGGCAATTGGCAGGCAAGAAATATTGGAGTATGAACCTCAACATTTTTCATATTCTTGCATTCTTTGGCTTTGAAATGAACCCTATCTAATGCATTGACATTTTTTCAAGCTCAGAGCTGTGTATGTTCTATTAGTTTGTTTTCAGACCTTCAGCAAGCACATCTCAGAGCCCATGACACAGAGCCTGTCACTTTCATAATGTAGTGCAGTCACTTTGGTGCCTTGTTTGGGATGCACCATGAGGAAGGACATTCAGAAGCTCTGCTGAATCACACTCGACTGAAAAAAAAAAAAACAACTAAGGAACATCATATTGCTTAATTCAGTTTGCATTTGGTTTCTAAAGTATAAAATATAATTATTTTTCATGGGATTATGGTATGGGAGTAACAGTAGCAAGTCATTAATCAGAAAGTCACATTTGTCATCTCTCTGTGGACAAAATTATTTTTGTGAGTATTTTTTATGTATGCTGGTGTGTGTGTGTTGTGCACACATGTGTATGTGTGTATGTGTGTATGGTGCACTACCGCACTGCACTGCATGTGTGTGGGGTGGGTTAGAGGGTACTTCTGATGAAGGTTAGAGGGTACTACATGGAAGGCAACAATGGATTTTTTTTTTTATTTTTGTTAGTAAAAAAAATAAATTTATTTGTTTTTATAATTAGACTGTTCACTCATCACTGTCCAAAAGTGTTGGATGATCTGATATGCGGAGGGGGACACTGAGATTTTCTGCTGTGCTGACACTGTGGTAAATGCATGCATGTATTGAAATGAAAAGTATTATATGGTATTTCCCTTTCAGGATTTTGACTGGAATCTGCTGCTTTAAATGGTAAAAGTAATTATCACTGATGGTCATAACATCTTTACCATTATCAGAAGTGTTGGCAGTGCTTTGGAGTGTATTTGTTGCCTGAAGCTGTTCTTTTATCAGTGCAGGTTGTACTTTTATTATAGAGCAGCTTCCTTTCTTTTCTGACTCTGAAATATGGACTGCTGGAGTCACATAAGTAACAGCATCTAAGCCATTATGCCCTGAAGTTACATTAAAAAGTGCGCACCATAAGAGCCACATTCAAAATAATTTATGATTTAAAGTAAAGAATTATAGGTAACACTTCAGTCTAGCACTGAAGGAAGAAGATGAGAAATTTGGGCAGAGAAAAAAAAAATCTGTGTCACAGTATGAAAGATTTCAAAAATATTTTTCTTGCCCATACACTATAATCATCAGCTGCTTCCCTGCTGACCTGTTAACCCTTTCAGTTACTTCATACTACCTGCTATGTAATATAGTGTGAAAGAGAGCAGCCCAGTAATGGGTCATGATCATCATGGGCAGGGCATGTCAGATACCCAAGTGCTGGCAGTACTGTTCACAGATGTGTACATGCTGCATCACACATACCACAACCTCAGCTGCAGCACAAGTGCTAATACATCTGATATTGACCTCTGTCCTGCTAATACACCATCTGTCCTCCACCATATGGTCACAACATAACCTTCTCCCAGGATGGGCACACTTGTGACAAATGTTTACTGCTTTCCTTACTTGCTAATTCCAATTTTGCAGTACACATGATGGTAGTCAAACCCAGCTGCCTATCAGAAGTACAAGAAATTTAGCTGTGAGTCCCAGAACACAATAGTGTAAGCTTGATTCTCAAAGACATGTGAAGTGCCTTGAAGTTGACTGTAAAGCCATTAAAACATCATCAGTGTGAGGGCCTGTGCTTCCTTCATCCTGGTGCTTAGATATACTAAGTCTGATCTCACTGTACCTCAGATTAAGAGGAACACTGTGATATCACAATGCCAGTTCTATTATTCATCATATTTATACAGTAAGTCTTAGTACTTTTGTTGTATATATCTACTTATTTATTATTTTTGTTTTTTCTGTTAGCGGGTTAGAATACTGACCTCTCTCTGCACCATTTTTGCATGGTTTCTGGTTCAGCCCGGATTTGGAAATACAGCAAGTAACCAGACATATCAGTACTGATAAAAAGCAAGTAAATAAGCAATAAATCTGTATGTTAACCCACAAAGAACATGTCATAAAACAGTATTGCAACAGAATCAGATAGGATCACAACTGCAGATCTCGGAATCCCAACAGGAACCCATCAAATCCAGGTCATGTGGAGTGCAGTCAAGCATTCATCTTTATGTAACAGAGAGCAAGCTATTAGGAAGAAAGAATGACAATGTGATTAACAATGACAGACATGCAAAAAGACCTGCAAGGCAGGTTAACCCTTGATGTGAGTGCCTTAGCTGCACACTGGTACTGTACAAAAGCTAACAAAGCTTGCGCATTAATTTACTCAGTTTCTTCTTGTAAAGGATAGAATTCAAGAACTGTTGCTTAGTTATTATATTGTGAAATACTGTGGGACTAGAACAATATGGAGCTTTCATGCCAGCTCAGCGTATTTTGCTGAAACACGTAGCGCACCATTTTATGCAGCATATGTACTGCATCAAATTAATACCCTATTAGGGGAAAGCTGAAGAGAAGAAAACACCTTAGGTACCCAAAGTGATGACTGTATTCACACTGTAGTGAACACTACCCAATATGGCACCTATCTACTCAGGAATTCTGTGAGAAATGTAAAGACCTCCACTTGAGAAGGGGTCCACTCAAACATTAAATGAAAATTTGAAGTTATAAGCAGAATGAAAAGACATCTGCTTTTGTAAAAAAAATAAAAATAAATTGTACCTAATTGTGTTTTTATTTATCATGAGTAGCTGTTTTCACAAGCACGTAACTGTGTATTTAATGAGTGCCTTGCTATGGAAAGGAACAGACAACTGCTTCTGCTACTTATAGCATTTAGCTGACTTTGCACTTGTCTTTCTAGAGCTGTCTCCTGCTCCTTAATGTGCCGTTGCACAGTATCCTTGGGGGTGGGGAGCACCTACTGTGAAATTATAGACATTGCTTTACTGATTTATCCTTTAAAGTCCCATTAGCCTGATGAGGAACAGAATAAGAAACGAAAGTGTTAAATAATAATTACACGTTAAGTACACATACTGCATTCATTTGTATTGCAGTGAATAGAAATTATTTCTTGAATGCTGCTTGGTAACCTCTAAAAATAGCCAGTTGTATTACCTCCTTGGAAGCTGCCATGTATGCAGTGTAAGACGTTGCTCCCAGTGGATGAGCTCATCTGGTCATATTTTATGAACAACTATTTAGATTATTCATAAACTTAAAGAAAGAAAGAAACTAGTAAACAAGTCTTTACACTGATCATCAGTAAACTCTTGGAGTCCAGTTCCAGGAACTTAATTTTCTTTCAGCTTTATTGAAACAAAAATACCAATCACCTTGAACATTCTGTATCATTAAAACTGAAAGATTACAAATTAAGCAGTCTATTTTTATTTATCTAGCATACATTGTTCCCATCAATGATATTTGCAGCTTACATGTCTCTCTAGTGCATCTATCCTAATGTTTTGTCATTAAACGTAGAAAACAGTACGAGTTGTTGATGACAAACAGAGAATCTTGAAGCTCACTATAATGCCATTAAAATATCACCAGATATAGTCTGTCTTAATGCTTATTACTAAATATAGCAAATGGTTTTCATACACTGTGCATTGATCAATATGTTGTTATAATTTGCTTCTTCCTGAGGTACTTTTTTTTTGCACATGTTCCATTCTGATGCACTTGACATATTTTTATGTGAAGAGCACCAGTGACCCTAACAAGTAGCACTTATTAATTCTCATGCTTCATCAGTATTGAGCTGTGCCTGTTCTAATAATGCAAACATCTCCTCTCTCAGTAAATAATTAGAAGCTGGTGGTTTTAATGTAATGTGACTAATATCCCACTGATGCCAAAAGGCAAACAATGCGCCCTTTCAAATGAAACTGTACTGTACGTCGCACATTGCAGTCCACTGCAGCTGTATTTTAACACAAAGAAAATTGTGTATTCATATACATTATCTTGTACTGACTGAAATAAATGTCAGATTTCACAGGTTACTAATTTTTAGGTTAGTATTAGTTTCAGATACTGAGCATAATACATGAAATTCAAACGTTAGAAGTTTAATAAGCCCATTTTTGCACACTAGTTTGATCTCACTGGATTTGGAGGACTTGAATAATCTGATCCTGACGTGCCAGAGTTCTAAACTACTGCTGCATTCATGTGTAGTCCAATCAGCTGTGGCAGTGAAATAGCATATCAAAACAGTGGTAACTATGGTAAATAATTTAGAGGTAGTCCTTGTTAGCACTATTGGATACTGATTTTCTTCTTTCATTTTTAGCTTTTGCTCTTTTCCGGCTGAGTCCTTGATTAAGCAGCTCCCAGTTAATCCACTGTTCCTCTAATACTTTAAGTAATTTTCATGACTAGTCCTTGGCCTGACCCCTTATAGTTTGGTACTGTCAGCTCCTGGGAGATGCAGCCTTATGGTTTGTCCATATTAAGTGGCAGCAAAAGGTGTGTTTGGATTGGTGGGCAATTCATTGTTTTCCTTAAGTTATGAATGTCAGTCCTGTAGTATTTCGGAATATCCATTCCTGTAGTATCACCTTGCGGGTCTGCTCCAGTAATCTGTTTATGTGATCTGATTATTAATGTGTCCCATTATTTATTTATTTATTTATTGACATTTGTTAGCCAGGTTAGTCCAACTGGGATTTTGTCCCATTTTCAGTGGAGACCCGAGGAGAAAAGCTCCAGAAAATAAAATATATAATTACAGTACAAGAAAAACAAGTATTACAAACAATAATAGCAAACAATAGAAATAAACAACTACATGTGAAGATTATAATTAAAAGAGAAAATAAATTTAATTTTTTTTTCCAAGACAAAATTAAATTCTTTGTTACTGTACAATGGGAGAGAGTCAAGAGTGTCAGTAGGATCTACTGAGAGTGATGTGAGTGTGGGGGGAGGGGAGAGCTAAGTAGGGTCATAACAGGGACAGGTTCTGGAGATGAATAAATGTGTCTTCAGTTCTTTTTTAAATAGTGGAGTGTGAGAGATAGAGCGTATGTCCAGGGGTAGTTTATTCCAGGCTTGGGCCACAGAGTGTTTATAGAGTTGCTTACCTACAGACCTATTAGGGTGGTAGATATCGAGCAATTGCTGATTTGAGGTGCGGAGAGATTGAGAAGGGGTATAGATAGAAACAAGAAGAGATAGAGATGGACAGCAGGAGGGTTTAAAGAGCATAGAGTGCAGCATGTGAAATTGGTAGAGATGTAGTAGTTGTGGGAGCTCCAACCATTGTAGAGACTTTAAGGCAATACAGTGGTGCGTGTTGTTTGGGGAGTTAGTGATGAATCTGGCTATTTTGTGGTAGGTTTGTTGAAGTTTGTTCAGGGTAGTTGTTTGAATATTTGTGAGAACTGGAGAGGCATAGAGGAGAGAGGGGAGGAGAAGTGTTTGTCCAAGGGTGAGTCTAGCCTCAGGAGTGAGGTATTTTCTGTTCTGATATAGGAGACCTAGTTTCTGATGGGTTTTCTTTATGCATTGCTGTATGTGTTGATTGAATTTTAGTTCATCGTCAATGATGACCCCTAAGATCTTAGTGTGGGTGTCAGGTTGGATGGCTGTATTATTACAAGATTTAATGACAAAGGATGATCTATGTTGAGCAAGAGAACGGGGCAGGAAGAGCAAGAGTTTGTTTTTTTTGGGATTGAGGATTAGTAAGTTTTTTGAAAGCTATTGTTCGGTGGAAAGTAGAGCTTTTTGGATTAGAGTGTGTAGGTCAGAGATGTTGTCGGCTGTAGAAATAATAGTGGAGTCATCAGCGTATTGTATGAGAGATGACTGATTGCAAGAGGTGAAGAGGTCATTGGTGTAGATGTTGAATAATAGGGGACCTAAGATGGAACCTTGTGGAACACCAGTAGAGATAGGCAGGAAAGGAGAATAAGAGGAGAGCTATTTGACTGATTGTTGGCGTCCAGATAGATAGCTAGCAAACCAGCTGAGGGTGGAGAAGGATAGGTGAAAGTTTGCAAGTTTAGATAGAAGTAAAGGATGGGATACTGTATCAAAAGCTTTGGAGAGGTCTAGAAAGAGACAGGAGGTAGGTTTATTATTGTCCAAGGATTCTGCAATTGTGAGGGTGAAGGAGAGTAGAGCAGTAGTAGTGCTGTGATAGGGGCGGAAACCATGTTGAGTAGGGGTGAGTAAATTGTGATTGAGAAGGTGATTAAGAAGCTGTGTATGGATAAATTTTTCTAGTATCTTAGATAGGGGGGGTAGAATGGCAATAGGTCGATAGTTGGTAGGGTCAGTGGAGTTGCCTCCTTTATGGAGAGGGGTAGTGTAGAAAGATTTCCAAAGAGTAGGAACAGTAGATTCTAGCATAGATCTATTAATTAATATAGTCACTGGATAGGCAATAGAGTCAGCTGCAAGTTTGAGGAGGGCAGGAGGTAATTTATCAGTAGAGAGAGAGAGAGAGAGCAGCGTTTGAGTTTGAGCAGTAGAGATTTGATGTAAGAAGTGGGAAGTGGCTGGAAGGAGAAAAAAGTGTTATGGGGGAGGGTGTTGGGTCTGGTAAGGAGTAGGAGTTAGGTTGAGAGGGTAGGAGATTTTGGATGGAGAAAATGAAGTGGGAATTAAGTAGGGTAGCTGTTTCCTCCAGAGTTGAGTTTGGGTAGGGGGATGGGTTAGAGGAAAGCCTGGGTAAAGGATGATATTAATTGCTGACCAGAATTTTTGGGGGTTAGATCTATGTTTATGCTGGCCTGAGCTATAAAATGATTTTTTTGTCTATAATTGTCTGTTTTTTGGCAAGATTACATAGTTGCCTGTATTTGAGAAGATGAGGAGTTTGTTTAGTTTTGATCCAGGCTTTCCAGACACCGTCCCTTTGTTTCATGATGGTCATAGTTTCTTTTGAAAGCCAGGGGGCATGATTAGATTTCACTCTGATCATCCTAGACGGAGTTAGGGAGTCCAATGTATTCAGGAAAATGCTATTAAAAGTGTCAACGGCATCATTCAGGGGAAGTTGTCTAAGGATGGACCAGTCAATGTTTTGTAGAAGTGAGTTAAACTGTGAAGAATTAAATGAGGATAGTTTCCGACAATCTCTAAAGAGGTGGGGTTTAGGAGTATGTGGGTCATATCTTAGGACAGAGGTAGGGAGATGGTCACTAAGGGAGTCTGGTAGGGTTTTGGGCTGGTGGTAATGTTGAGGGGAGTTGGTAAGAATCCAGTCTATTGTGGAGCTGGAGGTTGAGTTTTTGTGGAAACGAGTGGGGGTAGAAATGAGTTGGTGGAAACCATGAAGGTGAATACTAAGTAAGGGAGAGTCAGTAGAAAGTTTTGACCAGTCTATATTGACATCACCAAGGATGAGTGTTTCATAAGGTATGTTGAGACAGAACCAGGATAATATGTTTTCAAGAATGGGTACATTGTTGCCAGGAGGAATATACATGGAAGCGATAGCAAGTTTTTTGTGAGGATTCAGATGAAAGTTTAGAATGAGGAGTTCAGCAGGGTGGAAGTTAGGAATAGGTGTGGGGCAAGGTGAAAGGTTAAGGCTGTTAGAGTAGAGGATGGCTACACCACCTCCTTTCTTTGACGTTCTATCAGAGTGGTAGATGTTGTAACCAGGGGGGAGTATTTCACTGTTTGAGGTATGAGGCTTGAGCCATGTTTCCAATGGGGAAAGGATGTGAGGGGTGTTGTAAGCTATCCAAGAGTGCAGTTCAGTCATTTTATTTGCTAGGCTTTGAATATTTAGTGAATAAAAGGTTAGGTGTTTGCATGGTATTGAGTAATGGGACTGAGGTTGTATATCTGGATGGTTGTTGGAAGAGGGTTGTCAGGAGGAGGTAGTAAGGTAGATAAAGGGGGGAGAGAGAGGGCCCAGGTGAAAAGGGGCCAGGGTTGGGGTGGATGTCCCCTGAGGAGAGTGATTGTTTATAGAGAAAAGCATCTGATGTGAAAAGTAGATAGTATTTGGGAGGTCTTGATTTAGTCCTATTAGATGGTTTGAGAATTTGAAATATGTGTCTTTTGTACAGAGTTGTGGTAGAAGAGTTAAACAAGTCTGGAGAGATGGAAAAAGAAGATGAAGTAGGAAAGCTGTAGTGTGAGTGAGAGGTAGGGGAACAAAATAATGGATTTGAGAGGTAGAAGGGATAGGAAGTAGTAATAGAAAGCATAGTGAGTAATGTTGCAGATATAAGTAGATGCAGCATGATGAGTAGTTTGGTTAAAGAGGGAAGAGGGGAAGTGTAAGAAATAATATAAAATAGGTGAATATATTAAGTGCGATTCAATGTTGGATTGTGGGAGTGGTAATAAACAGGAAATGTAATTGTAGTGGATGGCTGGGCAGGAAGGGGAGGGATGGTTAAGTATAAAGGAAACTGTACAGGGGGTGTGTGGGAATGTGGATAGGGTAGGGGAGCGAACGGAGCGGGGCTAAACCCAAAAGGAAAGTCTGTAAAAAGCAATCAGTGAAAGAGAAAGAAAGGGAGAGGAAAGTGTGTAGGGTTCTAGCTAAAAGCAGAGGTAGTGGGCCTGAGATTAGGACAGCAGGAGCTTGGAATCAAGGCACAAGTCTAGAAATGTAAGGAAGAGCAGGGTAGGACAAGGTAAAGGGAGTTATTAGAATATCTTACTGTGGTAGACAGGAAAACAAGCAGATTAAAGGAGGAATGGGTAAAGAGAAAAGAGTAGTTCAGAAAGGAGGTAAGGTTAACAGTGGAGAGGAGTAGGGTAGAGAGGGGGGTAGGAAGACTGAGGGATGTTCAGGTAAGAGCTGGAGGAAGAGGTAGATGAGAGGGAGTGTTCAGCAGGTGGGCTGCAGTCATCACAGGGGTAGGCCAGAGACTATAGGCAGCAAATATAATCTTCAGGTGAGCCGTACACACTTAGATAAATTCCACTAAGGAAGGAAACAGACTGCAGATGTTTGGCAGAAGGTGGTTTTCCAGAGAGTCTGGGCCTGAAGTAGAGTCAGGGAAACACAGGTAGCAATTAGGTAAACCTGAAAACATAAAAATAAGACAAGTGAGTTGCAAGGGGCAACGGGAATAGGGACCAGAAGAATGACTGAGTAGGGGGACAGCTGAAGTGAGTGTGAGGTAGGATAGGGTGAGTGTGGATGTGAGTGGTGGTAGGGGGCAGAGGTGTGGGATTAGTGTGGAGGGGGCAGTGAGGACACAGATGCAGTGAGACAATATATACAACTAACAGAATAGGTTAAAACATTGCAGGAAAATGGTCCAAGTCACAAAGAATCAGTTATTCCTCACTTAAACAACAGATAATTTGCCATTAAGTAACAGTAATGCATTTAGGGTAGCAGGTAGTCAAATCACAGACAGCAGATTTTAAGTCAAAGTAATGCACCAGAGCAACAGGTAGTCTATCACAAAAATAACACTTTTTACTGAAAAACAGTGAAGTCATACACACACACACACACACACACACACACATATATATATATATATATATATATATATATATATATATATATATATATTCAAATATACAAATGAGCTGAGCATGCAGTTCAGATTGGGCAGATAAAGCATTAATTGAAGTTTGAATCTGTGGTTGAGTTAATAAAATGGTGGCAGCTAGAGAATAGTAGGGCAGGACAATGTCAGAGAAACACTACGAGAGAGGGACAGGGAGAGACAGACCAGCGCGTGGTGCGAAGACGTATCAAAAAGGTCTACAGGGGAGTCCTAAAGCTTCTAGCATAAGACACATGGAAAGGGCAGATATCCAACTACTTAGACATGATACAGAGACCAAACCATGTTTTAACATCACTTGATTTAGCATTAGCGACAGAGATTTAGAGTTTACAAATAGACAGATACATGATATCCGGCCAGCAAAGGACATTAATTAAAGTAACTTATAGATTAGACAGACTAAATTAGTTAGCGACAGTGGCAAACGCTAGATGAAGGGAAATCACATACAGTAGAAGAGAAAATAGGCCTCCAAGTACATTTAGTGTACTTAAGTTAAAAATATTAAGTATGCAGCTTGCTTAAGTCATAAAATCAATGCAGCATTGCTGCAGATATGTACAGCAGGAAAAAACTCTTTGTTTGCTCCCATATGCAGATGGCTAGCATGCCAGCCAGTAAGGAACAAAACAAATCAGAGAAGATGGGATTTAGCAGTAGAAGGGCTGGGGTCTGTTTGAAGAGCACGTGTAACCTCATGCCTCATTCTCCTAATGTTGCCAGATTTGATCCTAACTAGCTCTCTTGTGCCAGTCTTACTGTCACACATCTGAAATTCACCATAATTATCATGTACACATCCCCCTCAACAATCACTGAAGCAGTTAGGGGCCTTATTAAGTTATTTTAAAGTAAGTCAAATAAAGCAAACTTATCTTGCTGGGTATCTACTATGCCTGATCAAAACTACACTGCTCTAAACTGCATTGCAGCATTACAACTGCACAAATGAATAGCTCCTGTACACAAAGGGCTTAAACACAGCAAAGCAGCAGCAAAATCATAACAATCCTACTAAACCCGCTTACTTGTATACTATCACTTGGACATCACTGCAGCTTAGAGAAACAGTGATCTTTAAAAAAGAGCAAACAGAAAGCGGCTTGTGTTTCTGTCTGAAATGCTGCAGTCACGTTGGTCCAAAGTGGAGCTCTGAAATGCCAGCAAGCAATGAAAGACTCCAGCAGTAAAGCTTACACAACTCTGAAATGAATATTATGGGATTGAGCAACTGAAGAGAACCCTGTTGACATAGGACTTTAATCTTTAAAGGTATGCAAACACTAAAAAGCATGGGGCAGACAACCGATAAGTGCAGCAATATGCACAACCTCCAAGAGGCTCCCAGTTGTATTACTAAGACTCAGACTTGTGAGTCCCAGTGTTACGAAAAGAAAGTCCAAATGTACAAGAGAACAGCAAATGTAGAACATCATTGCCTTAAAGTAATTTTTGGGGAAAGCAAGCCCCCCACATTCCCTGAACATATATATACCAACTCCAAGATCTCGATTCGCAGAGAAAAGGGAAAGACTCTGAGACAGTGTCCTCACACTTTATATTTGTAAGTCCACATTTTCAGTTTCAGTCATTCAGCCTCCCTATTCTAGGACTCACACTAATGAGTCTCAGAATATCAAGTGGTTATCATCCTGTGTGACTGGAACCTCACTAATGCTTCATGGAGGTTCACATCCCTGTAGGTCATCCATCATTCTTTAGTGATCCCTGCACCATCATGTCTTTATCTACCACCAAAATTACTAGAATCCCAGGGTCAATCTCTAAACTTAGGTCATTGAAGCATAATCACAAAGCTTTCCTTCTGGCAGCCTTAGTTTGCATTAACTGGATCTGAATGGTACAGCAGAGGGAGTGCAGCACAGCTCTGGAATTTCTGTAAATATCCTTCTGCCAGTGTAGGACAACTACTTTCTGCTACTCACTAGTCATATTAGGCACAGTTATCCTCAGTCATTTAAGCCAGAGGTGATAAAGGTCATTCACACTGGAAAAAAGCAGATTTTAATGTAATTTTGTTTCTAAACCTTGCTTTTTGATATCTGCCCGCTATTAATTATTGAGACAGTTAAGGAGCCTAGATCCCAAAAGCGTTAACTGAAAGAATAAAAACAGTGCACTGTAGACATGAATGAGAGATGGGATGCACAGCTATCTTCGTTAAACTTTCAAATTTAGAGAAAATATATTTCTCTATCTCTTGTGAACAACATTTCCAGCCCATGTATCCCTCAAGATTTAGTCCTAGATCGTCTGATTTCCTCAATTTCAGATAACCCTACTTTTCTATATGCCCATGATAAGGGTATATAGCCTTATCACTGCTCACTCACTAACATTATCCATACTTGGAACCAATTTCAAGACTATTTATAGATAGATTTACTTTTCAAGAATATCATTAAATATAAAAAAGGGAAAAAAGCACGATTTCTTGCAACAGCCAAGATGCCTTTCAGAAGTTCATCTGACTTTGCTCATTGCAGCAACTTAAATGTTTAGGTTTTTGACCTGATTAACAACTTGGCTTTTTATTTCTAAAATCAAATCAGGTTTTGCTTAATGTAAGAGTCTCATAATCAGCTGCCATAAAATTTTACATCTGTTAAAACCAACCACAAAGTCTACCACTGAAAAAGGTATGCTCTTTCCAGTATTAGACTATAGACTCCCACTAGTGACTGATTGTAAAGGCTTCAGATTCTAGTAAGTAAAATCTGTAAGTTTATGATTTAGTTACCTCATCATGAACATAACTGTACCTCCCTCTTCAAAGAAAATGTTTTATTCACTGCATAAGAGCTAGCATAGCAACATGTGTTCAAATGCAAAGTTATATGCCTTAGATACTGTCTGACCCTTGGCTTCTTTCTTGAACGTAAAATCTTAACCCATAGCTTTCAGTGTTCAGACACTAGTCCATTTACTCTTCACCATCCTAATTAATCCTTAGACTTTTTTACCAATGCATTCTTTTTTAAGTGGTTTTGACCCCTCTCACATCCTGATGGCACTGTTACCCGGTGCCCCAAGTCTATGCCAGGTGTACCAGCTGCTGCTAACCCTCTACACTTACTCTGTATTTGCTTAGGCCTATCATGGAACCTAAGGGTGTCCTGGGGGACTCAGCCATCCACATTCCCTTTAGGGGGATTTTTTATTATATCCTCCCCACTTTTCTCTTCCCCCTCCCCTGTGTTCACTGATTAAAATCCAAGGGCTATCCCCCCATTAGACCATGCCTTCCCTTAGGGAGCATCATCAGTGAATGCCCTCTCTGCCAGTGCCTCAGATGCCTGAGATGCTAACTGAACTTGGATCACCTGGGCTATAGTTAGGGCTTTATCCCTCTATGCTGCAGTGCTGGCCTTTTACCAAGGCATTCTTCATGTAAAGGCCTAAGGCGTGGAACTTACTTTCAGTGAATATAAGGTTCCTGCCAAAATTTCATCAACTTACGTCCAAGCTTGTCAAGCACCACATCAGGCATACTGTATATAAATTAATAAACATGAAATGATGAAATGAAACTTTCTCCTTTGGGGGGGCCTTTTTGACTATGTATTCATCCAAGATCAGTCTTCATTACTTTTATGGATCGGTTTGTACCACTACAACACTGTATCAAAACAGGTTTTTGTTGCTGAATTATATTTTATCTTTTTGCTGTATATTATTGTATCCCATGACACTGTAAATCTGTTATTTCTTCTATTGACTTTATTTATTTTATTTGTCAATTACATCTATAAACTGGGTAAGTAAATTAAATTGAAGACCCTTTAGCCACAGTTTGGGCCACAAGGCAAAGGCAATGTGATACAATACATACAATGAACACTACAGATGAAGAAGAAAAGAAATTTGAGAAAGTATGTTAAGTAAGGAATTCAACAGGTTACTAAAATTAAAATTCATATCTGTCAACTGTAAGAGTAGCTTATTAATATTTTATATTACATGTCGAAGTATACAAGATTTGGGTAAAACATTACAAATTAGTAAAATGAGAATTATAAGTAGAATTTAACAGATACACATAAGACAGTAATTAATTAAATAATGTTGCTGTAGAAATTAAACATGATTTGAGTTTTAGGTATAATTGTAAGAGTAACTGTTACTATAGAAGGAATTCATTTGTATACTTCAGCAAAGTGATCTCTAAGTAGTTGACTAAAGATGGGAGTATTCTTTGGAGTTCCTACTTTCCTGAGATAAGAAGGTCCAGGTGGAATTTTAGATATTGGTATGGAGAGATTAAATTGGAAGGGGGTTCTTACTGTGAAGAGCTGGAAGGTAATTTACATTTGACACTATTTGTGAGTTCAGGGCAGTAGTTGGATTATAGTCATTTGTAGGTTAATTCATTTATCAGAAGGATTGCTTAGCAGCAATGAATAAGAAATGTGGCTTTGGAAGCAGGAAGGCTGTAATTTTATTAAGTACTGGATAAGGAGATGAAATGGAAGATCTGGTGTTAAGCAACTTGGAAAATGTAAGTAATGTGGAGGAGTTAATTATACCAAGACATATGTTGTCTATTCTGAGTATTAGTACATTTAAACCAACTGACCTTCTGGGTTCTTGCATATGCGGGTAATATACTTTGTATGCATATTTAGCTGTGATAGGAGCTTGAATACTGTGGTTTCCATTGGCAGTAGAATGAAAGAGTTTGTTCTAATCAAATACCCAATTACTTTTGTTTGATAAGGTTGCTATCATATGTAACAGCATCATAGCTAAAAAGGTCTCTTGGCCTACTGACAATAAATGCAAAAAAGAAAAGAAAAACAAAATAAAAATAGGCAAGATCTAACTGACTAAGCTTTGGTAGAAGACAATGTTTCCAGGAGATGCAGAAGGCAAATGCAAAGGGGAAATATTTAAGACACAGATTCACAGTTGTATTACATGGTTTAACATATTTATGCCATATTTGAATGATGAAATGTCCAAATTAGAAGAGCAGTTTACTGATGGCATATTCTGGTTCCTCACGTACTACTTGGTATCTGCTGTTCTGAATGTACTTCAGGATGAGGGCAAGGTTATCAAACAGTATGAGGAGCGTAAGGAGGATCTAAGTAGTTTATGTAGTTTAAGATAAGATGTCTTGCAGTGGACCACCTTGTGGAAAGTAATACTACTGAACAAGTTAATGATCATTATTCTTGATACTCAACAGCAGTTAAATATTGCTTTCTGTCCTGAAATTAACACTATCTTGACCATTCCTAGCTACAATGCCAGAGTGCTGCATCAGTAGAAAGGACAAGAAATGCTTGCAGAACTGCATGATAGAACAATGCTTGGCAGGAAAGACACTGATGCATATCAGTGATGACACCGACATAGAAATTGCCATGTGAAGAACTATTTTAATTCCTGAGATCACCGGGATATTAGTCTTTTGCCTGTGTGATAACATCACTCCACCTGTTTGGTTACTAACCAGTAAGCATGAATTGTCTCCGAGATGATGTGCAGCTGTTAATGGCAATTCACTGTATATAACTGAGTTGTGGATGTGACTAGAGAGTGTTGAGTGTAGTGTAGTAGTAATGTATAAAGTACTGGGATATCAGAACATTTTTCTTTGCTCTTTAGTGATGATGTAATTAACTAGGAAGGAACACTAATTATTTTGAAGTCTGCAGAAATTTTGTGTACCTCAGTAACTAGAAAATAACCATTTGGTACAAATAGTTTTAAAGATTAACATCATTAGTATGCTAAAACCAGAGCATAAAGTCAGATCTGAAGTAGTTACTTCATTTGCTCTGCAACCTGTGGTATTGGATCTGATCTCGGATCTGAGCCGGCAGCTTTCCAAGCTACAAGATCTGAGCTCCTAGCTCCTCCCCTACCCATAATCCCCTGCTATGTGCTACATTACCTCAGATCATTTTTTGCCGCGGCTGAAGCAGCTACGTTTGAAGAGATCCTTGGCTTTTGGTGAGATTGACCCTTTTTTTTTTGTGACCAAAAAAAAAAAAAATCTTTTCTAGTTGTGAGAGTGTGTAGTTCCTGGGGTTAGTTAGCTTAGTGTAGTTTAGTTAGATACCTTTATTTTCCCCTTCTAACTAGTTTTTCTTGTAGTTCCCACTTTTTCACCCTCCCCCCTCTTAGTGTTTGGCTGTGTTCTTGGTGTGAGTGGTGTTATGGCTGAAGGGCCTAAGGTGGTGTTCTCAAAGTGTACTGAGTGTGGCCATAAGCTTTCACCGGTGGATGGCCACACTTGGTGCATTTTATGCTTGGGGGCGGCCCACTTGTCATTGGCCTGCACAATCTGTGCATCCTTTAATCCCCGAGCACTCAGGGACAGGAAGAACAAGCTGATCCTGGCGGGCTTGTTGCCTCAGGAATCGGCATCTTCTTCCTCCCTCTCTCAGGCACAGGCTGTCTCAGCAGCCCTTGCACCTTCTGTGCCCCCGACTCAACCTGGGACTCAACCTCCCTCTTTGGTTGCGAGTTCGGGGGACTCAAGTACCTCCACTACGGCGTAGAAAAGACATAAAGACAAGGGACATAAGTCCCACAAAAGGCGGGCTGAGACTCAACCCTCAGCCCCGCTGTCTAAACTGGCTAGGTCTCCCTCGAGGGTCTCTGGATCCTCCCCCTCTCGGCTCCATTCACCTAGCTTTTCACCGGAGCCAGAGGAGGAGTATCGGTCTCCCTCGAGGTCATCGAGGCAGCCCTCCCGACACGGATTTAGATGAAGGGGAATGTTCCCCAAGGTCACCCCCCGAGGATGTCTCCTTCAGAGACATCATGGAAATGTTGCGTATTAGAGGGGGGTGGTCTGCCCAAAAACCTTCCGTGGATGAATCCGTGTTCCTGGATGCGTTTGAGGCAGGCCCTTCTACCTCCTGGGTGTCCCCTCCGGCTGACCCCCTGGTAGACCTAATTACTACAAGGGTGTGGAAGGAGCCCGACACCGTGGAGCCTATCCCAAAGTGACCCGACAAGATCCTTAGCCCCCCAGTGGATAGACAGTCTTGGGCCAAGGGAACCCCCGTGGATGCCATGTTGGTGGCGGCTGCCACCAAGAGAGAACTCACGCAGGAGAGTTCGTCGGTTCACCCGCCAGATAAGGAATCTCGGGCGCTGGACCGCATTGGGAAGTGGATGTTTAGTTCAGCTACCTTTTCTATAAGGGAGCTGAACTATATGGCACATACCATTAGACTGCAACAAGACTTAATTAAGGAATAGCAGCAACACACCAAACAGCCGATACTTTTCTTCACTTTATTATAAGATCTGGTACCTCGGCAGTTCACCTTCAAGGATCACAATTAATGACTGCACACTGTCAGCTTTTATAGTGAATATTCAAACAATCAATTAAACAATTTTCCAATTAATACACAAAAACTTGTTTAAAGTGACCTTGTGAATAATAACAAATTTCACATTTTAAACTATATATTTAAATTAATTTATAAAAAAAAATTAAATACAATATTATTATAAATCATTTATAAATCATTTATAAAGTGTTTTTTTTTTTTTTTTTAATATAAAATGTTTTTTATGAAATATTTTTTATATAAGATATTTTATTTCCAAACTCCATCAAATGCCCAGTTCTAAATTTAAGCCGAAAGGCTTTAAAGTATTAAACTTCAGAATCATCCTTGTCTCTAGCTCTAAAAGTTTGTTGGTGATATTATCACCACTATAAATAAATGGTTATTAGTCCGGGACTTAAAGGACTATGATACCGGCATTATCTTCAGCTGGCAGCGTGAACCCGTACGTAACCAGTCCAGGGGGAGGAGTTGGACACGAGGTTCCAAACGAAGAAATGTTTCGGCTTCTTCTTTCTCGTCCACGGAACATAATGCTGTAGTTAAAAATGTTTCCTTTGCTAGGACTGACACAACCAGTTGGGCTTCTAATAGGGATGTTTCTGAAGCCACTAATGAAGCTTCCAATTCCATTTCCACCAATAATGTGAATTTTCAAAATGACAGTCGGAACAAGGGAAGGAATGGGAGAAATGGCCGCAAGGGTCGTTATAAGTGAAGGTTTGATAATAGGAACTTTATATAGAAATTCTCTAAATGCATTTTCATTGCAATGTGTTAATTTGTCTGACTTGCATTTGGATAATGATATGTTTAATGTATTAAGTAAGGGGAGCAAATTTGTTCCTACTTTTTTTCCTACCTTCGCTGATATTTATCTGGAAGTTAAGGCATTTATTCGGAAACTATTACTTAGAGTTTATTTCAAAAAATTTGTTAATTTGAATATCTCAGGTGTAGAAAATGTTATACAATCTGGAGAAATTGAACTTGATGACAGTCTTATGAATTTATCCACATGCAATTATGAATATGATGAATGTGTTTTTGAAGAAAATAATGAATGTTCAGCATGCTTTGAAACTGACAGAGTTTGTAATGTGAATTATATGACTGGCTATGGCAAATTGGAGATGCCTAAGTTTAAAAATGTAAAAAGCAATTTTACTCCAGCCATTTCAGTTCCAGCAATTACGATCTTTCAAAAGGTGCTTCTTAAAGAAACAGAGGCATCATTTAAGGAATTTTGTAAAGAAAAAAAACATTTCAACCTTAATAGGCAGGAGTGGCAAGCCCTAAAAAATCTTAAGGGCTTAAAAGACCAATACATTTTCAAGTGTGCCGACAAGGGGGGTAATTGGGTTATTTTAAGTAGACCCAATTATTGCAGGATGGTTTATAAATTACTTATCAATGGTGATGAATATCAAAAACTTGAAGGTGATCCCCTTAAAATTTACAATGAAGGCTTGTTATTTTTATTAGAAAGGGGAGAGCGATTAGGATTTTTTTTACAGGGTGATGTTAAAAAGATGTATATTAAAGATCCTACTACACCTATACTGTATGCTTTACCCAAAATCCACAAAGACTTGGTTGAGCCTCCTGGGAGACCTATAGTTTCAGGGATAGGCTCCTTTATGGAGAATGTTAACATTTTTTTGGACTCCCAGTTAAAAGTTCATTTAAATAAAGTCAGTGCCCACATTGGTAATACTCAAGATTTAATTGATGTCATTTCAAGGATTAGTTGGAATTCCGATTATTATTGGGTGACTATTGACGTCAAATCTCTGTATACAAACATAGACAAAAGGTGGGGACTAGAGGCTATTAACAACACATTAGGTGAGGGACCTAGAACTAATTTTTTAATTTCATTATTAGAGTATTGTTTAACCCACAATTATTTCATGTTTAATAATGAATATTTTTTACAAATTAAGGGAGCAGCAATGGGGGCAGCTTTTGCTTGTATACATGGATTTTTTTGAAAAGAGATTTTTATATCCCACTGAATTTTTCAAGCATAAGGTAGTTTTATACAAGCGCTTTATTGATGATTTAATTTTCATTTGTAAGGGGGATATGCATGATTTTTGTGATTTTTTTGAAATTCTGAATAATAATGAACATAATCTTTCTTTTTCTTATGAAATAAGTAGAAATGAAATTAATTATTTGGATCTAACTCTGTTCATAAGAAATAATGTCATTGAATTCAGACCATTCAGAAAGAGCACGTCGGTTAACATGTTTTTGCATGCTTCCAGCATGCACCCCCCCATTTGTTAAAAGCCCTACCTTTTGGGGAATTTAAAAGAATCCATTCCCATAAAAGCATGAAGAATGAGGTGGGTTATGAATTAAATGAAGTTTTTTTGAGATTAGTGGAAAGAGGGTATGATAAAAAACAGTTATCAGATGCCATGGATAAAGTTATGAATAAGAAGAAGGATAGACATTTCATAAATTTTCAATGTGACATCTCTGATCCTTTAAAAAAGGAAAGAAATGTGGAGGATTTATTCTTTGTGACCAAGTACACAACCTTCTCTGAAAAATTTGTTACTTTAGTTAGAAGATTTTGGTACTTGGTGTGTGAGGATGAAGGTATAGGTGAACTGTTTCCACACCACATCACATTTTCTTTTAAAAAAGGAAAAAACTTAAAGGATATATTAAACAATAACTGTTGCAATAAAATAGCCCCCCAGGCTGCTAATGTAGGAACATTCAGATGTAATTCTTGTAGTCTTTGTGATAGGATTATTAACATTAGTTCTATTAATGACATCAATCACACCCCTAGACATTATTTTAATTGTAAATCCATTGGGGTAGTATATGCCTTGACTTGTAGTTGTCACAATACTTGGTACATTGGTCAAACCAAGAGAATGGTTAGAGTTAGGATTCTGGAACACTTGAGAGATGTTCGAAATTTGAATTTACATAGCCCTGTAGCCAAACATTTTTTGGAAATTCATGAGGGAAAGATTGACAGTTTAAAATATGGAATTTTAGGGAGACCATTTATTTATAGTGGTGATAATATCACCAATAAACTTTTAGAGCTAGAGACAAGGATGATTCTGAAGTTTAATACTTTAAAGCCTTTCGGCTTAAATTTAGAACTGGGCATTTGATGGAGTTTGGAAATAAAATATCTTATATAAAAAATATTTCATAAAAAACATTTTATATATAAAAAAAAAAAAAACACTTTATAAATGATTTATAAATGATTTATAATAATATTGTATTTAATTGTTTTATAAATTAATTTAAATATATAGTTTAAAATGTGAAATTTGTTATTATTCACAAGGTCACTTTAAACAAGTTTTTGTGTATTAATTGGAAAATTGTTTAATTGATTGTTTGAATATTCACTATAAAAGCTGACAGTGTGCAGTCATTAATTGTGATCCTTGAAGGTGAACTGCCGAGGTACCAGATCTTATAATAAAGTGAAGAAAAGTATCGGCTGTTTGGTGTGTTGCTGCTATCATTCTTACTGTTGCTGTGTTTTGTTAATTAAGGAATAAGCTGCAGCCCCCCCGGAGTCCATGTCGATCGAGGACAAGAAAGTTTTCTCGACTCGGATGGCCACTCTGAAATCCATCTCTAACACGTCCATGCGTCTACTCTCCCATGCCACGGAGGGAGCCGCTAGGGCCAGCGGAGCTGGGGTCGTCTTGCAACGTCACTCCTGGCTCCGTCTTTGCGATTTTGCGGATCCTTTCAAGGTGTCCTTCACGAATGCACCCTTTGACGGATCTTCACTCTTCGGCAAGACCGTTTGCGAGATGCTGGTCCAAAGCGAGAAGGATGGGAAGACGCTGTCTGCCATCGGGGTCCGCTTCTCTAATCCCCAACGATCCTTTTCTAGGAATCAGAGGGGACAAAAGAAGCTGTGGTTCCATAAGTCCCAGCAATCCCATCCAGCTTCGGACCCCTCATCCTCTAGAGGCAGCGGAGGACAAGGTGGACACCGGCCCAGAGGCAGAGGGGGACCGCGTAACTTCAGGTCCAGGGAACCCTTCCCGGATAGACCCGCACAGCAGCCCTGAGGGCTTACCTGGCTGTCCCTCTCTGGAGGCAGTCGGGGGGGGGCGGTTGTCGGAGCACCTGTCAAACTGGGAGTCCATTATGACAGATCGATGAGTGCTCCGCATCATATCCAGAGGTTATACCATCCCCTTCATAGGCCACCCTCTCTCGACCAGACGCCTCCCCGATGGTCCCCCCAGACCAGTCCGGATTGGGTTATTACTCCAGGTTCTTTTTAGTGCCAAAAAAGATGGGGGACCTCAGACCCATTCTAGACTTCTCCGCTTTGAACCTGTTCATTCCCAAAGAAAAATTTTGGATGGTCACCCTCCAATCTATTCTCCCCCTTCTGCGGCAGAACGACTGGATGTGCTCTATAGACCTTAAGGATGCATACTACCACATTTTGATGGACAGACAATCCAGAAGGTTTCTCCGCTTCTGGCTGGGAGCCAGTCATTACCAGTTCAGGGTTCTCCCATTCAGCCTCACCTCAGCCCCCAGGGTGTTCACCAAGGTCATGGCAGTGGTTGCAGCCCACCTGAGACTTCAGGGCATTCAGGTCTTTCCGTACCTAGATGACTGGCTCCTTACCGCCACCAACAGGCATCAGCTCTGCGTGGCAAGAGATTATGCTCTGACCCTTGCCCAGAGCTTAGGCATCTCTGTGAACCTTCAGAAATCCTCTCTTTGCCCCGTACAGGTCCTGGAGTTCATAGGGGCCAAGTTAAATACCCGCATCTCTCAAGCTATGCTAACTGCAGACAGGCTGAACAGCTTGTCGTTTCAGGTGCTAACCCTTCTTCAAAGTCCGGCTCCGGTGGCGGAATTAGTCCTGAGGGCACTAGGATCTATGGTGGCAGTGATCAGTCTCTCCTTCACGTGTGTCTGTGGATGAGGATTCTGCAGTGGACCCTTCTAGTTCAGTGGTCTCTACTACTCCATCCACTGAATACCCCGATTCCTCTGAGCAGAGTTTGCAGGGACTCCTTTCTTTGGTGGCTCCATGCCCCAGAGCTGATGGGAAGGGAGGCCCTTTGTTGTCCCTCCCCCCCAAGCCACGCTGACCACAGATGCTTCTCGCCTTGTGTGAGGGGGGCATTGTTTGGGCAGAACCGTCCAAGGCACGTGGACTCCCCTGGAGACCACTTTGCATATCAATGTCCTAGAGATGAGGGTGGTGCTTCTAGCATTGCAAGTTCTCCATGACCTTCTACTTCTGGGGACTATTGCAATCCAGACGGACAACATGTCAGTAGTCTGGTACATAAACAAGCAAGGAGGAACCAGGTCCTACCGCCTTTGCCGGGAGGCTATGAGAGTGTGGGAATGGGCAATATCCACCAACCGTTTTCTGGTAGCAATGCACATTCTGGGTCGGTCCAACATTTTGGCGGACAAACTGAGCAGAGTGATTCTCACTCCATATGAGTGGTCTCTCAATCCATCAGTTGTGAAGCAGATCTTCCGCAAATGGGGTTGGCCTCACTGCAATCTTTTTGCTTCTCCCTTAAACACAAAATGCAGCGAGTACTTCGCAATACTTCCCCCCAAAGGGGAGAATCCCAGAGACGCTCTAGTCCATGCTTGGCCACCCAGTCTACTTTATGCTTACCCCCCCTTCTGCTCATGACGAAGTTCATACAGAAAGCCCGTCAGTTGGGGAGCAGAGTTATCCTCATAGCCCCATTCTGGCCTCGCCAGATCTGGTTCCCTTACCTGCGGTCTCGCAGTGTATCTCCGCCATGGATACTGGATCCCATTCCAGACCTGATTTCACATCCGGCGGGATACCAACCCCCAAACCTGGTGAACCTCAAGCTTGCGGCTTGGTTGCTCCAGTTCCACTGATGGCTAGGACTCCCGGTATCTCATCTCCTGTTAAGGCCATTCTAGTCGCAGCACATAAGCCGACTACTAGGAAAATTTACTACAGCAAATGGAAACGTTTCTCTGTCTGGGCTAAAGATAGAGGCCTGGATCCATTTACAGTTCCTATTCCTACTATTCTAGACTTCCTGTCACTGATCTTTAGACAAGGAGCAAGTGCTTCTACAGTTAAAGTGCAATTGGCAGCCATCTCCCATTTCCATGTGGGAGATGGACTAGGATCTTTGGCTTCTACAAGATTATGTAAAACCTTCTTGCGGGGCGTTTTCCTCTTGAAGCCTCCGGTGAAAGTGGTGGTGCCCCCATGGAATTTGACCTTAGTCTTACAAGCCTTGACAGGCCCACCCTTTGAACCCATGGCTTCGATTCCATTAAAATTCTTGTCTTGGAAAACAGCCTTTTTGGTGGCCATTACTTCAGCCAAAAGGGTTTCAGAACTTCAAGCTTTATGTATGAAGCATCCTTATCTCATTTTTCACAAGGATAAAGTGTTCCTCAGGACTAATCCGTCATTCTTACCAAAGGTGGCTTCAGAGTCAAATATCAATCAATCAATAAACTTACCCGTGTTCTTCCCAAATTTTCAGAATAGAGGAGAATACAAATTGCATAAAATGGATGTGCACAGACAACTGCATTTTTACCTGCACAGGACTAAAGATTTTCACAAGTCGGACCAGTTGTTCGTGTCATTTGCTAAATCGGCCATGGGTAAGGCCATCTCCAAAGTGACTGTAGCAAATTGGATTTGTCAATGCATTGTTCACGGGTACTTATCTGCAGGCAAACCGGTTCCTACCGGAATTCACACTCATTCTACGAGGGCTGTGGCCACCTCAGCAGCCTTCTGGTCCAGGATCCCCTTGGATGACATATGCTCAGCAGCTACCTGGTCCTCTTCTCATACATTTATTTCTCATTATAAGTTAGATATGGTATCGAGAGGTAGGGCTTCCTTTGGCTCCGCGGTGCTTCAGAATATCCTTCCATAGGGCCACCCAGGGTTTTCCCTAGGTAGCTGAGGACTCTGTCCCATGGGTTGCAGAGCAAATGAAGTAACTACTTCAGATAAAGAAGTTATGTACTCACCATAACGTTCCATCTGAGTAGGTACTTCATTTATCTGCAACCAACCCCCCCCCCCCGCCATCCCCCGATCCTTTTTCAGGACTCCTGATCACCAAAGAAATCTTTGTTCTGCTGTTAGGACAGTGATCTGGTGTTGCTTCCTCTATCGAGGGTAGGAGTTGTGTAAGAGGCAAAAAAACTCGATCTGAGGTAATGTAGCACATAGCAGAGGATTATGGGTAGGGGGGAGGAGCTAGGAGCTCGGATCTTGTAGCTTGGAAAGCTGCCGGCTCGGATCCGAGATCAGATCCGATACCACAGGTTGCAGACAAATGAAGTACCTACTCAGATGGAACATTATGGTGAGTATATAACTTCTTTTTATTCAGTAATGCAAAGAGTGGGATGGTTACAGTGATTCCTCGACTTGTGTTCTGCAAGCTTGCTATCTTTTTGTAGTATACTACAGTATTTCTTTTTCAAGTTAGTAGGATTCAAAAAGCTCTCTCTTGGCTTAACTGAATCTGTCATAAGGCTATGGCACAAAACTGAGCAACTTACATGAAGAACTAGGTTCTACTGATGTTTTCATAACTGAAAAAAAGAGTGCATTCCTGGGCATGCTTATAAAGTTATTTATAGGTTCAATGCCAACTGTAGTAATATGTATCCAGCAGTTAGTGCAGAAGCTTAAGGCTATGAGTTGTTAAAGAACTGCTTCTTGTGATACATGGTTATATTCCCTCAGCCTCCATTTGACTGTTGCATGGCCTTGAGCAGGTCACTTAACTAGACAGCACTCTGATATAACTAGAAAACTGAGCTAGGCTAAGCTCTTCAATGGTGTCCTGCACCACACCCCTAGAAACTATCTATGAACCTATAACCCATATTACTTGTCTGCCAGCACCACTTTTGCCCATACAGTTACCCACCAACACAGGCATGTATACCACATGTGTTTTGGTTACAGGTAGTGAGTGGTGTCTCATTTCCAGTACCATCACCAACTTCCAGTATATACCAGTCCCTATACTGAATGAAGAGATGATAAATCAGCTAGTAAAGGAGAACAGTATTGTTAGAAATTAATTCATCCTAAAGTCTTGGTGAATACCTTCATGAGGTGGACTCCATTTTTCACAAAATCTCACCAAGATTACACTGATGTATAGACTGTATTTTATATAGTGTATATCATGGACAATAAAAGCTTAAAAAAATTAAAAAAAAGATAGCTGAGTGCGCAAGACCCAGGATAAAAAAGTGCCCAATCCTGGTAGGCGCACTGGTGCCAGGAATGGAAAAAAGACAGTGTAGAATCCTCAAGACACTGAAACATTCATACAATGGGGACAGCCCATGCCCAGGGAGAGGATGGCCTCCCTGTTGTAGGAAGTAGTAGTCCACAAAAATCACAAACATTGATAGGCCAGAAAAGAGCAATAAAGATGATATAGTGGACTATTGAGGATAACAAAGAAATTAAATATTGTTACTATTATGCAAGAAGCCCAGAATTTCCAGCCAGGAGATACACAAAAAGATTAATAGAGAAGTTAGAGGAAAGAAAAATACTTGGACAAGAAAAACTGTCAGAAGCTTCAAATAAACATTTGTGTTCATTAATACAACAGATTTATGAAAAACATTCTATACACCATGAAACCTTGGGTTATTTGGAAAAAGAAGTGACTGAGGAAGTGCAAAAATATAAAGTACAAAATCTAGAGATTTTTGAAAGATATAAAAAAGAAATATGGACATGGGAAAGAAAGAGAGAAATTATATGGTATAATATTTATGCAAATTAAAAAAATGTAATCAATGCAAAAAGCAAACAGCCCCAAAGAAGGAATGTAGAACAGAAGATTAGCAAAGTAAAAGTTAAAAAAATGGAAGCTGAAGTTATGGAATATCCACAAAGTGAAGGATTTAGTGTAGAATGTCTAACACAGGTTATTTCACAGCTTAATGAAAGAATGAGTCTCCCAAGTAAGAAGAAAAAGGAAGATCAGGAGACATCTGAAGAAGAAATATGGGCATGGGAAAGGGAAAGCGATTTAATGTGGTGCAATATTTATGCAAAGGAGAAAAAAATTAACCAATACAAAAAGAGCAACATCAAAGATATTTGAAGAGAAATACAGGCAAACGGATCCGGATATGAAAAATGTTACAATAGAAAAAATAAGAAAACAAAGAAGAAAAGTAAAAAGGAGGATTAGTAATAGAGAAGTTGAAGAAAAAGAAACTGAGGTTATGGATTACCTGTGATGTGAAGGATTTAGTGTAGCAAATCTAATTTTGTCAACATCACAGCAATATAGAGCAATGGATCCCCAAATTAAGGAGAAACCAATGGAGCAGAAAACATCTGATCAGTTGCAATATGAAGATACTTTGGAGCCTTCCACCGGAAATTAGTACAAAAGTTCAGTTGGAATTGGACAGCAAGGGAAGGAACAGGAAACTGTGACACCTCTGACACAGTCAGAGTTGTGTAGTGAAAGGCCAGTGAGTTCCCATATGAAAGAGCAACATGTGATAC
This sequence comes from Protopterus annectens, assembly GCF_019279795.1. NCBI lineage: Eukaryota > Metazoa > Chordata > Ceratodontiformes > Protopteridae > Protopterus > Protopterus annectens. The sequence goes on along the minus strand of NC_056738.1, from coordinate 483,700,657 downwards.
AGGATGAAACTGAAGAGACTGTAGCACAGGAAGATGCTCTAGAACTTTCTGTAGAATGTCCGCAGGAAATGGAGAGCAAAGAATGTGCCTTCAGCTTAGAAGAAAATGTTCTAAAAGAAGAGTTGCGTGAATTAATACCGAGGGACAGACATATTCAGATCAATGAAAGAAACAGACTACAAAAAGTCAATAAAACCCAAAAAAGTTAGAAGTTTGATAAAACAAATGAACACAGTAATTAGGCTGTTCATAGAGATTCATGCAATATAACAGAAGTAAAAAGGATATATTACTGTGCAGCTAAATTAATGACAGATAAAGTCTTACCGCAAAAACACAGGGCAGTAAGGGAAAGAAAGGGGAAAAATCAAATGCCATCATGAAAATATTGAATAGAGAAAACTATAAAGCAATTAAGACAAGAGGTGTCACTGTTAGAAGAGTATAGAAGAGGGAGCAGATCAACAAAAATACACAGAAAGATAGACGTGATAAAAGCAAAGCGCAGTATCAGAACAGATTAGGATCTATCATGCACTATGACAAATAAGAAAACTTAGAAGTTATGCAGATAATTACAAAGGAAAAGTACAAAATAAGCAATTTATTGATGGCCAAAAAGGTTTTATAGAGAATTGGGAAACAAGGCAAAATGAATTGAAACATTACCAAAAACAGAAGACATAGATACATTTTGGAGAAATATATATGAAGATCCTGTGGAACATAACAAAGATGCTAAACGGATAGAAGAAGTAAAAGAAAAAATAAGAAGTTCAGATGTACAGGATATGAAATGGGATGAAGTAACAGCGAGAGAGATTGAAACAAAGTTAAGTAAAGCTCCTAATTGGAAAACCCCAGGCCCAGATGAAGTACCTAACTTCTGGCTAAAAGTATTAACTTTTTTACATGAAGATTTAGCCATGAGTAAAACTATTTATATACATACACCAAACAAACACCAACCTGGTTAACAACAGCAAAAACAATGCTCCTACTTAAGAGCGAGCCTGCAAGCTATCCTAAAAGCTATAGACCAATAACTTGCCTTCCAATGACCTATAAACTATACACTGGAATTGATGCCAGCAGAGTTTATAGTCATTTAGAATAAAACTTAATCATGGCAATAGAACAAAAGGGCAATAAAAGAAAGTCATATGGAACAAAGGATCATTTGTTGTTAAATAAAGTTATAATGGAGAACTATAAAAAGTGGTAGAATCTAAGTATGGCATGGATAGACTACAAAAAGCATTTGACAGTATCCCACATTCATGGATAAAAGAGTACTTAAAATGTATAAGATGCACCCTACTCTGATTGAGTTGCTATCACGTTATCAAACTTTTAAAAGTTTGAACGTCATATGGTTGACACCATATGATCAAACTTTTAAAAGTTTGAATGTTTCAACGGAGATCCCCGTACAGTGCGACAATGGAAGTTTTCCATTATCTGTACTGTAGTGTGATCTCGGAGTTGGTATATTTAAGAGTGGGGGTGTGTGAAGGGTGCAGGGGGACTTGCCCCCTGTTTAAGCTTTCAGGTAGTTTTTTTCTGTTTTTTTTTAATTTGATTTTCGAACTTTTAAGAGTTCAAACATATGGTCTCGACCATATGGTGTTCAAACTTTTAAAAGTTCGATTATCTGATATAGACCCCTCTGATCGATAAAATTACAGTTTCCATGAAACAGTCGCAAACCACTTTGCAGTTAAACCATGATAAAGAACAAATTATTATTCCAGGGATAAAAATCCAAAGGGAGATATTTCAGGGTGACTCTCTGTCACTACTGCTCTTTTTGTCTTGCCCTTAACCCATTAAGCTGTCTACTTAACAAATTAGGTCATGGCTACAATTTGGCTCCCAGAAAACAATAAAGTGTAAAGACTTCTCATCTTCTTTTTGTGGACAATTTAAAACTGTATAGTTCATCAGATAAGAAACTGAAAGAACAACTGCAAGTGGTAAAACTTTTTTCAGATGATATAATAATGTCACTTGGTCTTGATAAATGTGCAAAAGCAATCTTTAAAGCAGGATAGCTGCAGCACCAAGAAAACATCAGTTTGGGACAGGAATGTGATATAAAAGAGCAAGAGGGAGTTTATAAATATTTGGTAACTGATGAAGAATCAACAATAAAGCATGAACAAATGCTAATAAAACTTAGTAAGGAATAGTTTAGAAGACTTAATATTGAAAACAGTGCTGGCATCTAGGAGCAAAGTCTAAGCTATAAACCAATCTTCTCTTCCTGTTCTAATGCACAGTTTTGTAGTGACTGACTGTCTCCAAATGGTGTTGGTTAGGTTGGACAGGAAAACAAGAAGAATGCTTCATGCTCATCAAAGGATTTATAAAAATATGTGTATACCAAGTCTATATATTCCCTGTTCTGAAGGAGGTATGGGCCTCCTCGAAATTGATTACATGTAGAGATCTGCAATTGTAGGACTACATACATATCTGGTGAATTCATAAGACCCAAACATAGTGAAAGTTTTAAAACATAAGGGTAATAAGTCTAAGATGACTTTCCTGCTTAGTTTAGCCGAAGCATATTGGTGTCAAGTGGGAATAGATATCAAACCAGAATTCGATAAAATACAGGCAGCAACTAAACGTGCCAAAAAACAAAAGAAAGAATATAAGGTGAAGGATCAGATGAGAAGGCAAGAAATGTGGAAAATGCATAAACAAAGTTGCAAGTATAGAAAACTCTTGGAACAACTTCATGTTAATCAGGATCAAAAGCAGGAATGGTTAAGGGGAGGTGATTTTAAACCAAAAGGCAAAAGGTCAGTATTGGTGGCACAAAATAGTGGACTATGTACACATTGGTTTACAGAGTCCATTGAACATGTTGAAGAAACAGACACGTAGATTTTTTAAAACAGAATTGGAAACATTCGCACATCGTTGCTGGTTGTGATACACTAATGGTAGGACTGTATATTAAAAGGCATAATAATGTGGCAAGACTGTTGCACTGGGGATTGTGCAAACATTATAATACTGAAGTAGCTGAAAAACACTGAAAACATGAGCCACAAAGTATTATAGAAAATGATGAAGTTTATATCACATGGAATCACAAATTACCAACAGTTCAAAAAGTAGATGTGAGAAAACCAGATATAGTAGTCCATGAAAAGAAGACAAAAGTAGCATTGATCATTGAAATTCCTACACTCAGTGACTATAATGTCTTACGTACAGAGAGACATAAAATCATAAAATAACAGAATCTGCAGGAAGAAAATAGAGCAATGTGGAAGAATGATTCCCAGATAATTGTAGTAGGAGCAATGGGTCTTATAAAAATAATTTATAATCGTACTTAGATATGTTACCGATTCATGTAACACCGTATGGATTGCAGAAGGAGTCATTACTGGGCACATTGTGGGTGCTGCGAAGAGCACTTCTGGCTAACATCAAAGATTGAAGCAATACTAATTTCATGAATTTTAATCTTACTTTGACTTAGGAATGGAGTCCATTCTGTCATGGTATTAGAAACCCAAAAGACTGAGAAATTAAAAAAGGAATAAACGGTATGATTATGACACAACAGCAGCACCCATGCTACACTGAAACCAACACACAAATCATACTCTACATGCATTACCATTGATTAATGAAGCAGTGTGCAGCATACACATGTATTTACAGTGGTAATCAGCTCTATTAGTGGAACCTTTCTGGGACACCGTTACTAACTCTAAAAAAAAAAAAAAAACTACTGGCTGACACATTCAGCTCTAACTTTACTCCTCTCTCCCCTCCATCTGTCCATCAATATATACCTGAAAATGGTTCACCTCCAACTATCAAACAAGACCAAGTACAAAAAAGTGCTACTAAAAGCCAGAAATACTGCATCAATGGGTTTTGAAAACTTGTCTATTGACTTTTATACCCTCAAGATAATTATGTTATTTATTTTGTATATAGTATATGTATATATTGCATTTTGTCTCTCTCTCTCTCTCTCTCTCTCTCTCTCTCTCTGCATATAATGTCATGTATCTATTGTGTTTTCCCTGGGCAGAGACTGAATTGGGGCCAGTGGGATCAGTGCTCTACTCTGGGTAACAAATTCAAAATAAAAATCCATGGATGCATCTTAAATAGTATTAAGCATGATTTAGGCACTCCTCTAACAACACTGTTCAACCTCAGCCTCCATACAGGTTTTGTACCATGTGAATTAAGAACAGCTCTCTCTGGGATGGAGGTCTCACCACCTCCTAAACAAAAACATGTCAAAAAACATAAAGAAAAATGGAGTCACTCAGTGCTGACATCTCCATCCTCTTCTTAACTGAGATGACACCAGACTTCTTCTAATCTACACCATTGGCGCAGACAGCAGACTGATGTCTTACATGGCTCCACCTATGATGACACCTGCAGTTCTAAAGATTGAGTACCTTGCCAGAACAAGGTACTCCCCATCTTATGGCCCTTTTTTGGGGCAACAATTCAGCCCATTCATTGAAAGACCAGAATCTCCATCGGAAGCTTCCTTCATATCCACCAGGAATCTTTCGGAACAAGATGTAGTGAGGGTTGTGGACCAGCTTTTGGGAGCTAGAGGCTTACTGACCCTGACTAGGTCCTCCCTCCCTCATGGAATGCAAGCTTTCTCGGTTTATTCACCTGTTTATCCTCCTCCAACCTCCTCCCAGGTTTCGGAGATTTCGGTACCGATGTCCATACTGGTGCATTCTGTCTCAGCTCCAACAGCGGAGGCTTTCCTTTTGGCATCAATAACTCTTGGTGCCATGGCTCCTTTGGAACTGGTGCACCTTCGGAGCAGTGATTGGGCTGTTGGCACCGTGACACCTAGTTTGGCGATGATTTTTTCTGTGACACCATCTATGGTTCCGTCTCTTCCGGCAGCTACCGGTCCTCTTGGAGCTTCTCATCTGGAAGTGGGCTCATTGGGGTGGGGTGTGACCCCAGCTCTGAGGTTGTCCTTCTTGGTTCCGGGCTCCTATCCTTCTTTGGGTGGGCCTGCTTTCCAGGTGATGAAGAGGGTCCTCGCTTCAGCAAGCTCACAGTTGTCACCATTGACATTGAAACCAGAACCCTCCTCTAGCATGCAGCTGTCCCAAACTTCTACTCTGAGATCTCAGGCACAGGAGCTGCAAGACCTTCCCTTGAAGGGAACCCTTTCTGGGGAATCCTCCTCAGAAGACCCCCACTAGGGAGCCAGCTCAGAAGAAGCTTTGCAAGAGGAAGCATCTCAATTCCCCTGAGGAATCCATCACTGAAGACACTGATTATGATGAGGGAGAAGGGTCCCCATGGTCTCACCTGGAAGACGTCTCATTTGGAGACATTCTTGAGATTCTCAAGCACAGGAGAGATTGGAAATCCTCCAACCCTTATTCAGAAGAATTGTTGTTCTTGCAGGCCTACCATGCTTGACCATTTACTTCCTGGGTGACCCCACCTGCAGATGAGCTCATTAGGCTTATTGCGCAGCATGCCTGGAAGGCTCTGGACAACATAGAACCTGTCCCCTGGAGGCCCGATAAACTTTTGTCTATGCCTGAAGACCAACCCAACTGGTCCAAACAGATAGTAGTAGATTCCATGATCATGGTGGCGGCCACTAAGAGGGAACTGGCAGAAGATAGTTCCACTGTTCATTCCCCAAACAGGATGTCTCAGGCTTTGGACAGACTGTGGAAGCGGACCTTTGCTTCAGCAACCTTTGCCACTCAGTCGCTGAATTACCTGACACACTTTACTTGCCTCTAAAGAGACCTAATCTCAGAAATGTCTGCCTCTTTGGCGGGGGTACTGCTTGAGGAGGTGCGTGATACTGTTGCCTCCCAGCTAGCTACCCTAGAATCCATATCGAACTCCTTGATGCACTTGATTTCTCACACTACCGAGGGGGCAGCTCAAGCAGCTGCATCGGGCATCCTCATGAGATAGCATGCTTGGATGCATTTGTGTGACTTCACAGACACTTTCAAATCTTCCTTTGTCAATGCGCCTGTTGACGATTCTTCTCTCTTTGGTCCTAAAGTAAGAGACATGCTATCATGCAGTGAGAAAGATGGAAAAACCTTGTCTGCCATGGGAATACATTTTACACCCCCCCCATCCCCCCCAGAGATCCTACTCCAGGAATCAGAGGGGAGGAAATTTGTGGTTCAAGAAGTCCCAAAGATCTTTTCGTGACACTCGTGATGAGCAATCCCCCTGGGCCAGAGGGGGCAACTCATCCGGAAGACATCCCTTTCAGGGCAGAGGGGGTCCGCTCAACCAGGGCACTAGGAATTAATTCTCTGGCCACTTTCCAGTGCTCCTGAGCAGCGGCCTCATTGTTTTCCTCTGGATTCTCAATGCACCTACAAGCCTGGCAACTCATACCAATGGATTCATGGGTGAAAAGAATAATATCCAGAGGCTACCATATCCCATTTGATCTCACTCCCAGACCAGTAAAACAAATCCCCGATGTTCCACCTGGTCAGAGGGATGCTGCAGCCTTGGAAATCGAAAAGCTGCTAAGAAAAAGAGTCATCCAACCAGTCCCACCAGACCAAATAGGATCCGGTTTTTACTCAAGGTTCTTTTTAGTGCCAAAAAAGACAGGGGACTGGGGACCAATTCTGGATCTTAGCCTACTAAACAAATTCAGCAGACCTCAAAAATTCCAGATGATCATGGTGCAGTCCATTCTTCCCTTTCTGGGGAAGGACAACTGGATGTGCTCTATAGACCTCCAGGATGCATATTACCATGTAAAGATGGACAAATGCTCCCAGAGATTTCTTCACTTCCAGCTGGGAGCCAATCACTACCAGTTCAGGGTACTGCCCTTTTGTCTCTCAACAGCCCCCAGAGTGTTTACCAAATGTATGACAGTCATGGTAGCTCATCTCTGACTACAAGGATTCCAGGTGTTTTCATATCTAGATGATTGGCTCCTCACCGCCACAACCAGGAACCTTCTCTTTCTCAACCTCTCTTACACTCAAGGCCTTGCCCTTCACCTAGGTATCATGATCAAAATGGAAAACTCAAACATGTCTCCAACGAGAACACTGGAATTCATTGGAGGGATATTCAACACAATGTCCTGTCAAGCTTCCCTTCCTCCTCACAGGCTTTCAAAAATAAGAAATCAGATTCAAGGTCTTCGTTCACAGACATTTGTGCCAGCATGCCTAGTATTACAACTATTAGGCTCTATGGCAGCAACCATTACCTTAGTACCCCTGGCGAAGTTGCACATGAGGCTATTACAGTGGCTCCTTTCATCACAATAGTCATTCTTAACCCACCCACTTGACCACATGATACGCCTTACAAAGCTTTACAAGGAAGAAATGCTATGGTGAATGAAGCCAGAAACAAATCTTTGGTGTCGACCATTTTGTCTTCCCCAGCCCAAGGCCACAGTGACCACAGGCGCTTCCTTGTTAGGGTGGGGAGTCATTTCCAGGGAAGGATGGTCCAAGGCACTTGGTCCCCTGTAGTGGCCAATTTGCACATAAATGTCCTGGAATCGAGGGCAGTTCTCTTAGTGTTGCAAGCGTTCCACACTTTCCACCCTTCCAGGACTATTGCAATACAATCGGACAACATGTCAGTCGTCTGGTACATCAACAAACAAGGCAGAACCAGATCTTACCACCTATGTTAGGAAGCCATGAGAATATGGCATTGGGCAATGGCTTCCAGCTGCTTTCTCATAGCAATGCACATTCCTGGGAGCTCCAATCTTATTGCAGATAATCTGAGCAGGAACATAGTGATGCCTCACGAGTGGTCCCTCGACCCGATTATAGCAGCTCAAATTTTCCGTCACTGGGGCAGGCCTTGCTCTGACCTGTTTGCTTCCCTCCTAAACAACAAATGCAGAAACTACTTTTCCCTGATCTCCCCTCAGGGGGAGTCACCAAGGGATGCTCTGATGCACGATTGGCCCCCCAGGTCTACTGTACGCCTTTCCCCCATTTCCTTTCATCCCAACATTTCTACAGAAAGTTCAAAGGTTGAGAAGCAAAGTGATCCTCATTGCCCCTTATTAGCCCCGTAAAGTCTGGTTCCCATTCCTATGGCCTCACCTGATCCACAGCCCATGGATCTTGGATCAGTCTCAAGGACTGCTGACTCACTCTCTGGGATTGATTCCACCCCAATCTCCACAGCCTCAAGCTCACAGCTTGGTTTCTCCACTACCAATGATTGCCAGGCTACCTGATATTCCATCTCCTGTTCGTGAGATCCTCCTGGCTTCGCACAAACCATCCACCAGAAAAATTTATTTCAGTAAGTGGACTAGGTTTTCTATATGGGTCAAAAAACAAAACATGGATCTCTTTTCTATGCCTATTCAGAAGATCCTAGAATATCTCACTACCCTGTTACATGCTGGAGCTTCAGCATTGACAATTACAGTACATTTAGCAGCTATTGCAAATTTTCACAATGGAATCCACAATTCATCAGTTATGTCACACCAGCTATGCAAAACCTTCATGAAAGGAATATTACATATTAAACCTCCTGTCAAGCCCCCTACAGAGCCATGGGACTTGACTCTGGTGCTTCAGTCATTAACAAGTCCTCCTTTCTAGCCTTCTAATAAATGCAATATAAAATTTTTGTCTTGGAAAACCTTACTCCTAGTAGCCTTTACCTCTGTGAGAAGAGTTTCTGAGTTGCAGGCCTTGAGTGTCAAGAGACCATACTTAATTTTCCACAAGGAAAGAGTTTCTCTCCATACTAATTCCTCCTTTTTGCCCAAGGTCATTTCTGTTTTTTCCATCAACAAATCTATTGACAAACCGTTTTTTTCCCCATCATTCAAATAAAGGGGAGTACCTTCTACATACCCTTGATGTTCATAGGCAACTTCATTTTTACTTGGACAGAATAAGATCTCTCAGGAAAATGGATCAATTGTTTGTAGCATTTGCAGGGCCCAGGATGGGTAAGCCTGTTTCCAAAATGACCTTATCTTCTTGACTCAGAAACACCATTACTTTCATCTACCAACAAAACAAAATGTCCTTGCCTACCAAATGAATGGCTCACTCTATTAGAGTGATAGCAACCTCAGTGGCCTTTCACTCCAGAGCCTCTATGGACAATATCTGTGCAGCAGCCACTTGGGCAAGCCAACAAACCTTTATCACTCATTACAAATTGGATTTGGCCTTCAGGGGAGGAGCATCTTTTGCTTCTATGGTGCTCAGAAATATCCTTCCTTAGGGCCACACAGGACTAAAAGTAGTTGGGGACTCGGTCCTATCAGTAATGAATGAATGACGATTTACAACATCAGATAAAGAAGTTATGTCGTACTATAACATTCCATCTGTGTTGTAGATCTTCATTCATTCATTACTTCCCGCTCTCCTTCCCCCTGCCTAGGCTCCTGGTGGACTTTTGGATTACCTTATTAGTCAGAGTATTTGCTCAGACAGAGCCTCCTACTATCATTATTATTCTCTTTATACTGTAAGGATGGGCAAACTCAATCTGAAGAGACTATGAGAGGGGCATTCCGGGTAGGACTTAACTGAGAGTTTTTGGCTGGCATGAGCTTGGTACTGACAATGTCGGTTCCGAAGTCCTATCAGTAATGAATGAATGAAGATCTACAACACAGATGGAACATTATGGTAAGACATAGCTTCTTTTTCTAGCTAATACCAAAGATTAAAACAATACTAATTTCATGAACTTTAATCATACTTTGACTTAAGAATGGGGCCCATTCCCATCATGGTATTAGAAACTCAAAGGACCTGGAGAAATTAAAAAAAAAGATTCTATAAGAATGAGAAGTGTACTAATTGGTTCTCTAAGAGAGCAACTGATGCATGGAACAGACTACCAAATAATATTAAAGCAAGTACTAGTTTATATATTTTTAAGAACAGCCTGGGCACTTATAATGGGAACAAATGGTTTGGTATATTGGTAGGCTAAAAGGGCATTAATGCCAGTGCTTGAAATATTTGTATGTATATATTTATGTATGTATGCATGTAACATGTTTCTATTACTGTAAGAATGTCTTTATATATTGCACAGCTTTTAAATAAAGGGATTGTGTTTAGATGTATGGATGTTATTGTTCACCTTTACTTAGCCCTCATTAGGCCAGTCATTGAGTATAATGCCTCCTTTGGCACATATCTGCAACAAGTGGAATGCCCACAGATATACCTTACTGAAAGAATAGAAGGAGTAAATAATATGTCCTACATGGACCAACTCAAAGTTCTGTCACTGTACTCAATGTCCTACAGACTGTTAAGAGGTGACCTGGTCTGGCATAAAGGCATCCTTTGACCAAATACTGATAGGTTTACTTCACATCAATAAGTCAAATGGCATCAGCAATACTCATTCTAGGGATCCAAACCTCTTCTGCAACATCAACAGAATGATTTAGATGAACAGCTTTATCTTGCAGAGTTTTCTGGAACAGACTTCCCAGCCACATAAAACAAAGCTCATCTCTGTCCATATTCAAGTGCAATAGGGATCTGTGGATGGGAAACAAAAAATTTACCTCAAGACAGCCCCCTGTACAACTAATGCGCAGAGACAGCTCTTAAATGCTTTATCCCATGCATGGTTCCTGTTAGAGTGTGCTCAACAATATACTAAGGTTGAAAGTAACTTTACTACAAATATGCAACATAAATAAGGTATAAGATAAAGCTTGCTTAAATGTAGAAATAGAGTTTAGCAATATGTGATTAGCATCCACACTAAATGACTGTGACTTGGAAAATAAGGAATCTGCTGAATGGACATCTTTCCTTACAGACTTAAAAACAGGATGTATGCATTTCATTGTCAGTGAGAGCAAAAATGTAAAATCTGTGTTTTTAAAGAATGGACAACAGGACATGTTTCTATCATATGACAGTGTGTTTCCTTAAAAAACATGCTTTTCTGCACTTATCAGCATTTGCAAAAGAACAGATGTTCTTATACAAAGATCCAAATAGAATACTACACTGTCAGAAAAGTTGGCCTCTTATAAATTCAGCAAAAATGTGGTAGGACATTGTTAAACAAGGAAGCTTAAAAATAATATCATTAAGTCAGCATTTGTGTCAGCATCTGCAACAATCAGTATTGTTTCTACAGGATGAGCAATTCTCCAAAATAGAATACCAAGAGGAAATGTATATGTATGTGTGTGCATGACTAAAATTGTATATAAAGATCTGTATTAATTCAGTTATGTTAGGGGTATTGGTAGGGACACATTTGTCCCGAGGTAAATGTTATATCTCTCACATAATCTGTAATATATGAGAAGTAAAATAGAACAGTACCTGAAGTTGCAACGTTAGTCCGTGTGGTTTGTTATAAAAAGTTAGTTGTTACTGCTCTGAGTTTGGTGCTGTAAATTATATCCTCTCATCAGTGTATATTCTGCAAGTTTCTGTATGCAACAGATTGTGAATGCAACTATAACCAGACTTTGATTTCAGCAGAATCCAGCCAGCAAGACTGAGTGTCTTAAGAAGACATCAAATCCATCACAGTAAGTAGCACCATAGTAACTACAATAACTAAAATTAATTTTTCAATGGTGAGCCAGCCAGGAGTCAAACCTAGAATCTTCTGAAATTTCCAGCCATTTGCAATAACAGCCTGATCACCTGTTTTCTTGCTCACTGGTAAGACTTTTTTCTGTGTCACATTTTTAGTATGAATGCTATCAGACAGAATTCCAGAAAATGTAAGTCAGGTGTTGCTCTTAATGTAACAGAACAACCAGATAAAATATGGAGTAAATTTCAATGTTGGTATACACAATGCATTAATAAGTGTAAAACCTTATTAGGGCAAGTTGACATACAGGCATTATGTAAGTGGATTGTAACATTTGATTGGTATTTGCAACAAAAAATGTATATCATAGTAACTGTTTATTGTGTGATTCAAGAGAAACTGCATTTTGTGTATTATGCCATAAAAAAGTATTGCATGATATTGTTAAAAAATTAGAATGTGAAGACATATCTGCTCATGATACAGAATTAACTAAGGCTAAAGAGTTTTCATTATATCCAGATGTAAAGCAGTTATGTCCTGTCAATACATTAATCTCTGAATTACAACAGCAATCAAATCTGTTATTGACAGAGTCCCCTGTAGATCTTGTAACTCCCTTTAAAAATTATGTACAAACATGGAATGATGCCACAGCTACACATACAGATGAGGACATAAATCTTATGATACACTGACAGAAGAATTTAATAAATTTTTAAAAGAAAAACAAATTGAGTTTAAAAAGTTTAGAAATGACACCCAAGATCTCTGTCAAAAGTGCATAGGAGCCCTGCAGTCAACAGAGGACTCTAATAACAGGTATCATACCTCCCTTAAACAATTACAGGTAGAAATGACAGACCTTAAACAGCGTCTGAAGGAAAAGGAAGAAGAATTAGATGAATTAACAGAAACTAACCTCCAAAATACTATTTTGATATCCCAGCTTAAGGAAGAGTTAAAAAACACAAAACCAGTCCAAATTATAGAACAGGGACAGGGAACCACTACAGATTTATATACACAGTCTAGATTATTACAGAGTTTACCACACTGGAATGATAAAAAAGGAATATTTTATAACATGCTTGCATTTGAAGAATGGGTGGCATATACAGCAGGATCTGATATATGAATAGATGCATTACTTAGATGTTTCTGGATTTTCATTCCCAAATGTTTTAAAACTTTCATTCAGTTAAAACAAGATGATTATCAGTTAAACACTAAAGCAGGATGTATGACAGCCGTTTTAATGGCATTTACACAAGGGTAGCCTCTCACAGCCAAATTATTAGATAATTTTTAAATTGCTATCACAGATAAATTAATGGAACAAAATGAACATTTTAGGCTTGCGTTTCAAATTATATATCAAAAAACAGACAGAGATATGGGAAAAAGAGAAATACAAAAACAGCTAATACATTGCTTCTTAGAACAAGTCAAGGAGGTTCCAGAGGATATTAAATGTATCTATGAAGAAAATTCTGATACCCTCACTGATTTGGTACAAAAACTAATGAGAGGACGGACTATGGCCAATGATGGGACATTATACTCACACCATATCTTTGCATTTGAAGATAATAGTGAGCCATTTGAAATAATTGGTGAGGTAAATAACAGGGGAAGGCAAATGTGGTGTGACCAACCACCAGCAGAAAGAGCTGCGTCAGCACCACCAGCTCCTGCCTCTATGTCTGTAGTACCAGGATCAAGCACAGGTAATGAGCAAAAGACACCAACATGCTCCTTTTGTAAAAAAATAGGACATGTTAAGCAAAACTGTGATCATTACAAAGCCTGGAGCAAAAAGAAGGAAGAACAGGGGGCGTTTCCAAAAAGAGAGCAAAAAAACTTACAAGAAAAGTCAGAAAAGCAGGATTATGTACAAAAACCTTACAATATTGGTAAAGACAGTTATAAGAGCCATCAATATACAGGAAAAGGGGAAGTATGCCCTGTAGATTTTCAAACAGTTTCATCTGTAAATCCGAAACATTTGATAGAACAGGCAGAAGGAATAGTTCGGCAACAGTTAAAAAAAGAGATTGAAAAACCTAAATATGTAGATCATTCAGACACAGAGGAAGATGACAATCAAAAACATGAGGCGTGTCATATTGCATTTGATAATAAAGGAGAGGATGAGTGGATTTCCTTACAATAGGGATGTGCCCCCCCCCACTCTGGTATCTTTCCTGACTACCTTTAAAAAGGATCGAGATGGATGACCACTGATTGATATTTGGGTAGAGGGGTCATTGTGGAAAAATGTCTTAATAGACACAGGAGCAGCAGTATCTGTCACAGACAGTTACCAGCAAATCCTATAAAAAAGGTTTGCATTTCAGCATTTAATGGCACAGGATGCTATGCAGTGAGTAGCCAAAATGTGGACATAAAAGTTTAGTCGAGGGACAAAAATGGAAGGGTGCATTTTTAATGCATCCATCTTGCTCAAATACCATGATTGGTATGGACATTCTATGGCCTTTGGGCATAGTAATTGATTTACCTAATGAAATTCTGCGGATGGGAGACAACAAAGAGAGGAAGAGCAAAGTACAGATTGCTATGCAATCTCTCTACCTGACAAACCTGAAAAAACTATAGGCTATGTAAATACAGACAGTGAGGATGTATGGAAGCATTTACAACAATTCCCAAATCTGTGGTCCAAGGGTCCCAGTGATTGTGGAAAACTAGAAAGCCCAGTAGGGGTAGGAAGTAATCAGGACTATATACCACCTTTTCAAAAACAATATCCTATTCCTAGGGAAGCAGAAGAACATATGTAAAAATGTATTGCAGAATGGGAAAAAGAAGGGATTATACAAAAGGGCAACAGTCCTACAAATTCACCAATCTGGCCAGTTAAAAAACGATGATAGTCATCATCTTGTTATTGGTTTACGGAAGGTTAATCAATATACTACTCCTAGAGCACATTTGATTCCAGGAGTCCCAGAGTTGGCTGCACATATTAAGCCACAAAGTAAGTGGTTTACAGTAATAGATTTAGCAAATGGCTTTTTTTCAGTACCACTCAGGAAAAAAGATTGGCCAAGATTTGCCTTTACATTTAAAAACCAGCAACATGTCATGACAAGGTTACCACAAAGGTTTCAAAATAGTCCAATTATTTTTCATCAGACAGTAGTATCCATTCTACAACATTTGGAAAAGGATGATTCAGTAATACATTACATTGATGATATTTTAATTCAGTCAGAAACAGTAGAGGAACATGTACGGCTTCTTAAGAGAGTTTTTCATACTCTACAGCAAGCAGGGTTTAAGGTTAAAAGTGAAAAAATTCAGTTTATGTCACAAGAGGTCAAGTTTCTAGGTACTATTATAAAACCTACAGGAAGGTCTCCTTGCCCTATACATGTACAAGGCATTTTACAAATGGAAAAGCCACTGCCTATAGCAGACTTACATAAATTCATGGGAATCATGAATTACAATAGGGAATTTATAGAGGATTATGCAGCCGTGGCTGCTCCCCTATACAAAATGTTACAGGAACAAAATAACCTTTTTAGAGTGGGGATCTCATGAAGAGGAGGCATTTTCACAAGTAAAAGTAAAACTAGCACAAGCTACAGAATTAATAGCACCCACACCAAGGTTGCTGTTTGTGCTACAAGCAGCAGCAGGGAAAAAAACACTGTCTGTGGTACTACTACAGGAATGGCCACATGGTAGCGACAACAGAATGGAAAAAACATTACGCCCAGTCACTTTCTTTAGCAGGAAGATGACTCCAGTGGAACTGGGCTACCATCCATGTATACAGCAATTATTAGCCATTTACTGGGGTATTAAACAAACTGAATATTTGACCGTATTTTCCAGCATTATAGTACAAACACCACAGCAAGCAGTAAAAGCTCTGACAGACAATTTTGAAATGAATAAAATTACAGATGGTATTAGTCAGGCAGTCTTTGCAAAATGGATGGCACATTTTGGAATGAAAACTGTTACTATACAGACAGGGGACAAGTACTATTTGTCAAACCACATGGGATACAAAGGAAAACAGCATAACTGTTTATAAAAGATAATGCCACTTGATGTGAAATTTTTAGCATCTGATTTTGATCACTTTAAGCCATCCATCTTTGTGAATGGAGCACGATATTGGGACCAAGGCAGATACTGGACAGGATTTGCCATAGTTCCAGAGAATCCACAACTGGGTTCTCCTGGACTAATCAAGTTACCAGGGCATATGTCAGCTCAAAGAGCTGAACTGGAGGCAGTACTGTATGTGCTAAAGTATTACAACCCTGTTAACATTTTTTCAGATAGTGCTTACGTAGTAAATTCTTTAAGACTGCATATGGAAACCTGGGTAAGGCGAGGATTTGTGGATAGTGTAGGTAAACCATTACGGCATGCTGAAGTATTAAAAGACATATATAAAGTTATAACAATGTCTAAACAACAAAGACAGTATAGCATCTTAAAAGTAAAAGCACATCAAAAGCCAACCAGTGAAACTTACAGGTTAAATGTGTTAGCTGATACTTTGGCAAAACAAGCAGCACACAAGGGAAAATAACTTCCAGAATATGAGTATGCCAGTATAGAAGTTAGTGTCTTAAAATAGTTAGATAAAGAGTCAACAGAAAAAGACCTTGTACAAATACAAAAACAGGGCTTAAAAGAAGAAACTGATCAATGCAGATTAGCAGGTATACCACCAAAGGAGTACTATGCATACACCACTTCTAAAGGGTTACAGTTGCCATATGTACCATTTCAGTTGGCACACCAGTTGGTCAAGTTAAATCACCAAATACTAGGCCATATAGGAACTGATAAGTTATGGGCAGTTGTAAAAGAAAAGTATTGGAACCCGAATTTAAAAAAGGTCTGCAAGCTGATTGTAGAAGAATGTTTAATCTGTCTGCAGGTGAATGCTAAAAGCAAAAGGCCTCAGTTACATCGAGTACAGTCAGCAGATGGGCCATGGTATGCAGATCAAATAGATTATGCAAGTCCATTACCAACAACAAAGGGAGGTTACTGGTATCTACTAGTAGTAGTGGACATCTTTTCAAAATGGGTAGAAGCAATTCCTACCAAAACCATGACAGCAAAGGCAACAGCAGAAGCCTTATGGAAAAATATTTTCTGTCATTGGGGATGGCTACGGGTCACAGAGTTAGACAATGGCCCACAGTTTATTAGTGATCTCATTAAACAAATTTGTAATTTGTTAGGCATAAAGCAGATGTTTCATGTACCATACCATCCACAATCTAATGGCATTGTAGAATGTATGAATTGGACGTTAAAAGAACGTCTAAAAAAGGCATGCTTGGAAAAGGGCAATACATGGGTACATCATTTGCCTGGTATTTTAACGGGTATTCAAACAACACCAAACAGCAAAACAGGTATTTCCCCATATGAAATAATGACAGGCCGTAAAATGCCCATACAATTACCATTTGACCCAGATTTACCTAATCGTAGGCCCATGCTAGAGATCAGCAAACATCAGGAATGGCTAAAACAACTTGCTAGTGTATGTGACTATAATGCAAGGGAGCAAGTGTTCCATCTATGGAAAAAGGTGCCAATATTACCAGCTAAAGAAAACCTTCCATGTGGAACCAAAGTATAGGTAAAAACATTCCAAATGGAAGGATCGTGGGCTAGCAATTGGCAAGGCCATTTTGAAGTAGTGAAACAAATTGGACCATTAGTGTACAAAATCAAAGGAAAAAAGAAAAACAGAACAATGTTGGTACATAAAAATCAACTAAGAATGAACAAAAATAGTGAGTAATGTAAATCTGATTAAATGTATTCTCTTGTAGGTTTCCATCAGAGAAAACCATAATGAAATTGATATGGTTTAAAGTGCATCCTTTTGGAAATCCAGTTTTGGATTACCAAAGGCAAAATGATTCAGCAATGGAATTTCTATTTAAAGGATGTTTTTTTAAATTGATAATAGCTATCATACTAACTATTATTGTATTGCTTAGTATTAAATTATACTTACAACCTGTTGATCAAACTGTAAAGTTACATAAGAGAGAGAGTAAAGAAATGTGGAAAAATGAACAAGATTGGTCACCATCTTTTAACACTTTTTTGGCAAGACAATGTTGGTATGCAAAAAGCATGAATGTTTCTAATTGTTGGGTATGTAGTTTAATACCAAAAATAACAGGGGTAATGCCTCTAATACCTATTCAACTAAATTTTCCTAGTAGTTGGAGGGTATTAATAAATGAAACAGGAGATCAAGTCATAAATGTACAATTACGTAAAGCAAGAGTACAGTTATCTGCTATAGTGCAGGGGATCACATAGGTTCATACGTTAGTACTAAGCTAACTGCCCTTGTGAGCCATTTTATGCCTAGCCAATTATCCCTTGTGAGACTCAAACGCTGCACCTTGTGTTTGTAAGGCAAACACCTTAACCATTAGGCTACCCTCCCAACATGTTTTCAACAAAATGGAACTGGTCCAGTGGGTAATAGCAATTGTATTAAAACAATTAAAATGATAAATTTTCGCAACCACATACCAGTACGTGGAGTATTTTCTCATGGTTTTCCTATTTTAATACCAATTAAGAGTCAGTTAATATTAAGTGACACAGCAGTATTTCATTTTTCAAAAAATGATAAAAATGAGTGTAAAACTAATATTACATCTTGGTGAAGTAAAACAGATAAAAACTTTACAGTTGTACATGATAAAAACTCCTACTATGGGGCAAATAAATGGCAGTCTGGTAAATAGTAGTGTTGCTCTATCAGATGGGTTATATTACATCTGTGGTAAATATGCTTATAAATGGTTACCAAAGGGATGGGATGGCACCTGTTATATAGGATTAGTGGTACCAGCAATGCATCATGTAAAAGAGTTACCAAAAGGAAGCATTAGAAATGCAAAAAAGAAAAGGGATATATTACCTGTGATTGAAAGTCCAGAAAATCCAGTAGACACCTTGGATACATCACATATATATCATCAAAATCTTGATTATATTAAATTAAAATATATGGATTTAGGAGATGATGTAATCTCTTGAGCTCATATTTTCCCTTGGTATGAGGTGGCAAAAGCCATCTGGGAGCTTAGACAACTATCTAAACTAGTTGAGGTATTGGCAAATGCTACTTTCAATGCAGCCCTTGACATTACTGTCGAAATTATAGCTATATGAACTATGGTTTTGCAAAATCGAATGGCATTAGATTACATATTAGCATCCCAAGGGGGTACATGTGCTTTAATAGGAGGACAATGTTGTATATTTATTCCAGACAAAACAGAATCTGTAAAAGCACATTTAGAAATAATTGCACAAGTGTCTCAACATACTAGAAAAAACTGGAAGGATGACTGGAGTGGATGGTTTAGTAATCTAGTTACAGGATGGACAGGGAAAAACACTGTATTTTTAATTTCTTTTATTGTTATTGTAGTGCTTGGTTGCATATTATTTACATGTATTAAAATCTGCTTAGCAACAGCTAGTCAAGTTACTGTTGTTAATTGTCATAATGAAATGGCATTATCAAATAAAGTTGAATTTATTTCCCTGGTTTAAAATAAAAAAGAGGGAATTGTTAGAGTGTGCTCAACAATATACTAAGGTTGAAAGTAACTTTGCTACAAATATGCAACATAAATAAGGTATAAGATAAAGCGTGCTTAAATGTAGAAATAGAGTTTAGCAATATGTGATTAGCATCCACACTAAATGACTGTGATTTGGAAAATAAGGAATCTGTTGAATGGACATCTTTCCTTACAGACTTAAAAACAGGATGTATGCATTTCATTGTCAGTGAGAGCAAAAATGTAAAATCTGTTTTTTTTAAAAGAATGGACAATAGGACATGTTTCTATCATATGACAATGTGTTTCCTTAAAAAACATGCTTTTCTGCACTTAGCATTTGCAAAAGAACAGATGTTCTTATACAAAGATCCATATAGAATACTACACTGTCAGAAAAGCTGGCCTCATAAATTCAGCAAAAATGTGGCAGGACATTGTTAAACAAGGAAGCTTAAAAATAATATCATTAAGTCAGCATTTGTGTCAGCATCTACAACAATCAGTATTGTTTCTACAGGATAAGCAATTCTCCAAAATAGAATACCAAGAGGAAATGTATATGTATGTGTGTGCACGACTAAAATTGTATATAAAGATCTGTTTTAATCCAGTTATGTTAGGGGTATTGATAGGGACACATTTGTCCCGAGGTAAATGTTATATCTCTCACATAATCTGTAATATATGGGAAGTAAAGTAGAACAGTACCTGAAGCTGCAACGTTAGTCCGTGTGGTTTGTTATAAAAAGTTATTTGTTACTACTCTGAGTTTGGTGCTGCAAATTATATTCTCTCATCAGTGTATATTCTGCAAGTTTCTGTATGCAACAGACTGTGAATGCAATAATAACCAGACTTTGATTTCAGCAGAATCCAGCCACCAAGACTGAGTGTCTTAAGAAGATGTCAGATCCATCACAGTAAGCAGCACCATAGTAACTACAATAACTAAAATTAATTTTTCAGTTTCCCTCAAACTATCTTTGGTATGATCCGAGTTGTTATCACTAGGGATTATATATAATTATTGACCATGAGATGGGTAAGGCCACTCTAACAACAAATAGCACAGATTAATTCAATCACCAAAAGGAAAACCATCTAAGCTTAAAATGGCCTGCAAGGGCAGATAGCCTATACTTACCTATGAACCTATTAAAGGTTTACACAGTGTAGATGGTAATAGTGAAAAAAGTAAATTTTGGTGCATTGGATGAGGTGTCTGATTCTCCACTGCTCATTTCCCTGAATGCTCCACTGCCAGATGATGAGCCTGGCAACTGTATAGATGCCTAACAGAGCATATGTGCAACTCTTGTAAGACATATGCAGTTGGTTGACAGTTGTGTATGTGCTGATGCTGCATACAGATTAAGGTGTTTCTCCACAACATCTGAAATGGCTGTTTCTGCTGCACTGAATGCTGATGGACATTGCATTATCATAGAATTTGTTGAGTTGTAGATAAAAGCAACAAGAAATCTGAATTTAGTATAGCTGCTGAGTTTTCTCCAGCATCACCTTGTCAGGAAGAAGTAAAGACATGGATATCTCAGGTGAGTAGCAGTGGTATCAGACTCATGACAAAATAACATCTGAGAAGCTTGATTGCCTGTATCCATTCTTTGCATTTTCTTTTGACCCTCTAGTTAGATTTTAAAAATTATTGTAGAGGTGCTCAGTTTTACTGCAAACAGTAATATTTTCAAAAGTTCTGGACATTCTCTGTCCCCTTTTTTTGTTATGTTCATTTTAAACAACTTAGTGAAAAGAAATGTATGGCTTATAACTTTTAGATTTTCTGAAGCTGACATAATTTATCTGCCAAGATATCTGCAATTAACTGACAGATAGTAACCACATTAATTGTGGGCAATCTGCTATTTTCATTGTTTAGTCCTAGCATAATTAAAGAATACCTCATTTTTACCTTTCATTTTAGATGACAGTCTACTTTCATTTGCTGATCTGACCAATTAGATCAGTTTAGTAAAACTTCTCTATATTTTCCTTAAGCAGGATTTGTTTATCTAGTTAAGAGTGTTTTTGAAAGCTGTGTATTTTTTGTACAGTATATAGCTTTATTGTTTGACCATTGTGGTTTATTCCTTGACTGCCAACATATTTACATCTCAGAAGTATATAGTTTTGGATGATTGTTTACTACTTTCATTAACATTTTATATGCATCCTGTGGTTTAATATATCAGGCATTAAATGTATTTCCTCATGCTATATAAGGCAACAGCCCATTTACTTTTCTGTAATTAATTTCAACATTTCCTCATCTGTATGATACCTCTTGGATTAGATGTGGCGGTATCATTGACAGAATTTTGCAGCACCGGGATAACTCTTTTGAGGGGAGGGGTGGATAGAACAATGGATGTGATGCTTGTTAATGATAATATCAAATATGTCACTACCCCTGGTTGGACTGTGAAAAATTTGATCTAAATTATTTTGCTTGGGATTATTTTTATTACTTCCATGATATTCCCAGTTTATGTTTGGATAACTGAAGCTTCCACTAATAATGGTACAATTTCCGTTTTAATTGTAGTAGACTATTAATGTATTTTTTCGTGCTCTGTAGTAGTTATGAGAGAAGATCTGAAATACCAGATGATACTGCATTCTGACTTATTTCTTGTAACTTTATGTAGGTGTTATGGTTCAGGGATAGTTTTTGATTAGCCTCACTTTTAAATAGACTTTATCAAGTTTTGAGACTCCTTTACCTGTTTTGATTGGTCTACAGCACTGAAGCATTGAACTGAATTTCAGTATAACCAATATTTAAACAGTTTCATTATATCAAATTTCAGATATAATGTCGATATTAATATTCTCGAGATTCATGTACTTCCATTTTTCTGTTTAAAGCATTTGCAAAGTTGCCATGACCTTAGTATTTATTATGCCATTTGTGTGGACAAACAGATTCATATTTTCATTTATCACAATGCAAGCCAATCCATGCCTGAGTTTGATGCAACTTATTAAAAACAAACCAACCCAATATGTTTTCTCTTCATAACACCAGTATATTATATGCATTGATGAACCCCTCTTCCTAACAAACCACCCTCTGAGGCAGGCAGCCATACAGAATTGTACTCATACACCATTTCTCCTTTATCAGTTGTTAATTGCTTCATTCTCTTCTTGCTGATTAATATATTGTAAGCAGGGAAGCCATTTACTTAGTAAGCTTTCCCTTCTTTCTCTTGAACAAGTTAGTCTGTCTTTATCACCCTGTCTAATAATCTCTTTAATCACATTCTTCACTTTTGGCACCCTGCCAGACTTCAAATTCCTACTTATAGACTTCCAAGTCAGTAATAAGGTAGTCCATGCCAACTACTGATTCAAGGTGGGCATGTTCAGGACCTCATAAAAGAAAAGAAAAGGCCTTGGTAAGTACAATTTGGTCACTAAAAACTTCCCTTATCAAATTCTAGAGCTGGTCCTTAAATACTTTTAATTCTTCACAGTCATGGAATATATGTAGCCAGTCATCCACTTTATTTACTCAACATCTCCAACACCAAGGGATATTGCTCAGAAACATTCTTGCTGTCCTATCTGGAGCATAAAAATATCTAAATAAACACTTCTGTGTGAAAATCACCACTTTCTGGGACTTAGTGCTGTATCTCATTAGATAACAAAAATTACTCCATCTATACCTCACAATTCTAATCCTCAGCAATCTTTCCCATGGAAACAATTCCTTATTACTGAGAACAGAAAGTTTCCTTTGGAGCATCTGTATTCTCTGTGGGGAAAGTTGCTGTTCTTCCACTACACTTGTTCAAGGACCATAACTACAGTCTTAGTCTTTGGAATTACAAGAATTTGTGTAGTTATAGGGAAATGTATATTAACTCCAAAATCATTGTATACGGAATATTCTCTCTTCTCTGGGTTAGAGCAATCTCGCAGTATATACACATATATATCGTGTGTGTGTGTGTGTGTGTGTGTGTGTGTGTGTGTGTGTGTGTGTGTGTGTGTGTGTGTGTGTCTGTGTGGTGTGTGCAGCCTCACTCCTCTGCCCCATTTCAGAGCAGAGAAGACTGGCCTCCTGCAAAAAAAATAATAATAATAATACTTTTAATGTGTAACCATATGTTTTGTACTTTGCTGTTATTTAATGAAGATTGCATGTAACTTTTCAGTGTCAGGACTCAGAGTATTGAATCTCAGACTTCCAATATGTTCTTGCAAAAGTGATAAACTTATCACATATTTCTTGCCAGAGAAATAACACTATATGACAGCAAGTTGTATACTAGTTATATAGATACTGCACTGTGTTTGTACTGCAAACTATATTAACTTTGTAATGTGCTCTGCTTCTGCACCGGGTCATGGCTGAAAAGGTTCCCAGGAGGAGCTCACCTACTTAGGAACAAACTCAATAAATAAAATTGTTAGCCAGAACATACTCTTGTTTTTTATACAAAAGTTTTTTTTGTTTTGGACAATATGTTGGCTGCTGTACCCCACATATTTTTGCTTGTCAGGTAATGAGCATTTCATATTATTGATCCTCGCATGAACTGTGATCATGTAACATCACTTCTGTCTTCAATTCTTTCTAACTAAGGCCCCGTTTTTTTTCTCTGGCAAACAGTCGTTTATATCTTGCAGAGACTTGTGATGGGTGTGTCCATGTCACTTGATAAGTAGCAGCAGAGGAAAGTTATAAGTGGGGAAAGGGTAGCTTAAAGAGTTCTAGGTTTATCTATTTAGAACGGAAAATAAAACTAAAATCGTTTGCAGTTAAGCAAAAAAAATAATTTGGAGTTATTAATCCTTGGGTGGAACAAAAGTCAACCAGTTGCAGTTTTACAGGAGGACAAATAAACTGCATAATTGTTTTCCAAAGCAAAGCTGGAGAATAAAAATCCATGGCATGGCATGCAGCCTGCACAACTGAAAGACATTGATAAGTAACACACCAGAAGGCACATACTTGTTTGTGAATTGTGCCCCAGGGCAGGTGATTAGCACTGATGCATTATTGCAGGGAACTGCAAACTAAAGATCACACTGTAATGTGTACTCATCTTGCCTTACTAAAAACTCTTTTCTGTAAAACTAGCACTGCACAAGATAATCAGACACATATCCATAGGTCTCAACCTCTTAAGAGGCCAATGTGGAACACAAACCCTGGCAATGTGTGACAAGCAGTCAAAATGTGGAACACGCTATTTTCGCACTGCATTCGCGCAGCATTTCATTGGGACCTGGTTGAAGTGGGCCAGAAGTATTAAGCTAGTGAATACTGTACATTTTTAAAATCCAATAAGACACACATGTAAAATAAAACAAAGTCAGCAGAAACCATTAATAAAATACAATATACTCAGCAGCAAATAGTTATGTAACAGTATTCAAGTGCAACGATTAAAAAATGCTCTTCAGCACCTATTTTTCTAACCCCTCCACATTTCTCCTAACTAAATTAATTAGTTAACTAAACCAGTCAAGGACAAATCAGAGAAGAATTAGGGAGAAATAAATAATTAGTCAGGGACACTTTTAAAACATTGCTTGAGCGTTGATAGAATAAGAGGCTGTGAATTAATACACACTTTCTGAATTGAAAGAAGTATACAACTTGTCTTTATTTATTAAACGTAATGCATCACCTTTTCTCCAAAAGTCACCAGCCTGGCTCTCAATGAGCCAAGGACAAATCCAGAAATAATCAGGGACACTTAAAATATTATTGCAGTTAATCTAAGACATTGACAGAATAGAGAATGTGAATTAATATACACATTTTCTGAAATAACACCTAAACGTCTAAGGATACACTTTGCATAGTTGTAATCAAAATATATAAGAAATTAACTAATTACTCACTCAGCTGTAAAGCCAAGTCTAGATTTTTGCCTCATATTTTTGGTCCTTTTCTCTTAAAGTTGTAGTTTTCTGGCAAAGCGTTGGTAAAGAATTGAGAGTAAAAGTTAGAAAATAATGGCAGGATTTGCAGACATTTGAGTTTCAGACTTCTCACCCTTCAGAAAACTCATAGTAATGCAAAACCTGTTATTCTATCAACTTTCAAGTTCATAAGAGCAATACTTAAATAGTGTCCCTATTTCTGGGCCTTTGTACCACCAGCTTTATCCACATTTTTTGTTCTAAAAGGTTGATAAGTATAGTGAGGGACCATTTCTTTTTCTTTTTTCCTTCTTTTTTTTTTAACCATTGCCATTTTTTTGAAAAAGTAGGACTGGCATGTATACTGCAAAGCCAATTGGCTATAAATGCAATATACGAGCCAATCAAATATCGCAAAGCAGATCCACCGCTGTTCAATGCAGAACAGCAGAATGGTGGGCTACATCAATTGCAAATGCGGAGTGTTCCTCACAATCCAGAGAACTTGGTTGCTCAGCACATATCACATACAGCAGCACATGTGCAGTATTAAATCAGTCCCCTTACTTTAACCCCAAACACACACAAACACTTTCCACCCCTGATGTTGAAACTTTTGGTATATCCAAAACTTTAAGCATTAAAAACCCAAACCGACACTTACCTTTCCCACATGGATTCAGTCTTCCTCCCTTCAGCATCTCCAGAACCTGATGCTGTAAATGAATTTCCTAAGCACTTCAATTTATCATTGAACTGACACCTCAACAGAGTGAAATGCACGTATACATATAAGTGTGTGTGTGTGTGTGAGCAACGAACCAACTGTGGTGCGACAGGTGCTCTGGATACTGTGATGACCCACCACTGCACCAGTAGACAAGGAGCCTCAATCCTCACCACTGGCACCTATGAGGGGATGTTCCCTGGGATAAAGGCACACATGCATTATTTCCAGATGCAGCTTTCTGCATCAAAGACCACAGTCAGACCGGGGCTAGATACTCCCTCTTTCTCCAGATCCCTAATAAGACTTGCCACAGGCACAGTTATAGTTACTCCCTCTTTCTCCAGATCCCCAATAATACTCAGCACTACCACACCTATAGAGTTGATATCTCAGCTGAATGTCCAAGCCAAGGCCTCCAGCACCCTCTCTGTCCAATCAGTGCTTCAAACACACACACACACACACACACACACACACACACACACACACACACACACACACACACACACACACACACACACACACACACACCTGGGAAAGGATGGCACAGGTTT
Source organism: Protopterus annectens (assembly GCF_019279795.1). Classification (NCBI taxonomy): domain Eukaryota; kingdom Metazoa; phylum Chordata; order Ceratodontiformes; family Protopteridae; genus Protopterus; species Protopterus annectens. The sequence continues at coordinate 483,674,276 of NC_056738.1, read as the reverse complement.
ACTAGCTATGCCTCCTTCTGCCCAGACTCTAAGGTAGTTATGACTGCCACCAGACGCTCCTGCCAGCTACCTTAGGGCTCTTCCAAGGGTACCCAAAATACTGAGTGAACTTAATATTAATACAAATGGTAGTTTGATCAAGAGCAAGGCTATTAGGAGTGGCCTATACAGTGTCACCAAATAAATATGCAAGTACTCTCAGAACTTAAATATCTCTACAAAGATCAGCCACAAAGAAAGGCTTAAATATATTAAATAATAAATACTAAGAGAACAAGAAAATATTAAGCATATATTCACAGTGACATCAGAGTTCAAAACCACAGGAAATATTTAAAATAACATTGCAGGACAGGCTCAGACAAATAAAGAAAAACAATATCTAAACTAAGCTTCACTATGTATCAGACTGCATCTAAGAGAGTTACTGTACCCTAATAACTTACTTAATAGAGAAAGGCAGATGATGTGGTGAATGGTCCTTCTTGTTGTTGTCAGGCCCAAGACAGAATATAGAATGCTTTGTCTCTCACTAAGAGACTTCTCAAAATAATATCTAAATATTACTGCTGTGGTAGTTTGCAGAATGACATCACTTCTTGTCATCTGACTTCTAGTTAACATGCAAAACCCCCATTGCTGGAAGCTGGCAGGACTTAGCACCTACCTGTAAAAACACACACACAAGGGCTTTGCTCAGATCTGTTGAGCTTCTGGAGGTTGTAAAATAATTAAACACTTCCACTCTTCCTGAGTGGCAATTAGTTCACCCCAAAAGTAATGCAGAAAGCCTCCTAGTACAGACATTGTGTCTCTGGCTGCCTTGAAACCTGTGAGGTAGCATCTTTATGGCCTAGCCTATAAAATGATTTAATGTCAGATATTTGTTTTCTAAAGTTTGTTGGACTGAGGTTAACCTTCCAGTTTCCTCTGTTAAAGAATATATGTTCAAACAGTTACAATAGTGCATGTACATTTCTGTTCTCTGCAGTAGGGCAGACTGTGGTTACATTTCAAACACAAGCACTTTACAAATACCTTTTCAACACAAATATCTGCACAAATTAGTTTGATATACACGACATACAGTTCTAATACATTTGTAACAGCAGCATCTTTTATGATCCACAGTTCTAATACATTTGTAACACAAGCATCTTGTATAAATCAATTTGATTTTTGCAAATAACATATAATTATTTACAAAATTCCACCTAGCTGTGCTGGCAGTACCTCCTTTTGTCACGCTTCACCCTCTCTTTAAAGAGTCAAGCTAATTTTTCAAGTACCCCTTGAGAAATGTTGCTTGAGAGGGATAAGCCTATCTGAGAATACATAACCCCATACCCTGTATTGAGATCCCAGCTTCCTTTGCATTGCTGACCCCAGTACAGTGCTGTACTATCATATCAAATGCCTGCAACTCATAGTAACTTGAGATTTTACTGGCTGGCTCCCTGTAGCCATATATCCCCTCATTCTCCTCCTGCCCCCTACTGCAAATACTCAGCACAAGGGCCTCTCTATCATGGTAAGGTTTCATCATGTAGACATGGTACTATCTGTCCCCCTACCTCCTGCCTAGCAGTTCTACCATGTAGTTAACATCACTGACCTTCCTTACCACCTTGAAGGGTCCCTCCCAAGCTGCCTGAGCTTATTGTGTCTGACAAGAATGAGAACCATAACCTGCTGCCCCACAGCATGATCTCTGGCTCAAGCATTCCTGCCATACCAGACCTTTTTCTGCTGCTGGACTTCTGCCAGGTTCTTGCCCATGAGTTCCCTGGGCTTTGTCCTGAGGTTTAGGACATATGCCACAACAGACTCCTTGTAGGATTCACACTCACCCTCCCACTCATTGTGAATAAAATCTAGAGCTCCCCTCACCCTATGCCCATACAGCAACTCAAAGGTGAGAAACCTGTGGATTCCTGGGGCACCTCTCTGTAAGCAAACAACAGGTGGGGCAAACATATCTCCCAGTCCCTCTTAAACTGGTCTACAAATGCCTGTAGCATGATCTTTAATGTAGAATTTAACCTCTCCACAAGACCAGTAGTCTGGGGGTGGTATGGGTGGTCTTTACGTACTTCACCCCACAGTGCTTCCACAAAAAAGCCAGCAAGACTGATGTGAAATTGGCACCTCTATAAGTCAGTATTTCTTTTGGGAAACCTACCCTGCTAAAATCTTCAACAAAGAATTTGCTACTTTTTTTGCCTTAATGGAGGACAGGGTCACCATTTCAGGGTATTTGGTAGCAGAATCTACTACCACTAGAATATACTTCTTCCCTGTGGAACTTGGGGTACTCAGAGGCTCCACAATATCCATAGCTAACCTCTGAAATGGCTCCTCACTCACAGGCAAAGACATAAAAAGGAGCTTTGACCTTATCTCCAGCCTTGCCAATGTTTTGGCACTGCTCACAGGTCCTGCAATACTGTTAGATCCCTTGTAATCCAAGGCCAATAAAAGTTTTGCATAATACGCCTCTTGGTCCACTTTATGCCCATATGACCCACAAAGAGAATGTCAGCCTGGGTACTACTACTCACCTCTGGCCTTGTGGTCACTTTGTCCAAGGGAACATCAATACCCACCAGCAACTGTGGTTCACCTTCAGTCTCACTGCTACAGGGAAGCTCCCTCCCTGAAGTAGCCACCTCACCAGTCCTGACTTCAAGTGTGCAGTCTGTCTAGGTCCCCCCAGTTTACCAGACCCACATGCCCATCTCCAAGACTGACTGCATGTAACTTCATGCACACAAGGTACTGCATTATCAAAATCATTCCCTAGCAGGACATCTGCATGGATATCCTCAAACACAGCTACTTGCTTGCTTCTTTTCCACCCTCCTAGTCAAGGTGAACCCTAGCAAAAGGTATTTGGAATGGGGTCCCTCCTAAAGCTTTGACTGGAGTAGACTACCCAAGCAAGTAGTGCTCCTCTTTAACCATTGCAGGCTTCACAATGGTTAGGTCAGAGGCTGTGTCTCTCTTAGCAGTAGCCTGTTTTCCATCTAGTAAGATAGGATATAACCTCTTGTGGTACCTTGGTACCCTTGTTGTCTCCAGACAACTTACCACTGGCATTCTGTTATTCTCACTTGCTGGCTCCCCTACCTTTTGTTCCCCATCTTGCCTCCATGGACATCTTTATGGTACATGGCCCCACTGGTTACATTTAAAACATTTAACCCTTGATCCTGGCTGTGTACCTAAACTAGTGGTCTCCCTGCCCAAGTATCTGATACACACACTGTTTGAGATTTGATTTACACACACACACGCACACACACACACACACACACACACACACACACACACACACACACACACACACACACACACACACACACACACACACACACACCTGAGAAAGGCTGGTACGAGTTTACTAGCTATGCCCCCTTCTGCCCAGACTCTAAAGTAAGTATGATTGCCACCAGACACTCCTGCCAGCTACCTTAAGGCTCTTCCAAGGGTGCCCAATATTCTCATTGAAATTAATATTAATACAAATGGTAGTTTGACCAAGAGCAAGGCTATTAGGAGTGGCCCATACAGTGTCACCAAATAAATATGCAAGTACTCTCAGGACTTAAATATCTCTACAAAGATCAGCCACAACAAAAGGTTTAAATATATTTAATTATAAATAAAAGAGCAAGAAAATACTAAGTATATATTCACAGTGACATCAGAGTTCAAAACCACAGGACATATTTAAAATAACATTGCAGGACAGGCTCAGACAAATAAAGAAAAACAATATCTAAACTAAGCTTCACTATATACCTGACTGTATCTAAGAGAGTTACTATACCCTAATAACTTACTTAATAGAGCAAGGCAGATTATGTGGTGAATGGTCCATCTTGTTGTTGTCAGGCCCAAGACAGAATACAGAATACTCTGTCTCTCACTAAGAGACTTCTTAAAATAATATCTAAAATATTACTACTGGGATAGTTTGCAGAATGACACCACTTCTTGTCATCTGACGTCTAGTTCCCATGCAAAACCCCATTGCTGCAAGCTGGCAGGACTTAGCATCTACCTGTAAAATACACACACAAGGGCTTTGTTCAGATCTGTTGAGCTTCTGGAGGTTGTAAAATAATTAAACACTTCCACTCTTCCTGAGTGGCAATTAGTTCACTCCAAAGACAATACGGAAAGCTTCCTAGTACAGAGTTTGTGTCTCTGGCTGCCTTGAAACCTGTGAGATAGCATCTTTATGGCCTAGCCTATAAAATTATTTAATTTCAGATAATATTTCTAAAGTTTCTTGGACTGAGGTTAACCCTCCAGTTTCCTCTGTTAAAGCATATACATTTAAACAGTTACAATAATGCATGTGCATTTCTGTTCTCTGCAGTAGGGCACACTGTGGTTACATTTCAAACTGAAGCACTTTACAAATAACTTTTCAATACAAACATCTACACAAATCAGTTTGATATACACACGACATACAGTTCTAATAAAGTTGTAACACAAGCATCTTGTATAAATCATTTTTTTATTCACAAATGATATATAATTATTTATAAAATTCCAGCTAGCTGTGCTGGCAGTACCTCCTTTCATCACATATACCATTTCCTCTCCATGATCATCAGAGCAGTAATCTAGATGATGCATTCTGTTGAGTAATATTGCTGCAGCATCTTTTTCTAGGGGGGCAAGCCTCCCCTGCACTCTCCAAACTTATATATACCAACTCTGAGATTGCCATACCTATGATAAAAGGGAATATTCTGAGAATGGCATCTCGGACTAAGTATACTACTCCTTTCTTTCAGCCATTCAGTGCCTGGATTTTTGGACTCACTCTAACAGGTCCTGACATTTCAAATAGTTTCTGTTTAGCCATTTTCCTGTCTCCTATGTGCCTTATACCCTTGGCACATCTCACATAAAGTTAACAAGATGCTGCTATGAACTCTATTTCAGTCCACTATATCTTTGTCATTCAGAGTCAGGTGGAATATCATAGGCCTTACACACTACTGTTAAAGCTACATTTGTCTCATTAATATAGCCCTTTACATTGGGAATGTACTTGTAGGTGGCTTTTGTCATACTGAGGTGGTATTCAGAAACAATGTTGTCATAAGTACAATAACTTTAGTAAGAGGCACCCAGACCTTCTCCTCCTTTGGGAAGAAGTAGTTGCAGAGAGGGAGATATCTATTTTTGCAGTGTCAATATACAGTAGGCCTGGCACCTATCGCTGTAATTGCCTTTTGTTGTCAGGATATGTTATGCTCATTGCTACTTGCTTTATCTTTTCCATGGCTCAAGAGAGTATGGAATACTAGGCTGCCTGCACAACAAGATAGGCCAGGCTCTCAATGTAGGGTATTGATGGCATAACTGTATTACTCTACTTAAACTGTGTACCACAAAACTGAATAGATGAATTTTGTTTGTGTTTCATTTTAATATTTAACCATTTCTTCACTGTTCATTAGTTCTGTATATGTTTTTTTCCTCCAGTGACTATGCAACTGTACTAAACTGTGACACTCACCCTGCAGTGGTGTATCTGTGTTATAATGTCTTTTATATAGTGTGCTACATTGCCATTGTTATTGCCCTGCTGATTTGTTTTTCTCCTTTCAGGTCCAATTCTGATATGTTTGAATCCTGTTTTTTTCTCAGTTTTCATTGTTATTTTATTAGGCTGTTTTGTTGTTCTCCCTTTATATTAATTTTCATCATGACTGGATGTAGAGCAGACATAGGGGAACTGGTGGCAACGATGCTCTGCACTTGTTACTTCATTTAACAATGGGTACCCAGTAGACCCCTGGCCTGCCTTGCTGCAGTGCTATGAAGGTCACGCTATGAAATGTGACCTGGAGGACTCACTAGTAGCCTTTGTTGCTACTTCTTAGGTGTGTGGCTTAGGTTCCCATCAGACAATGGTATGGAGGTTCAGCATCTTGTGAGGGTCAAGACAGACAAGCGGCTTGATGTCCACATTGACACCTTGGAGTACCTCCTCATGTGATTGATGGAGTCATTTAGCTGGCCAGCCTTAAGCATTGGACCACCACAGGTGGAGCCCTGCCCAGCCATGATGTCAGCTACAAATGTGACTAATGTCTGAGTGGTTATCTTCTGGGATGGCTTGTTAGGTTATTTTTACCCCACTCTACCCCATCATGGTGTTCCCCTTCCATGTGTGAGAATCTTGATCCACTGTTTGTAGTCCAGTCATCCTTACCATTTGCTGTCCACCCTGTGTCAGTCTACATCTTTCCTTTGTTGTTCCTCTTTTTGTGTCAGTACCTCCCTTGTTGGTCTTTGTCTGTGTCATACATTTGTGTGTCTGCCTCTGCTGCTGCTGTCCGTATAACCTCATTCCTGCTGCTGTCCGTATAACCTCATTCCTAACCACACCTTCCCCATGCTGCCTTCACCCCTCTACCCTTCTTATGAAAAATAAAAAAGGGCACTTAGTGTCTCAGCAGGTAGCACATTTACCTTTTGTAGTGGAATATTAGATGATAGTGGGTTCTGTTCCCACCCCAGGTGATTGGCTTAGTTTTGGGAGAGGGCAGGGCTGGCATAAAGGAAAAGGTCTTTACTTCACAGATACAAGGTTCAGAGTTATTGTCTAGGCTTGTAATTGTCTGAAGACTGATAGTTTTTGCCTATGAACACCTCCCACTCTTCCCTTTCCATCTTCTGGTTCTTCTGTCCCCCCCTCTGACTCTCCTGTTACCTGCAATATAGACCTTGTATGGGCTTCCATCTCTGCCTATGCTGCACTTATTATACACTTCAGTGCAGGTGTGAATGTGCAAAGCATTGAGCATGTTTCCTGCATGTTTACTTATAGCAAGATCTACTTAGTTGTGCAGTGACTGTCATTGCTGCAGCTGTGAAGCTTCCTTTGTCAGCAATATCCCCAATATGACCACACTTTGTCAGCACTTATGCTTACTTAACCTCTCTTGGGCCTTGATGAACTGTCTCCACCACACTATCTACTACAGCAAGCACAGCTGCGTTATTCTTCTTTCTGAATACACCAGATGACATTAACGAGCTGTTGAACAAATGTCAGTTTTTCATTCTGTCATCTCTTTCTTCTAAATTTCTCATTTATGTTCTACCCTGATGTTTAAACAGTTTGCGTAACTTGTTGAACTGAGAGCCACTTGATAATGTGTCCATCATAACACCAATATATGTGCTTAACATATGCTTGATTTTCATGTTTTAAGATCAATTTTCATGTTTCCTAAACTGGAAACCTATCATGCAGGTGTACACTAAATGCAAGGAATTACATTTAGGATCTTTCCTAATATCTGTAATTCTTTCAGCTGTTCTAATGGTATAGAGGGATAAAGCCATGACTAAGGCTCGGGTGATCCAGGTTTGATTAGTGGCTTAGGCGACTGATGGGGAGTCAAGGAGGGAATGTCCAACATGTGTGGGAGCGTGCTTCTTCATGACGCTCCTTAAGGGGAGGCATGGTCCAAAGAGGGGAGTTGCCTTCTGACATGGTCAACAAACATGGGGGTTGGGGAAAGAGTAGATAGGGCATATAAAAGAAACTCCCTGGATGGCCCCCAGGACATCCTTAGGATCCACGACTGGCCCTGGCAATACCAGAATAGACCAAGGGGTAGGAGAATGGCTGGTAGAACTGGCTTGAATGTAGGATACTGTGGGCTGGACCAGTAGGATGGGATGTGAGAGGACCAAAAAAAATCTATAATTCTATGTAAATATATGCCAGCTTAGCGATAATAAATACATCATCATCTAGGACTTAAAGTATGACACTGAACCATGGAAATGGCTGCCAAGTAATTTTCATTTAATGCTGCCTATTCTGTGTAAGAGGAAAACAGCTTAAGTAAAAAAAAAAATAAACTCCAGATTTAAGTAATAAGCTCTAGGTCCAAAAAAATGTAAACCTCACAACAGATAACTGCTTGCAAAGTCAAGATGAGTGCTTTCAATAAGAAGCTGACAAACAAAATAACAGAAAATACAAAGACACCCTTCATGCTACTTCGTAGTTCTCAACCTCTGAACATTAAAAATCAAAGGACTAGCCTTAAAAATCATCGTACATGCAGGATCAGAAGGAGGACCACTGTCTTATTTTTCAGAACATGAGGTTTCAGGATAGTAAATCCTATATAAATAAGCCTTGTGTCAGATAATTTATAAACTATTAAACAAGTCCAACTTAATGAAGAAAATCAATAAATCTTAGAGGAACAGAATAGCTAGTTATGAGGGGGCCAAAATCATAGCAATATGCTTAAACCATAGTTGTTGAGAGGTATGTTTTATTAGCAAGAGAGCTTTAAACAAATGTTTGTTTAGATGCAAAGATTTTGAAGCATGTGCTAGTACTGTAGAAAGCTATATTTTATTTGTCCACAAGATGGCAAAGTGTGCAGTCTTACTCTATTATGGTACATCTGCAGTGAAAAAAATATTTCAGTTTGAAATAGTCCTTATTATAGCTGTCAGAGGGAGGACCGAAAGCAGCAGCAGGAATGAGTGGATGACTGAGCAATACTATTATTAGTCAGGCAGGCTGGGGGGGGGGGGGACTTCTATGGCACTAAAGTAAAATCTGAGACATGAACCAGGAGATCTTGTAACTTTCTTGCACTGAAAATACTCTACCTTGGTTTGAAAACTGAAGTTCCTAGAAGCACATAATGTGTAACTGTAGAAATTCATCTTTCATAAAGTGGGATCACACTATATTATGACAAACCTGTTGACTGACAGTAGCTGTAAGGCTTCACTAATATGGAGCTGGCATAATCATTAAGGTCTTTATCTCACAAATACAGATTTAGAAGGTTTGATTCTCACCTCTGGTTGTTAGCTATGCTCATAATATTCTGCAGATGGATAGCCAAGTATTTACCCGTGAACCTATAAATAAGTGCTACAGTTTTTGTAGTTTTGGACACATAAGTCTATTTTATATGACTGTGCTTGTAGAATGCATATAAACTGAAATTTCAAGTGTTATCAATTTACTCTTGTTTATATCTGCTAAGAAATCTATCTTGCTCTTGACAAAAACAGTGGCATGCTTAGCACAGTAGCACAGTAGTAATGTTCCCATAGTAACCATTTCTGTTTTGGCAAATAAATAAATTCAGAAAAGAACAGCAACAAACTAACTAATGCTCCACAAAAAGAATAAATCCACGAACTTGCAAGCTAATAATGTAAACTTTTTATTCCATTTTGTCTGGCTGGATAGCTGGACTTCTTCAGATGCAATTAAATATTCAAAACACAGTATATAACATGAACATCAGTCAGCTGATCCGCCGTACTAGTTAGAACAGCTGATCAGCATCAAACAATGCATATACATACCCTCACAGCCTAAACCAAAATGCCTTAAACACACATAACATGAATTATATCTACTTCTAGTTAAGTTCATTAAAACCTACTAACATATTTATTAATTTAAGTCATAATTTATATATCTATAAATGTTCTAAAAACATTTTAAAAACTTATAAAATACTTAATATAGTATACGAAAAGTGTAAAAGTCAGAAACTTATAGGTATGGTCATTTATGAAGTCTATTCTTCAAGTGTCTCATCTATTCTGCCTACGTTATATGGCCATTTTTTAAACTTTCAAAAATTATTTAATTGCATACACAGAACTTGCCTATCATAAACACTGAGAATGCTTAAATGTCAGTAGGTACTCAAACTATCTATCCAGGTGCTACACAAAGGCCTATCTTTATAGATAATAACCATCTGATCTTTGTCCTTACCCTTCAATATGGGAAAGGACAGTCAAAAAGAGCATCCACTAGGCTAGTAACCTCTTTTCATGGGAAACCCAAGGTGATATTTATAATGATGGGGAAATTTGGCCAGGCACTGAGGAAGTCCCACTAGTTTTTTTTTTATATGTACCATAGGTTCCTTACTAAGTAAGCGAACACTTAATATAGCGAATGCTGTTTAATTGACAGCTAAATGTCGAAACAGTAAAATCCCAAAGACACAGAACAGTGATTTTTTCCCAGGGGTGTTTCAGGACTTTGCTGTTTCCTCCAGTGTGGTGCAATCTCAGAGTTGGTATATTTTAGTAGGGGGGGGGGTGTTGTGGACACAGCCCCCCACATCGGAGGGGGTGAAGCCCCCCACTTTATTTTGTGTTTGTTTGTTTTTTTTCTTGTGGACCAATGATTTTTTTCCCTGGGAAAAAAAAATCTCTGTTCCGTTTGTTTGGAATTTTGTGTTTTCATTTTTTGGGGTCAATTATACAGTATTCGCTATTTTAAGAGTTCACTGTTATAATATAAACCCATACCATAGGATCTTTTACATCTTCCTAACACCAACATAAGCAGATTTATTATAGAATTCAAACTATTAGCCATAGTTTTATATTCCCAATGGGTTGTATAATACTGCTAATATATAGAACTGGGGCATAATCCAGAGACATAACTTGTACAGAATAGGGTCTGTACAATATAAAATGCAAGGAAAAGGACAGTTCCTAATTCAGAGAGATATTCACATTCCTACAGAATATGCAACAAGAAGACATCTGATGCTTCCCCCCTGCCCACCCTTACGTATGAGTGCTAACCCTACCCCTGCCCTACCACTAACCCTAACCCTACACATTACTTTAGCAAAACCCCTTTCCCTAACAGTACCACTGCAGAAGATATTGGGAACACTGACCATACACTACATCCACGCACAACACTAAAACTATCCTACCACCCACTCCTTAATGTGACATGGAGAGAAGTGTGTGTGTGAGTGTGTGTGTGTGTGTGTGTGTGTGTGTGTGTGTGTGTGTGTGTGTGTGTGTGTGTGTGTGTGTGTGTGTGTGTGTGTGAGTGTTTGTTTGGTCTTCTTTTTACATTTCAAATTTTGGATCTCATATGAGTTTCCATGGCATTCCTTGTCATGAAAAGAAATAATATAATCTCCCCAACTGACACATAGTATAATGTAGGGGCCAGTTATTTTATTTTTCTTTAAATGTTAGCACTGATATTATGAACTATATTGGAAGGTATGATGGAGCTGTCACTAAATAAGAAGGAAAATTATACATGTATTTGTCCAGAAAATATGACTTATTTTGTCACTGAAAGTATGCAATAACTAGAACTCTGTAATAACAAAGATAATGTGGTTGGGTCACATTCAACACTGAGCTGTAATGAAATTCCTAAATAAATAATAGCAGTCCTAGATGCCTTTTGTATCAGAGTACCTAAGAATAATTAGCTGAAAGTTTTAAAGTTTAACAAAAAACTCATATGAGATCCAAAATTTGAAATTCCTCCATGGAATATGGCTGCTGAGCGATCCAGCAAACAGCTGATCTGATGTGCACGAGTGTGCCTACACTGTTCCTGCGGGGATATGGCTGGAGAATGATAATTACATCATTTGCTGGTGAAAAACATGCAAATAAGTGAATTAGCGATTCATCAAGCAGCCAGGCATCCATGCAACTGCCACAAGCACAAGGTAAGTCAGTCCTCTTAACAGTAAATGAGTGGATTAGTATGTTCTGCTAGCATATCTATGGTAATTCTGCATGCATGCAAGAGAATGGGGTGGCCTACTTGGATAGCAGCACACAACTGATAGCTATGTGGGACACCAGGAAATGTCTGGCCAAAACTGGCCTCCACACACTATGCAGTAGTACCCAAGGTGGCAAAACCCACAGGAGTATATGTGTGGGGACAACTAACTGGGGGGTCATAGGTCACAGGCATGGATGTCAGGGTGGGGGGGATCCCATAACCACCACTCACACCCACACAGCAAGTCAGCTGTAGAAAACCACAAAGAAATGTCTGGTAAAGGCACACAAATGGTGGCAATGTTGAATTAACCCCCTACAGACTCACACAGTGATAGCACAGAACGACCTTCAGTTGCAGTAAGGCTATGAAGGGTAAGAAGTCTGAAACTCAAATGTATGACAGTACAATTTGACCTGGGCTCTTTACTGATATGCCTCTAGTCCCCAAGACAGGGCACAATAGCATGGTAAATGGAACCAAAATGTAAAGCAAATATCAGTACAGTCTGTGCAAATGTGTACAGTTCACAGGTGTGCCCCCCATATACCCACACAAATGCAGTAACATGTATGTTTGCAGTGAAATAGCAACATAGCACACATTGGCAGGGCTGTACCAATACACATGAACACATGTGCCTATCCATAATATGCAGGGGTCAATGAGCTATGTGTATGCGTGGTTAATAATGTCTGGATCCGGCCAGCATGTCCTCCTGGCAGTCTTCTTGTAGTGCCCTAGATACAGTGCTGCCTTTGACAGGGCCATGTACAGATACCTGCAGTGCCAACTGTTATGCATGTCAGTGACACCCACTGCTCTGCCACTGACATACCTAGAAGTCACAGTGCTATGTGGAATATACTACACATATTACTGACATCTTGAAGGATGTGTAGCAGAGGTGCCAAGGCTTTTTTGAATATAAGTGCTTTGTGTTACTGTTACCAGTGGTCATTCTCAATAATCCTTTTTTCTTATTTTTGCTTTTACATATAATGGACATGCCTACACAACTGAATGCACTCTGTACCCACACCCATAACTTCCAACCTCTGACAGCAAGATGTCTGGACAATTGCAGAAATAAAAGTGGAACAAAGGCACAATGATAGGCATGTGTTGTAAATATCGCCCTTACATACTGAAAAAGTTGGTAGGGGGAGGGGTTTGCAGTAGCAGGAATTGTCTGAAGGTTATGTATTCTGAAACAGTAATGTCTGCATTATTTTGTAACATCACACTTAAATTATATGTAACTAACTTGCCATAAAAACACAAGTTTACATAGAAAGGATGAGACCTCTAGCCAAACACCTGGACAACCTGCCAAAAAATGTACAGGTGAGAGGTATGCCCACATAAGGATATGACATCTCAGGTTAGAAAGATACCACACAAGCAGGAGATCCCCAGCCAGTGTATCACCAGGTTACTGGACTGTTTACACAGCCGTGTGTCATTACTAAATTGGCTGTAGCCACACCTCACAAATGGCCTTGTTGGGCAAGACTTTACATAGCTGCTGTCATAATATTGGCCTATGCATCATACAACTAGTATTCCTCTGGTAATGCACTGTGATGATCTGAGGATGTCTGGCACTAGGTAATGACACAATACATTGCAGTTTCAGACTACAGATATGTCAGAAAATGTCTGCTAAACAAAACAAATACCCTGAAGAAAGTCCTGTGTACTCCTGAGAGGTATGGCTGTAGCACACAAAACCCTGGACCGCAGTACACCTATTTCTGGAATGGAGTCCCACTGTAACTATAGAAGGTCACACTGGGTATGCTATCACAGGACATGTTGGAACCCACATCGGAATATATGACTGTATTGTGTATATATGTCTATGCATACAGACAGCTATGTATACCTGAACTGCCCCCCCACACACACACACACACACCAGACAGGATTACCCTCAGCTAGCTGTAGGTGGCCCATATGTGATATATCTGCATCTGTTGCATGAGATATACACACACACACACACACACACACACACACACACACACACACACACACACACACACACACACACACACACACACATACACACACACACACAGACATATATATATATGTGTGTATATATATATATATATATATATATATATATATATATATATATATACACACACACATATAGATATGAGGAACTGAGAGACAGACAGTGGTACAGAGAGAGACATGCGGACACAGAGTGAGTCACACACATGGATACCTTGAATGGCATACAGTGATGTCCTGCTGTGGACAGTGGCGTACCAGTTATAAACAGTTGCATGTGCCAGCATAAAAGGTGAGCCCCATTGTGTAACCATACTGAGGTTTGGTTTATGATATCACATCACCTGCCTGTGTGTGTTTGTGTGTGTTCGGACGTCTACGTATTAGGAGACTCTTCCCACTCAGTACACTTCACATTGCCCTACTTCACAAGATCAGCTGCTTTCATTCACCTTATAAGTACCATTGGACACCAACCACCCCTATAAGCTCTGTAGCTTGTGTGATAACTGCATAACACTATAGTACAAATAACTAGATAGGTAGGGGTTCTAATCTCAATACTAGCAACTGTATGTGTGTGTGTGTGTGTGTGTGTGTGTGTGTGTGTGTGTGTGTGTGTGTGTGTGTGTGTGTGTGTGTGTGTGTGTGTGTGTGTGTGTGTGTGTGTGTGTGTGTGTGTGTGTGTGTGTGTGTGAGAGACAGTTGTGTATGGGAGAGTGAGGAAGTGTTTGTTTGTAGGTGAAACAGTTTTAGGCCATTACCACCCACAACACTTCCCAGTGCCCCACTTTATCAGTCCTGATGATGTAATTCCCCTTATCAACACCAGTAAGCTCCGTAGCATGTGTGATAACTGCATAACAGTATAGTACAAATCACTAGCTAGACAGGGATTCTAATCTCAGATCTGGTAAATGATTGTGTGTATGTTTGGACAAAGAAGTGTTTTGATAAGTCTCCCATCCACTGCCCTACTTCATCACTCCTGCTGATGTCATTCCCCTTATCAGCACCTTTGGCCAGTTGTTAGCCAAGTAAGCTTTGTAGCATGTGTGATAAATGCGTAACACTATAATACAAATCACTACCTAGCCAGGTGTTCTAATCTCAGATCTGGTGAATGAGTGTGTATGTTTATAAGAAGTGTTTTGATAAGTCTCCCACCCACTGCCCTACTTTATCACTCCTGCTGACGTCATTCCCCTTATCAGCACCTTTGGCCAATTGACAGACCAGTAAACTCTGTAGCTTGTGCAATAACTGTATAACACTATACTGCAAATAACTAGATAGACAGTGGTTCTACTCTCAGATCTGGCAAATGTATGTGTGGCTGTATAAGTGTGTGTGTAAGTGTGTATGTATGTAGAAAAAAGTATTTTGATAAGTTTCCCACCCACTGGCCTACTTTATCAGTCCTGCTGCTGTCATTCCCCTTATCAGCACCTTTTGACAGATGCCAGCTTAGTACGCTCTGTAGTACATGTGATAACTGTGTAACACTAGTACAAATAACTAGACAGACAGGGGTTCTACTCTCAGATCTGGAAAATGTGTGTGTATCTGTGTATGTAGAAAGAAGTATTTTGATAAGTTTCTCCACCCAGTGGCCTACTTTATCAGTCCTGCTGATGTCATTCCTCTTATCAGCACCTTTGGCCAGTTGTCAACCCAGTAAGCTCTGTAGTGCTTGTGATAACTGTGTAACACTATAGTACAAATAACTAAATAGGCAGGGGTTCTACTCTCAGGTCTGGCAAATGTGTGAGTGGGTATATAAGTGTGTGTGTATGTTTGTAGGAAAAAATATTTTGATAAGTTTCCCACCCACTGGCCTACTTTATCAGTCATGCTGATGTCACTTCCCTTATAGGTTCATAGGTGTGCACTAGGCTAATGGCCCTGGAGCTGTTACAAGCCTAACCTATAGAAGTGCCCTGCCATTGTGCCACCCAACATTAGTTCCCAGTGCCTCCATCAAGTAGACCCACTGGAGTAATCCCTGGGGTGAACTTTCTATTACCCATCCACTCATCAAGATCTCTCTGGAACAGGGTCATCTAGATGCTTTGCTTGACATGTATGGGAATTCTATTCCAGAGCATGTGCAGTCTCTGGGTGAGGAACCTGTCCCTCCAGCATGTTGAGTTGATTGTGGTAATGAGATCGAGGTCCCTGCAGTGTGTGGTGCAGAGGGATTGGGATGGCTTTAGATGTACAACTTGTAAAAGAGCTGGGTCAGACATGGCTTTGCAAGTCAAGCAGAGATCACCTCTAAGTAGGTGATATGAGACAGAGAATAGCTGGAGGCATTTGAGTCTATATGTGTAGGACATGTGTTTAATGCCTAGGATCCTCTTTGTGAGGTACTTCTGTGGCCTCTCCAGCTGTTGCAGGTGTCTATTGAGGTACATGCCAAACGGGCCATTATACTTGATGATTGGTCTAATGAGGGAAGAGTGCTCAAAGATGATGACCTCTTCCTTCCTGGATGCAAATCCCTTGGTAATGAGATGTGCCACATAGAAGGATTTCCTGACCACAGTGGCAATGTGGTGGTTAAAGGAGAGGTTGCTGTCAACCTGTGTCCCCAAGATCTCTTATAATGCCTACAGCGTTCAGTGGGCTCCCATCAATGTGGTACTTAGTGAGAACTGAGTTTTTACCAAAGGAGATGATGATGCATTTTGTGGTGTTAAGCTTCAGGCCATGGTTTCCACACCAGTCAGTGTTTTCAGTGAGGGCTTTCTGTAGGATGTCTGCATCACTTGTGGAATCAATGATGGCTCCCAGCTTGCAGTTGTCTATGAACTTTGTCAGCCAGAGTTCCTTTGTGTTGGCCTGGACTCCTAAGAAGTAGATGCTGAACATGAGAGTACCCACTAGTAATCCCTGTGGGACTCCACTTGTGACTGTTTGGCAGTCTGACTTGGAGCTCACTACTTTCACACTGTGTGTTCTATCTGTCAGCCAATTTGCAACCCCCCCTTAGTGATATAGGGGTTGCTGCCTAGTTTGCTGGGTTCATCAATAATTCCTGACTGAGGAATGGTATCAAGAGCCTTGGCCAGATTGATGTAGGCTGTATGCAGTGCTTTATTGCCATATACAGCCTTGGTGACTGACTCAAAGAAGTCAAGCAGATTGAGCAGGCATGATCTCCCTTTCATAAAGCCAGACTGTGTCGGGTCTAGAGTTAGGAAATTACCTATATGTTTGTCAATCAGATCCCTGATGTGCTCCATAGCTGTACATATCAGACTCATTAGGCTAATGGGCTGATAATTCCCAGGGTCTGTAGTTGCTACACCTTTATGGAGAGGGATGACTGTAGCAGTGTGCCATTTGGGAGGGACAAAGTCTGAGGTGAGGCTGGGACTGAACAGGGCACACAGATGTGGTGCCAGGTCTCTTTGTAGTTCATGTAGAACACAGACAGGGATAATTTTGGGTCCCATTGAAGCTGTATCTGTGCCCATAGACAATGCAGATGTAACCTGGGATGCAGTAATCTTGGGTGCCTGGCATTCTTCTGGAATTCTGATTGTTTCCCTAGTGGGTGAGGGAGGGGCAAAGCTGGTACAGAATGTGTTGGCAAGAATGTTGGCAATATCTGTTGGCTCAGTATAGGAGGTAGCATTGTACAGTAATCCAGAGCACTTCTTTGTATTACTGTGGAGGTTCTTGATATAACTATCAAAGGCTTTGTGAGTGTCAGTGTCTGCTGCAATTCTGCCATCATAGGTGGCTTTAGATGATTTCATGAGGGATCTCAAGTTGTTGTTGAGGCTAATAAAGGAGTTTTACCACTCTTGGGACTTCACCTTTTTCTCCAACAGTTTCTTCATTCTGTTGTACAGGTTATTAATGTCAGGGTACCACCAGATTGGCCTCCAGTGTTTGGAGGAGAGTATCATGGTTCTGTTGGGTATGGCTTGTTCCATGCATTGATGTACATGTTTGTACAGTGCATTTGTGTATGATTTGGCAGTCATGCAGGTATATATTGTGAAGTTAGCCACCTCTGTTTTTAGGAGTCCAAAGTCAGCTTTGGAGAAGTTTTTCAAGGTGGTTACCTTTGTGGGGGTGTGGGTGAGATGTGGATTTCCATGGTGATTACTTTATGGTTGGATCTGACCAGGTAGGGATTGACTACTGTTGTCAAGTAATGGTCCCATATGTAAGTATCTTTCCCAGTTGATGGAGGAGTAGTTGAAGTCTCCTAGTATGAGAGTGTTAGGTTGGACCTTGATAGATTCCAGGGTGTTAAGGAATGTGGATTGAGAGTCCAGGGACATGGATGGGGACCTATATCAGGCTATGACCTGGATTGCACTATTACCCAATGTCAGTTGTACCTGAAGTATTTGAGATGCATTATTCTGGAACACTAGTAAAGGTGTGGATATCTTTTATTAATATGGAGACACCACTGACTTTGGAGCTGTGGTCCATGTTTTGGGGCTGACAGGTGTGGAATGAGTTATAGCCTGGTAGTGAAGAGGTGCTGCCTGCTGCTGTAAACCAGGTCTCCGTTACAGCATAAATGTCAATGTTCTCCATTTTGAGGAGTGCTTCCAGTGGCTGCAGCTCAAGATTTAGATGTCTAGTGTTGAGCAGAATGACCGTCAGATTGCATATATGTATAGCTGTTATGGTGGTAATTTGATTTGGAACACCACCTAAAAAGGCACTATAGGGGTGACAAGACACTTAGCCAGTACCTGGAAACCCAGGGGTGACAGATGCAGGCCATCTCTGGCAAACCATCACAGTCTGTCAATCATGTCATCCCAAGCAGACAGATACTGGATCCCCTGAGAATGACAGCAGACACTTAAGCCAATTGTTGAAGTCAATCATTTGTTGTTTGTACTGCAGTATCATTCTGGGTGACAGTAGTATACTGCTCAGGGCTACTGTCATACCTGCCTGGCCCACATAATCTGAGAGCTCCACCATGTTTCTTTGCATGAAGTCCAGGGAGGTGTGTCTCAGGTCATTCACACACACATGGACAATGACAGAGTAATACTTGTAGTTGCTTTGGAGTGACCTGACTGGGTGTATTATGTGTTGGATTCTGGCACCTGATAAACAGCTGACTGTTACCTTTTCCATGTTCAGCCTACTGAGTGGGACATCTGTGTGCCTCACTATTGAGTCACCTATGATTACTGTATTAGGCAAGCCTTAGGGGCTTAGGTTGAGGGGTACAGAGTATAGGTAGGATATGTGTTCTATGGTTTGTGCTGTGCTGTGGTGGTCAAGTGGGTGTCTGTCTTTGTGGTCTCTGCTGTTTAGGTAAATATCTATTGAGTGCCTCTGTGAAAGTGGGTGTATGTTTTTGTTTGAATGTCAGACCTGTGATAGTGGGTGTTCTGGAAGGGCATGTGTTCCATGTGGTGTGGTGCAGGTGTTGACCCTTCGCCTCTTGACCAGCTAGTCCAGTCTTTGCTGGAGAGTGCAAATCTTCCAATTTGGTGATATAGGGGTATCTCTTGCAAGTCTGAGTGTTGGGAGTTTAGAGGAGAGGGTTGTCTGTGTACATGAGGCAGTTGCAACAGTACCTCATAATGTCCAAGTGCACCAGGTTAATGGGCAAAAGCACAGAGAACTGCACTTTAATCATACCAGGAGGGGTGGTCATAACTACTAAGTACTGGAGTGAATTCCATGAGGAACAACTACTGCTGATAGCTCTAAGGTGCACTAGAATAACTGATACAAAAACCTTTTGAAGTGCAGAGCTATTAGGCTATTTGACGTTCAGGAGAGAAAGAACTAACAAGATCTAAGTGAATAACTGAACACAGACTTTCTGGCACCTGTAATAGTTTACCTCAGCTGTGCAGTTATCAGCATCTTTGGCCAGTTGTCAGCCTAGTAAGCTCTGTAGTGCTTGCGATAACCGTGTAACACTATAGTATAAACAACTAGATAGGCAGGGGTTCTAATCTTAATACTGGCAAGTGTGTGTGTGTGTGTGTGTGTGTGTGTGTGTGTGTGTGTGTGTGTGTGTGTGTGTGTGTGTATCGCATACTATTTGGGTTATACCATTCTGAGTTGTGTATCACCCTGTAAACGTCACATCACCCTACTTTACTAGGCCTGCTGATGTCATTCACCTTAGAAGTACCTTGGGACTAGGTGAAATCATATAAGTTCTGTGGCACATCTGATAACTGCATAACACTATAGTACAAATAACTAGATAGGCAGAGATTCTACTCTCAATGCTGGCAAGTGTGTGTGTGTGTGTGTTTGTGTGAGAATCATATATTGTGTGGATTATACCATTTTGAATTATGTACCACCCAGTAAACTTCCACTCACCCTACTTTACTAGGCCTGCTGATGTCATTCACCTTAGAAATACCTTGGGACTAGGTGAAATCATGTAAGCCCTGTGGCATGTCTGATAACTGCGCAACACTATAGTAAAAATACCTAGATATGTAAGGGTTGTAATCTCAATACTGGCAACTGGGATTCTGGATACTGGATAAGAGTCTTGCCGCCCCTATAGTGCCTTTTTTTTGGCAAGGTTCAAATGAATAATTCCCCACTGTAACAGGAACAGGCAAGCAAAAACTGAGGATAATGCTATTCAATGCTAGAAGTTTAAATCTCAAAATGCACTCACTCGAGGCACTCCTTAAAATGGAGAACATCGATATCTGTGCAGTGACTGAGACCTGGTTCAAGGCTCTAGAGAGCACCCCTGCATTACCAGGCTATAACTCATACCTCACTTTTCATCCATCTAATCTGGACCAGAACACCAAAGGTGGAGGTGTGTCCATGTTCATTAAGAATATCCACACCTCTAGGCTAGTTGTGTAGCATAATGCATCTGAGGTTATTGAAGTGAAACTAACTCTGGGCAAAACTGCAATCCAATTTGTAGCTTGCTACAGATCCCCCACCATGCCCCAGTATTCCCACTCCTCTTTTCTTGATAGACTGAAAAACATTAGAGTTCAACCAAACACCCTAATAATGGATGATTTCAACTACCTCATCATTAACTGGGAAAACTACTCCTGTACCAACTCCTTCGCTCAACCCTTTTTGGAATTCATAAATTCCAATGCCCTGGATCAACTTATCCACACCCCCACCAGAGGCAACAATATTCTAGACCTAGTCATTACCAACATGAGTGACCGGTGTTCCACATCTGAAGTCATCTCCTTGTTGGTTAGATCCGACCATAAGCTAATCACCTTACATATCCGCATCCTGCCCCCACCCACCATTAAGGAAACCATGGTAAAAAAAATTCTCCAAAGCCAACTTCATACTTCTTAAGATAGAAGTGGCAAACTTCATGACACTCTTAGGTTCATAGATTCATAGGTAGGTACTAGGCTATCGGCCCAAGGGCCTACATAAGCCTAGCCAACAAGGTTCCCTGGCTTACGCCACCCAAGAAAGTTATTTTCCTGTGCCACTGTCGAGCAGAGACACAGAAGTGATTCTCTGTGGTGTATTTCCTATTTCCCATCCACTCATCAAGATTCTTCTTGAAGAGTGCTAATGAACTTTGCTTGACATAGATGGGTAGCCTGCTCCAGAGTATGGGATGTATGTAAATGGACAATACAGCTACAACTGCTGAATCCTACACAAATGCACTCTATAAGCACTTACATGAGTGCATGGACTGTGCTATCCCAAACAGAACCAAGATGCTATCCTCCAAAAAAGGAAGCCAATCTGGTGCTCCCCTGCTATAAACAAACTCTACAACAGAAGGAAGAAACTGTTGCTAAAGAGAGTAAAATCCCATGAGTGGAGGAGCTGCCTGGTCAGCCTCAGTAAGAAGCTGAGACCCCTTATAAGATCCTCCAAAGCTAGCTAACAAAATTGCCACTGATTCTAAGGGCAACCACAAAGCATTCTATAGCTATGTCAAGAATCTCAATGGCAACACCCAGATCTGCTCTGAGTTACAGCACAACAGCACGAAAATTACAGAACCAACTGATATTGCCAACATTCTGGCAGATAGGTTCAGTGCTAACTTTATCACCCCACCCCTAAAGGGCCCATAACTATACAGGAAGAACTCAGAGTCCCTGTAATGACATCTATGCAGGTAAAAGCTGCACGCTCTAAAACCAAAAACACAGCATCCATGGGACCAGAGAACATCCCCGGCTGTGTTTTACATGAACTTCAGAATGAACTGGCTCCTCACCTAAGCTCCATGTTCAATCATAGTCTTATGTTAGGCTTTGTGCCCACTGAATGGCACACAGCAACAGTTATCCCACTCCACAAAGGGGGAGCCACCACTGATCCTGGGAACTATCACCTTATTAGCCTGATGAGCCTGGTCTGCAAGGCCATGGAATGTATCATCATGGAACTCATACACAAAGACATTTTTAACCTCCAAACTCTGGACCCCACCCAGTTCGGGTTTGTGAAAGGCAAATCATGCCTTCTGAACCTGATGAACTTCTTTGAGGCAGTCACCAAAGCCGTAGATGAGAGTAAGGTGGTTCACACAGCCTATCTTGACCTCACCAAGGCTTTTGATACCATCCCCCATTCTGGAATTATAACTAAACTCACTAAACTTGGTATGCATCCCTATGTCACAAGATGGGTTACCAACTGGCTCACTGACTAGAACCCACACTGTAATAGTTGCAGACTCCAAATCTGACTTCATACCATTGACAAGTGGAGTACCACAGGGTTCAGTCCTGGGACCTCTCCTGTTTGATATCTACTTCTTTGAAGTACAGGCTAACACAGAAGGCCTCTGGCTAATGAAGTTCACAGATGACTGCAAATTAGGAGCCATAGTCAAATCCCCAAATGATGTGGACATCCTACAGAATGGCCTCACTGAGACAGATGCCTGGTGTCAGAGGCATGCCCTCAAGCTCAATGCCAAAAAGTGCATTTTCATCCCCTTTTGTAAAAACTCTGTACCCATGAACTACCACATAAACGGCAGTCTACTTAACACCAAATGTGTGATAAGAGACCTTGGGACCCAGGTGGACAGTCATCTCTCTTTTGATAATCACATTGCCACAGTAGTCAGGAAATCCTTCTATGTGGCACATCTCATCACAATAGGGTTCTCATCCAGGAAAAAAGAGGTCATTGTTCCCCTCTACTCAGCACTCATTAGACCCATTATAGAGTACAATGCCCCTTTTGGAATGTACCTCATAAGACATCTGCAGCAGCTGGAAAGGCCACAGAACTACCTCACAAAGAGTATTACTGGCTTCAAACAGATGCCCTACACTGACTGTCAAAAAAAACTCCAGCTTTACTCTGTAGCATATTGCCTACTCCGAGGAGATCTCTGCCTAACATATAAAGCTATGTTAAACCCAGAGCTGTTGGACATGCTAAACCTAAAGAAATCGAAATCCCTCCGAGCTACATGCTCTAGGGACCTACTCTTGTCACCACAATAAACAGGACATGCTGGAGGGATAGATTCCTGTCCCAGAGACTTCCTATACTCTGGAACAAGCTACCCACCTATGTCAAGCAAAGTTCCTCATTAGCACTCTTCAAGAGAAATCTTGATGAGTGAATGGGAAATAGGAAATACACCCCAGGGATCACTTCTGTGGCTCTGCTTGACAGGGACACAGGAAATTAACTTTCTTGGGTGGCGTAAGCCAGGGAGCCTTGTTGGCTAGGCTTACTGAGGCCCTTGGGCTGATATCCGAGTACCTACCTATGAATCTATGAACCTATGAACTGTGTGTATGTTTATGTGAGAATCATATACTGTGTGGATCATACCATTTTGAGTTGTGTACCATTCTGTAAACTTCCCCCACCCTACTTTACTAGGCCTGCTGATGTCATTCCCCTTAGAAGTACCTTGGGACTAGGTGAAATCATGTAAGCTCTGTGGCATGTCTGATAAGTGTATAACACTATGCTAATAATAACTAGATAGTTAGAGGTTCGAATCTCAATACTGGGAACTGTGTGTTTGGGTGAAGATCATATCCTGTTTGGTTGATACCATTTTGATGTGTGTACCTTCCACGCCTGTTTTCCACCTCCAGATGGCATTACTTTATATAGCATGTTAACTGCATCTGCCTCACATGCAGCATGTTAAACCATTGTGCAGACCATACCAGTCGTCTGTACAGATGTCTATGGAATATGTAGATGTTTGCGACCTATAAGTGGTCTGTGTCTCTTAACAATGCCCATGTATGTGATATTGTTTCCAAATCAGCCACAGTGAGTGTGGTGACACCTCATGCTGATACAACATCTGCTACACTATCACTTGTCCAGGCTTGTAGGAGCAATACATGATTCCACATGCTATTTCTGGTGGGTTACCTCACCATCCATGAAGGCATTCAGAACATTACGTATTGTAAGAGGTAGTGTGTTATGTCCCATGCATATAATAATCTCAATACTGGCAACTGTGGGTGTGGGTGAAGATCATATGTGGGGCATGTCATGTGCATATAGTACTACAGTACATCAAAGTGGAAATGTAGGTTTACTAATCTGTCTATTACCAACTGTGTTTGTGTTACTGTGTGCACATCTCCTGTGCCAGTCCTTACTGTGTGTATGCAAAGGATATACTGTTTTGTCTCCTTGTTCCACCCGGTGAACTCAGGAATACATACCACAAAACTGTCATACACAGTATCATGCATGCCCTCATCAACTGCATCAGGGTTGAGTGTATAGGAAAGAAATGTCAGAGCCAACAGGTGCTGACAGGTGAATTTGTTGCAGTTAATGTAATGGCAACGCTTGTGAGGGACCTGCTGAGAGTACTGCAGTAACCTGTTCTGTATGTATGCGCCTGTGGTACTACACAACACTGAGCTGACATATCTGAAGGCTACCTGTCTGTGACAAGGGGTATGTATGCAAGGTCACACTGTCTGACAACAGTGTCCCTCACACACTGTTGCATGCATACACACCTGGTACATGTACATATAACCAAAAACACAAACTGGTAAAAACTCCACAAAAACTGCAGCACTTCTCGACCGCCCAAAAAATGTAATTCAATAAGGATGTTACCAGACGCTAGTCACATAAATAGTTGCACCATGAAATGTTGAAGTAGAACAAACTCCTGTTAATGTGTACACTGTCTCAGATGAATAATCCACACGATGGTGTTAAACCGAACAGCCAGCTTTATTGTAATAACATGTAGTTAAGTGCTTTTCGTCCCACTTTATAGCGGGACTTCTTCAGACTAACCAGAGCAAGGCATAAAGAATATTTAAATAGCCGGTTTGGCTCCAAAAATAAACGCCGTAATCAGGCAACAAAAAACATTATCTTTAACTAGCAACAACAACCATGACACATGAATAATAACTAAAACATTCAAATATTGGATAACGAGACCATAAATAGAACATAGATATTACATTTTAAAAGATATGAGTTTGTGATCACTGAAGACTACATAATAGTCTGTCTAGGTAAAAAAGCTGCGAATAATAGATGTATATAATGCACCTTAAAATCATCCTAATAAGAAAATAAATACATACCATGGCGGCTCAACTATAAACAATCTAAAAACATTCTAAAGCCAGGCAGTCAGGATAAAAAACTATAAAGAATATAATTAAATTGAACATCTAAAATACATACTAATAAATAACTAGGCTATCCCTAACGGCAAAACCGCAAACATACTATAGCAGCATATAAAAGACATCATAATAAGCATAAATGTATGAATATTAAAATACTAAAATACATAAAACCATATAAGTACCAGCACTAATACAGAACATGGAAACTGTAAACATTATTATGAAAAATATGTATATAATCTACTAAAACTTGAGAAAAATTACTGTATGCTCTAAAATGTGTTAAATATATTAAAGTTAAGTGTCAATATATTGATGAATATGCTTCACCTCAAAAAATCTAGATCCCTCAGAACCACAAGGGCGGGAGACTTAAACCTTGACACGGTTATTAATAGAACGTGCTGGAGGGACAGATTCATCACCCAGAGACTCCCTATGCTGTGGAACAAAATCCCGGTACATGTGAGGCGGAGCACCTCGCTGGCCTTGTTCAAGAGGAATCTTGACCAATGGATGGGAGATCGCAGATATACCCTAGGGATTACTTCAGTGTCACTGCTTGACAGAGGCACAGCAAAATAATAGGCATAGTTTTCTTCAAACTAAAGGGGTGGCGAAAGCCACATAACTATGGGCTAGGCTTATAAATGCCCTTGGGCAGATAGCCTAGTATGAACCTATGAACCTATGAACCTATGTAAATATAAATGACAATAACTACGGATAAAGTAGCACAGAGATATTATGTAATATACGTAACTTACCCAGCAGTGGATAAAATGTATATTTAAAAACTGCCAGGAATAATTTACCTATGTAGACTTCTTAATTTTAATATAGGGTACAGTGAGCATATCTCATTCAATCCTGGTAAGACACAAGCATGACAACAAAGTTGCCAATACAATTCTAAGACTTCTAATAGAACCTGCTCAGGACCATCTCTTCCATCTGAAACAATCGAATCAATTGCTTTGAAGGAGAATGTGTGATGAGTATTTTATATTATATGTTTAGCCAGTGCATTGTCTGGTTTGTTTGTCCTAATGGCATATAAGTGTTCATAAACACGTTCACATAATTTCCTATCTGTTTTGCCAATGTAGAATGCAGGACAAGGATTACACTGAGTTAAATAAATCACTCCTTTTGATTGGCAATTAAATTTGTATCTTACTTTATAGGACACTCCTCTGATAGTAAAAGATTCACCTGTAAGCATGTGTATGCAATATTTACACATGTTGCACTGGAACATACCCTTTCTGTTAAAGGGTGTAACTGTATCCATGTTACTTTGTAATATTTGTTTTAAATTTCTACCCCTTTTCCAGATAATTTTAGGTTTAGGTGGTAACATATTACCAATGTCTTGGTCAATTTTAATCATGTTCCAATTTTTATTCAAAATGAAGGTAATAATATCACCATCGGAACTGTATGGAGTGATAAAAGCCAAATTGGTAGAAAACAAATTAGTGTTATGTGGTTCTGTTGTTTGATATGTGTTCAAGCCAAGAATAGGTAAATAAAAGCCAGAATCTCTTTTATAAATAACTTCCTTAACTATTAACTCTAAAAATTGTTTGGGATAACCCCTACTCATAAACATATTCTGCAATAATTGATATTCGTCATAAAAGTCATCTGTCCTCGAAGTCCAGCGTGCCGCTCTTACTAACTGTCCTTTGACAACAGACTTCTTTTGGCGTGTCGGATGGTTACTACTATAATGCAGGAAAGTATTGGAATAAGTTTCTTTTCTATATATTTTCGCATAAAATGTCTGATTACTGTAATCCTTATGAAAATCGACATCCAAGTAAGTTATTCTATCCTTGTTGAAGGTGTACGTAAAATGTAAAAATTCAGTACTAGAATTTAAAAAGGATACTAATTCAAGAGCCATAATATCATCACCTTCAACTAAGATAAAAATATCATCTAAAAAAACGTGTGTAATACTTAATTTTACTCATAACATATACATTCTTACCCAACACCTCCTGCTCCCAAAAAGCCATGACCAAGTTAGCAAAGCTACCCCCACAGGGGGAGCCCATGGCTACACCAATCTTCTGGAGGTAGATTTTTTTGTCAAAGGTAAAATAATTATAAGTCAAAACTATGTCCAACATTTCTTCCACTAATTTAATTTCTGTTTGTGGTGCATTATATTTACGTAACATAAAACTAACCCACTCTATACCATCCTGGTGTGGCATGCAGGTATATAAATCTTTCACATCAACCGTCAAAAAATTCAAATTTCCATCAAATTGTAAATTATTTATATTGTGGAGAAAGGTTCAGGAATCTTTACATATAACTTTTTCCTTACAAATGTATTTCTGAAGAATAGTGTCTATCATTTTAGCACATGGGTAAGTTATACTATTCCTGGCATCCACCAATGGTCGCATAGGTGGATCCAATATTGATTTATGAATTTTAGGGATGCCAAAAAGAATAGGTAATCTAGGTCTTTAACATTGTTAAATAGTTTAATGTAGTCAAATCTATTCTACCATCAATAAAGAAGTCATTAAACAAGGACCTAATAGTATTATATGATTGATGAAGTTGATCCCTAGAGGTTTCTTCATAAGCTACAGTATTGAGTGTTTGAAGCATTTTATTAATGTATTGTTGTTGGGTCATAATTATTAACCCTCCTCCTTTATCAGGTTGTAAAATTCTGACTCCTGTTTCCTTTAAATTCTGTAATGCTTGTCTTTCCATATCCGTAATATTAGATCTCATCTTACTATTAAAGTTAGAATGTAACATATCTGTCAAATCGTTTTCACAGGTTTTTTCAAAAAAATTTAAAGTAGAATGCATTGGTGGTATAAATGTACTAGCTACATGTAATTTATTGTCTACCGTGTATTCACTTGTAAAAAACAATTTTAAATTAAGCCTTCTTAAGAATAACTTCAGATCAATAATAGTTTGCACCATATCAGCTCTATTAGTAGGTACAAAAGTATGTCCACGAGTAAGTAATTCAATAACATTAGATTCAATAGGAACACTGGTGTAATTAAAAAATTTAAAGTCTCTAGCCAGGTTGTACAGTATGGTAGGTTGTTCTAGTCCAATAATACTTACCTCCCCCTCTTCCCCCGAAAGATGGAAAAGTTCTTGTTGGGATAATAATTGTTCTTCCTCAAATTGTAGTGGGGAACACCCATCTGAAAATTTGTTTGTTGTTGTGGTAGATTAACCTGGGGTGTAGAAATAGTTGGTGCTCTCATTGGTTCAATATGTTGTGGAGTAGCTTCTTGAATATTAGAATTGATAACATCACGTGTAATGTTGTCACTAAGTCCTTCTTCCAATACATTATTCACACCCTGATTTTGTATCATAACTGTTGTAGATCTTGTCTGCGAGGGGGGAGGTTTAGGGTAAGCTCTACCAATACTGTATGCTTGTCTGTCCCTGTTTAATTTCTTTAATTTCCCTTCCTTGATTTTATCCATGTACTGATCTATGCTAGTAAAAATCCTGTTGTAATCATATTGATACCGAGCAAATTTAACATGTTGTTGGATAGTTTCGTCCATCTTAGTAGCTTCTTGCATAAGAGAAGTAGACTCTATTTCATAGTGCTTGATGATAACTTCTATTAATTCACAGCCATGTTTATTGAATAGCTTTATAAGTACT
Organism: Protopterus annectens; assembly: GCF_019279795.1. Classification (NCBI taxonomy): domain Eukaryota; kingdom Metazoa; phylum Chordata; order Ceratodontiformes; family Protopteridae; genus Protopterus; species Protopterus annectens. The sequence continues at coordinate 483,645,368 of NC_056738.1, read as the reverse complement.
TGATGAAAGGGTGAACCGTCCACAAGGCCCGTAGGGTACTGCCAAGACCTGAGCCCTTTAGGGACCACACCCTCACTTAAGCACTCCCTAAAATATGCAATTTCAACTTGTAATTTTTTATATTTAACGAGGGATTGATCAAACTGTTTAAGTAAAACAGCAATATCCAGTTGGTCCGCGGCCGGTTGCTCCCTGATTCCACTCTGAGTAGGTGTTTGAAACGAAAGTGGGACTGTTAACCATTCGGTCAACTTGGGTGCTCCAATAAGCCTTCCGGATTGTATGTTACATCTAGTTGATCCCTCTACATGATTACAAGGCTGTTGTAACTTATTATTTTGTCGTTCATTAATATTTGTATCATGCATATTTGATGGAGTATCTCTATCCAAGTCTAATGCATGGATAACAGGTGAATTAGTTTGATGGGCGTCAGTTTCAGTAGTAACATTTATTGCATTAGACAAATGGTTGATACTATTATTATTGTTGTTGCTAGATAAGGCATCCACTTTTTTACTCAGTGATTCTACTTGACGGGTCAAAGTCTCTATCAAATTAAACATTGTTGAATTTCGATCATCTTCATTAAGAGGAAGAGAGGTCGGAGAAGAAACAGCAGCCTCTGCCATAACAGGCTGCCAAAAATACCAAAAACACAAACTGGTAAAAACTCCACAAAAACTGCAGCACTTCTCGACCACCCAAAAAATGTAATTCAATAAGGATGTTACCAGACGCTAGTCACATAAATAGTTGCACCATGAAATGCTGAAGTAGAACAAACTCCTGTTAATGAGTACACTGTCTCAGATGAATAATCCACACAATGGTGCTGCCCTCACACTTCTCTTCTTGATCCAGCCACCCACACAGGGTGTGGTGTGGGTATGCCAGAGGCCTAGGCTGGGCCATATGGTTGACATCATGTGTGTGTGTTTGGAGGGGTATCCAATAGATGGGCTGTGGAGAGGTGCTGTGTGTGTCTGCAGGTGACCTGCCTGTGATACAGATGTGGGTATGTATGTATGTACACAGTCACACCATGTGGCTGTCCTACACAGGGGTATGTTGGACAGCTGTAGATCATATATGGCAGGGTGTCCAGTTCACCGTCACCAGCCATGGACATGGGAACTGGTCTTGCCAGGGGTATCACTGGCACCATCAGGCTCAAGCTCAGATGCAGCACTGCTTTCTGATGGTATTTGCTGTCTACTGAATTTGTGCCCCTGATGAGACCAGCCAGGACCACGTGCCCAAGTCCTGCTCTGGTGTGATGTAGACAGCAACCCCACTTCGGTAGTGCTGGAGTCACTGCCACATTGGGAATGTAAAGGTGCATGGCCTTGTAGACTCTCAGCTGTTGTGGGTGCTGGCCTACATCCACATGGCTAATTCCCATCTCTCACCACACACTCTAGCACAGACATGCCACGGTCGAGCATTGCCAAGGTCTCACTCCACCATGTATTCATGACCTCAGCATTTTGATGTGTGGCCTCAACAAGGTCATGTATGTCACCACGTAAATCAGGAAGAGTTGCATCTACCACCCTGAGTGTTTGTCTGGTGTGGCATTCACTATGTGCCTGTGCATCCATGACAGCCCAAAACATGTGCCTGGTGACACCTGCTGTGGTACTTGCAACAGCAGCTTGGCGAACAGCAGTCCTCCTGTGAGCACCCCTGTCCATCCATCTGCACTCTGGCTATGGCCAGTGTCTACACTCACACCTGCTGTAGTCATCACACTAGCCTGTTCCATGCCACCGCCTGCCAACTGTCCATCATCTGTAGCCACTGGTGACGGGGTATGTGTGGACATTTTCACTGTGTGTGGGGATGGTGTGGCCAAGATTGGGATGCCAACCAATGGCACAGATTCAGCCCCTGACAACCCCACCTGTACCTCACTATTCCTATCATCATTGTTAGAGTCTGCAGAGACAAAGACATCAGTTTCCAAGCAGAAGGGACACTGAACCCCATCACCACCTTTGAGTGGAAGACAACATATGTACTTTAATACCTACACTTTGAGGTTGGCTGGTGCACACACACACACACACACACACACACACACACACACACACACACACACACACACAGTCACAAAGACACTTACAGGTGAGGTGGCACAAATCTGTTACACAGACGTCACATTACCCAAATGGTGACATGCATGGCACATGGCCCTCAACATCATGCATTGCAGCCAGTTTTACTACATGTAACTAACAATATAGAGCTCTGGGATATGTTAGTAGTGTTATTAGGTGATGGCCCTTCCCCAGCACAGTCTTTACCCATGTACACATCATTGCTGTTCACCTGTATAGCACAGTGGCAAGTACTACAGAACATACCTTACAACTCTACAGATCCTTGCAGGATGTGTAGATGTCTGGCTCATATGTTTTGTCTGTTCCTCATAACCCCTGTGTTTGTCTGATACATAACTGGGATGATCTGAAGAGTGACGTCACTAATTAATGACATACATTTGAGTTTCAGACCTTCAAACCAGCAGTAAATGTATGGTCACACAATTCCTCTTACACCACCAACCTTCTAAGCTTACAGTGGATATGATAATTGTACACAACCCTGTTAGCATGCCATATTCTTGTAATATATAAAATGAGACATCAATAATGCATTCAAATATATTACCCACCTGTCATGTGACATATGAACTGTGCAATCCAATCAATAAACAAACAAATGTGTTACGTGTAAAATCTAATGAATGAAATATGTACAATATGGTGGTTGCATATGTGTGCACACCCTTAAAATGATACTTTGCTGAAGCACCTTGTAAGTGACTTACAGCATTCACTCTTCTCAGGAAGGTGTCTATCAGCATGGCACATCCTCACTTGGCATTATTTAGCCACTCTTCCTTGCAAAGGCCCCTCAACTCTGTCAGATTTCAAGGGCAGCTCATCTGCACAGCCCTTGTCAGGTCATACTGGGGTTTTGCTATCGGGTTTCGGTCTAGGCTCTGTCTGGGCTAATCCTTAACCATGAGTATGTTCAGGTGGTGCCATTCTTAGGTAGCTTTGGATGTATGCTTCGGGTCTTTGTCATGTTGAAGGCTGACACCCTCCCCATCCTCAGTGTTCTTGCAGATGCCTGATGGATGTGGGCCAGACATGAGTGTTATTTTGAACTGTTCAGAATTCCCACCACCATGACTACAGATGCAGTTCTGGCTTCAGAACAGCATCCCCACATCAGGCCAATGCCACCAGCGTGATTCACCATGGGGATGGTGGTCTTCATGTGAAGAGAGGTGTTGCTTGTGCACCACACATACCTTTTGGTATTGTGGCTTTGAGGTCAGTCCACAGTCTTATTACACCATAACACATTTTCACACATGCCTTTGGGAGACTTGATGTGCTGTATTGCAAGTTGTATCCACCCCTGGAAGTTTTTTGGTGTGGCAAAATGCTTCCATCTTCTGATCCTGCCCCATAGGCCAGACTTATGCAGAATATGGGAGATTGTTTTCACATGTAGTACACAACACCAGGACTTGCAAGAGATTCCTGCAACTCCCTCAGTGTTGCTAAATGTCTCCTGGCAGCCTCCCTGACCAGGTTTGGACATGTCTTTTCATATGTTTTGGAGGATCATCAGGTCCTTGTCAACAGCACTGTTGTCCCATATTCAATCCACCTTTTTATGACTGTCTCCACTGTATTCCATGGTGTATGCAATGCTGTGGAAATGTTGTTGTACCCTATTCCTGAGTGATACATTTCAAATATGAGATCCCTTTGCTGCTTTGTAAGCTGTCTGCAAGCCATGGCTGTTGCTGTTGCAGGCAACCGAGCAAATGTCATGAATATCCTACTTGGACAGTGGACTGTTATATGGTGTTATCCAGAGTGCCTTTAATTGATGGCAGGTGTGTACCTAAGCAGACCGAATGCTGTCAATAAATCACAAGCTGCTGCAATAAAATGTTATTTGAAGGGTGTGCACACGTATGCATCCAGCTTATTGTAAGGTTTGTATACTCCCTATTTGGTTCCCAACAGATCAATTGGTTTTACAAGTGAATTGTTCATGTTATGGGTCTCATTAAAGATTAGAAAAGGTGTGGACTGACATATTGTGGTCTCAGTTTGTATATATCACACATACCTGGCATCCTAACAGGGGTGTGTACACTATTTATATCCACTGTATAAGAGTAATGTTTCACACATGTCCCTACCTTAGGCCATTTGTCCCCCCATTTTGCTGGTCTCTGTCCAGAAGTCTTGCACTGACAGGTTGTGAGTTATGGTACAGGAATATTACATTCTCTTCAGATAGGCCCTTGTGGTGACCACTGTGATGCAATGCAGTTAACCTCACCACAAGTGAACATGCACATGGGCTATGAATGACAGTTGTGTGCATGGTAAATTTCATGCCCTTCACATGCCTGGGGTATTGGCAAACCACAACAGAACAATTCCATACTCACAGCTTCAGGCTGCTGTCTGACATGCAGACCAGAGGGTCTGAGGTAGTTGTGGGTGAGAGGTATTGTCAGCAGACTCACATGTGAGATTGGTACAGGATGGATGCAGCATGTCTGCACATTCACAGTACAACCCCCAATATTACAAAATTTGCTGTCCTTCACCATAGATGTGCACTTCTGTGCATTAGAAAATCCCATCCACAACTGCAATCTAACCTGACACATGCATGTAGATACTCTACCGATACAAGTATGTCTGCTACACTAGTCTCATAATCTCCACTGGGGCCTTACCTGCACTCTACTCGTCCATTGTCTGGGTGCCACCCACCTCCAGCATGTGGGGGTCTGTACCCTGATGTTGTACTGGGATGGGTACCGCAAGGTTGGTGAGGAGCTCCTTGGTGGGTGTCAGTGGAGGCTGCATGACTGGGCCCCCACCTCTAGCTGTGCAGTCCCTGGCCACGGCAATAGCCCTTTGCTAGGCATGGCATACTAGGTCGGTTGCATGATGCCAGACCTGCTCATATGTACGTGCATGCAGGCTGACATCATTTACCCTGTGGACAAGATCATCCCACAGGGTGATTCTCTCCCACAAATGTTGCTGGCTCCGGCCAAACAATATTGCATGGTTCTGTAGTATGGCTTCTATGATTATGGTTGCCTCAGGTGCTGAGAATGTTGCCATTTGCTGATGCGACATTGCACCTGGAAGACATAAACAGGGAAACACATCACAGATTCTCCCTACATTTGGCAACAGTTTGTACAGAACCTGCATATGTACCTTGAATACCAGTAGCCACCACTCACAGCCACACCATACCCCTGTAATCTATCAGCACAGTATCAGCTTGCATTGCACTCCTGGTCTTGATGTGTCATATTTCTCCCAATGAGGGCCAGTTAATTGCATAATCCTCTATTCCTCATTCAGGTATGTGTAGAGGGATGACATTGGCCATCTTCCATGCAGAATGGGTGTGGATGGTGTCAAGGCTTGGTGTGACTACAGGGTGTAATGGTGCTGGGAACACATGCCTGAGTTCATGTAGGATGTGGACAGGGATGTTATCATGTCCCATAGATACTTACATTTGTTGCCTTTCAGTAGGCAATATGTACCTGCTAATTGGTGATGAGGGGAGGGGTGTGGGTGCTGTGCATATCCACCTATAGTGATGCTGATCCAGGGGGGTGATGTTTACCCTAATCCTATCTGCAGCAGGTTGGCTATAGCTATGTTGTTTGTGTATTTGGTCTTATTGACCACCATTACAGGTTGGGTTAGTTTGTTGCCTCTGAGATTGCAGACATATGGGAAGATGGCCTTGTGATTGGCCTTGGTGGATGTCTTCAATTTGTACTCATAGTTAGCCTTACAGTAATCCACCTGTGATCTTATATCCTTGTTCAGACAATGGCTGACTTGATGCCAGGTTGGTGCCTGCTCCTACTTTGCCCTGTACAGCCAATATAGGGACCAAGTCTGTGGTTTGTGTATTACTGCTGTCTAGCAAAGGGGATTACTCTACTTTGGTGGAGGCAGGTTTTACAAGTAAGGTATTGCTAAGTCTATATAGCTATGTATGTGTTCATATAGCTGTTTTTAGTAGGCATGGATCAAAGTCATAACACAGTTGAACACCTCTCCAATTTCAAAGTGATATTGAACACCTCTCCAATTTCAAAGTGATAATCATGCTTGTTGTAGTACCCATGGTTGTGTCATGGCAATGCAACAACCAGTAGCTCTAGAAATGTCACTCTGCTGGATGCACAGTAACTAAGATTACACACATGTACATGTACAGCTTCTTTAACTGACATTTCAAATCCCATGAATGTTGTTATGAGGCAGCCAGTAACACCTACTCATGCTAACATGTTCACAGATAATACCTGATATACATTTCTGTTCTATGTCAGTATGGTACACTGTATTCACACTCTTGCTGCCCAGTCATCCCTCTCAACCCATTAGAGCAGGACATCTGTAGGAAGCCACACATACATGGGGGGCAATGGGACAAAATTAGTGACACTGTCCTAATATTGCTGTAACACACTTGAGTCATTTGATAGTACAGTAGCCTTTGCACCAACAGGCATACCCTGGAGGATGTGCAACACTCATATGGCAGGAAGAGAGGAGACAGGCTAGGAGTGTGGTAGTGAGGGTAAGAACTTTCAATGTTGGCAGTATGACTGGTATAAGTACAAAGCTAGTTGATATGATGGCCAGGGGAAGGTTGATATATTGTGTGTGCAAGAGACCAGATGGAAGGGGAGTATGGCTAGGTGTATGGGAGGCAGGTCACAATTGTGCTATCATGGTGTGAATAGGAGAAGAAAGGGGGATAGGGGTTCTCCTGAAGGAACAGTATTCAAAGAGTGTTTTTGGAGGATGACATGAGTGTCTGATAGAGTGATGTTTATGAAGCTGGAAACTGATGGTGTAATGATAACTGTTGTTAGTGCATATGTTACGCAAGTTGGTTGTGCGATGGATGAGAAAGAGAAATGTGAAGTCAGTTGGATGACATGGTGATGACTGTACCCAAGGGTGACAGAGTGGTGATTGCAGCAGATTTCAATGGGCATGTTGGTGAAGGGAACAGAAGGGATGGGGAAGTGATGGGTATGTATGGTGTTAAGCAAAGGAGTACAGGCGGTGAGATGGTATTGGATTTTGCAAAAAGAATGGACATGAATACATACTATAACACAAGGGGAAGAGCATAGGATGACATACAAGAGTGGAGGAAGATGCACACAGATGGAATATATCCAATGTAGGAGGGCCAGTTTGAAGGAGATTGGAGACTGTAAAGTGGTGACAGGGGAAATTGTATTTAGACAGCATAGAATGTTGGTCTGTAAGATGAATTGGTGATCAAGAAGAGGAGTGTGAGGGTAGCACCAAGGATCAAATGGTGGGAACTGGAAAAAGGTGATTGTGAGTTAGAGTTCAGGGAAGAGTTAAGACAGGCACTATGTGGCAGTGAAGATTTACCAAATATCTGGGTAAGTACAGCAGAGCTAGTAAGGGAGATGGCTAGAAAGGTGCTTGGTGTGACATGTAGATAGAGGAAGGAGTACAAGGAGACCTGGTGGTGGACTGAGGAAGTATAGGACAGTATACAGAGAAAGAGGTTTGGGAAGAATGAGAGGGAGTATGAGAGAGATGAGGAAAGTAGACAGGAGTATAAGGAGATGAGGTGCATGGCAAAGAGACAGGTACCAAAGGCTAAGGATGAGGCATATGAAGAGTCGTATGACAGGCTGGACACTAAGGAGGGATGAAAGGACTTGGCTAGACAGAGGGACTGAGCTAGGAAACATGCAGCAGAAAAGGGTTATAAAGGATAATGAGGGATACGTAATCACAACTGAGAGGAGTGTGTTGAGCAGATGGACAGAGTACATCGAGATGCTGAGGAATGAAGAGAATGAGAGAGAGAAGGTCGGATGATGTGGGTGTTGTGAATCAGAAAGTGCAAAAGCTTACCAAGCAGGAAGTAAGAACAGCTATGAAGAGGATGACTACTGGAAAACCTGTTGATTCACATGCCATACCTGTGGAAGCCTGAAGGTGTTTAGGGGAAAGGGCAGTGGTGTTTTTAACCAGACTGTTTAATGATATCTTGGAAAGTGAGAGGTTGCATGCAGAGTGAAGAGAAAGTGTTTGGGTACTGTTTTAAGAGTATGGTTGATGTGCAGAGCTGTAGTAACTACAGAGGGATAACATTGATCAGTCACAGCATGAAGTTATGGGAAAGAGTAGTGGCAGCTAGGTTAAGCAGTATGGTGTCATGCCAGGAAAGAGCACTACAGATGCGATGTTTGCTCTGAGAGTGTTGCTGGAGAAGTACAGAGGAGGTCACGAGTTGCTTTGTGTATTTCTGGACTTAGAGAAAGCATATGACAGGGTACCTAGAGAGGAGCTGTGGTATTGTATGAGGAAGTCATGAGTGGCACAGATATATGTAAAAGTGGTATAGGATATGTACAAGGGTGGTGTGACAGCAGTGAGGTCTGCAGTGGGAGTGATGGATGCATTTAAGGTGGAGGTGGGATGACATCAGGGATCAGCTGTGAGCCCTTTCTTATTTGCAATGGTGAAGGACAGGTTCACAGACAAGATCAAACAGGAGTCCCTGTTGACTATGACGTTTGCAGATGACATTGCGAACTGTATTAATTAGAGTAGGGAACAGATTTAGGAGAACCTGGAGTGGTGGGTATATGCTCTAGAGAGAAGAGGAATGAAGGTCAGCAGGACTAAGACAGAATATCTGTTTGTGAATGAGAGGGAGGATAGCAGAATGTTGAGGATGCAGGGAGTAGAGTTGGCAAAGATGGATGTGTTTAAATGATTGGGATCAACACTTCAGAATAATGATGACTGTGGAGGACAGGTGAAGAAGAGAGTACAGGCAGGATGGAGTGGGTGGAGAAGAGTGTCAGCAGTGATTTTTGACAGATGAGTACCAGTAAAAGTGAAAGGGAAAGTATACAAAAGGATAGTGGGAACAGCTATGTTATAGGGGTTGGAGACAGTGGCATTGACAAAAAGGCAGGAGTCAGAGCTGGATGTGCCAGAGTTACAGATGTTAGGATTAGCAATGTGTATATGAGAGGTCAGCCCATGTTGGACGGTTTTGAGACAAACCGGAGAGGCAAGATTACACTGGTTTGGACATGTGTGGAGGAGGAATGCTGAGTATATTGTGAAAAGGATGGTAAGGATGTAGCTGCCATGTAAGAGGGAAAGAGGAAGGCCTCAGATAAGGTTTCTGAATGTGGCGAGAGAGGACATGCAGGTGGTTGGTGTGACAGAGCAAGATGCAGAGGACAGGCAGAAATGGCAACAGGTGATCCACTGTGGCACCCCAAATGGGAACAGCCAGAGGAAAAAGAAGGAACTGTTGTAATGTCAGTCTTCACAGATTTGCCAAGGATTTGCCAGACATAACACAACTGTATGAGTAAATGGCTACAAATATGAGGCATACATATGGTCAGTGTGCATAACACTGGACAGTTAAATGGTATGAGCTCAGTATATCACATGCAGCTCATTAAACACATCTGCAACAGTATTTTACTATGCAAATACCATGTATAGGTCTCTCACATTTTGAGATGAACAAGTATATCATAGTTGTATTCACACGTAAGATATGGATATGTACGACATCCCAGTAGCTGGCCTAGGATTGTCAAAGTCAGTATTGTTCAACACACACTCCAGTAGTAGTTATATGTGAGTCATCCTTTCCTGGGGTGACTGAGGGGCCTGACCTATGGTCTATGTCATTGTAGACAGACCCAGATGCTATGGCCATAGGTTCTGTTCAGCAATATATCAGTATAGGATGTCTTGTTGAGACATATATGTTAAACTATCTATTTCCCATTCTTACACACCCCCTACTGCAGTCCATTACATGGTTACTTCTTTGACATACCTTTTTTTCCCCAAGTGTAGGAGGTTATACCCTACTTTTTTTTCACTGTTTCTCTCTCTCTCTCTCTCTCTCTCTCTCTCTCTCTCGGATTTAGGATGTACATCTGTTTTGCATAGACAGCAGCTTGCATTTTGTAGGTAATGCTCATGAGCAGCTGATGGCCTGTGCACCAATTGCTGTCCCCCACTTGCTAATTACATGCAGAACAGCTGTGTTGTCATTCATATAGCCAATGGCATGGCAACACACTCCTATAATTGAGTACTTCATGTGGGTGTTGGCCCTTTTCCTTGCCAGTGAGGAGAACTTCATGGAGGTGGGTGAACAATAGCATCACCAAGGGTATTTGGGAATACCCCTTATAACCCAAACTGTGGAGACAGGCCAACAAAATGGAGGTGAATGTTCCAGACATAGGGACAGAGTGTACATATTGTTGTTATACAATTGCATTAATGCTAGTCTAAAAGGGTTTGTGTGGACATGGAGTTTCTGCATGACTTTAATTCTGATAGTATTATGTGTTTGACATAAGTCTCAACTGTAGGGCTATCTGCAGGATGGCCAGAGGTTTGCCTGTTATGTTTGGTCTGTTCCCCAGACAGTTGTTGTCCTTGGCAAATCAGTAGCATACTCTGGGGATTGCAGTCAGTAAATGCCAACATCCATTTGTGTTTCTGACTTCATATCCCTTAGAAAAGATATGTTACAACAAACCCTGTAATACCAGCAACTTTCTCAGTGTATAACAGCAATATTTCAAATATGTTCTTGTTTTTGGGCCTCTGTCCCCAATTATGTCAGGCTTTGTCCAGATGTCATGCAGTAAGAGGTTGATGGATATGGTCTATCATTATTTAGTGCTATCAATCCTGATATCATCCCAGTGATGTGGAATCCCCCCACATGTTGTGGGGTAGGGACCATAAATATGAGGGCAAAGGCTGGGCAACATGTGGAACTCTGCACAGTCAAGAGGTTGGTGTATAGAGAACACTCTTAGATGCCCTTGTAACAAATTTTATATGGGGAGAGTAAGAAGTGTTTTAAAATTAGGCTGTTAGAACATGTGAGAGATATTGATAACAAGAAAGAAGACAGTTCTATAACTGTACATTTTAATAAATCTCACCATGGGGACAGTAGTGGGTTACAAGGTGCTGTTTTGGAAAAAGTCTGTTTCTCAGTTTGATCAAACAGTTATAAAAGAACAACTGCTATGTAAAGAATCAATTTATATTTTTAAATTTGATACTTTATCCCCTAGGGGGTTAAATGAGGAGTGTAATTGAAGGCTGTGTATTTAAATATGTAATTAAGTGTTAATTGCTTCTTGTATTTAAGGCAAGTATTTCTTGTAAAGTTTTACTTCTTGAAGGCTTTGGCTGAGACATCAGAGTATATTACATTTGCGTGAATTACTGGCTGGTTGTTTTTCTGTGTACTATTTTCAGTCATTTTAGTTGTTTTGCTAAGAGGTTGGTGTATGTCTGGCCATTGTGTATGGCCTATCATGATTTTGTAGTATGTACTGTTTACTTATTAGTTGGACTATGTATGGGGGGCAGATGTCAGTGCCATGGGTCCTTTTATATCCAGCTGTGCATGCTGCTCCAGTTATGGGTGGTCTATCAGCAGTACATGTTTGTATGGGCATTTTGAGACATGCCCCATACCACCCCACAATTCTGGCTACACTGTGACCTGGCACAGTATATGTAGAGGTATTGTATGACTCTCATTGAGGATATATCTGTCCAAACAGCTTTTATACTGTAGTATTTGGTAGGCTTACTGGTATGTAGCTGTGACTGTGGTGCAATTAGTTGTGTCTATGCACTTTCAAACCAGTGTCTGTTTGTCAGTACAGTTCCATGCCTGTAGTGCATGCTGTAGTAGCTAATGCATATGTAATTCCCCAAAGCTGCTTTGGGGTAGTGATGTGTTGTCCTGACTGCATTTTGGATGGTACTTGGTTGTCACGACATCCTTGTCAACTCGGTGTAGTTTCCCTAATGTTACATAGCTGCACTTATAGGTCTCAGCCCTCCAGGTGTTTGTAGGATGTACAGTTGTCTGGCTCTTATATTTGGTCTGGTCCCCATGACAGGTGTGTACTGCTGACAATTCAGTGGAATGATGTGTGGAATGTACTCACTATGTAATGACAGGCAATTGATTTCTCAGACATCTGATATTGCATTCAACATATGTTAGGACAGACAGTGTTACTGCAGCAACTTACACGGTTTATTTATTTTTTATTTTTTATTTTATTTTACATTTGTTGACCGGGCTAGTCTAACTGGATACATGTCCATTTTCAGTAGAGGCCCGGGGAGTTAAGCTCCTAGCTAGGACAATGAAATTAACAAAATAACATCTAAGGATACATGAGACAAATAAATCCTCTTAACAGAACCTATTACAGGTTATCACAGTAAAATTTACAGTGCAGAATACAGGTATAACAAAGGATGCAAATACAATCTAAAATTTACAGTGCAGAATACAGGCATAACAAAGGATGCTAATACAATCAAGGTATTCCAGAGATAGTTAGTAAAATAGTTTAATAAGGAAGGAGTTGCTTTTAATGAGTAGATGGGGTAGGAAGAGCAAAGTATTTAGAGACACATAGACTAGTCAGGTTTAGAGCATGGGCATAACCAGTGAGTTTTGAGGAACACTTTCAATTTGTTTTTGAAACAGGATAGTGAGGAAAGTGTGGAGAGTTAATTTGGAAGGAGATTCCAGGCTTTTCCGACTATATTAGAAAAAAGGGAGTCACCAGCCTTGTTGTTTGTTTTAGTGGTATGTACTAGAAGTTTCTGAGAAGACCTTAATTATTCCAGGTTTTTATAGGGAGTGATTAGTGTGGAAAGAATAGGTGTTTTGGAAGGTTTGTAAAGAGTGTTGTGGGCTATAGTTAGTTGATGGAATTTAATGAGATTTTGTAGTTCAAGCCATCTTAGCTGCTTTAAATTAAGGCAGTGATGGGTTCTAAATGGGTTGCCTGTTGCAAATCTGACAATGTTGTTGTAGGACATTTCCAATTTGCTAAGATTATTTTTAGACAGGTTAGTAAAAAATAGGTGAGGCATAAAGAAGAGAAGAGATTAGATGAGTGTGTGCTATTGTGGTTCGAGCTGAAGGTAGGAGAAAGGATTTTATCCTATAGAGAGAGCATTGCTTTTTGTTGACAGTTTTTATAGTATTGTTAATATGGATATCAAAATTCAGATTATTGTCTATGGTGACACCTAATAGTTTGGTGGTTGGTTCAGGGGATATAATAGTTTTATTGGTAGAGTTAACTGAGAAATCCAATGGGGTGGATTTCTTAGTAGGAGAGAAAAGGAGGAGTTTAGTCTTTTTGGGGTTTAGGAGAAGGCATCTATTTGAGAACCATTGCTCAACTGTGTTAAATACTTGTTGGGTAAGATAGAGAAGTTCAGAAGAGGAGGGGGCTGAGCATATCAGTGTAGAGTCATCCACATATTGTATGCATGTAGCTTGGGGGATGGCTAGGTGAAGGTCATTGATGAATATGGAAAAAAGTAGAGGTCCAAGGATGGACCCTTGAGGGACACCGAGGTTGACAGGCAGGTGAGTAGAGAGAGACTTGTGCCAAAGTACAGCCTGTTGTCTTTTATCAAGGTAGGACTGGAACCACTTTATGGAGGATGTATCAAGAGACAGGGATTTCAGTATTATGATGAGAATTTGGTGATTTACCATGTCAAAAGCTTTAGACAGGTCAATAAATAGGGCTGAAGAGAGTTTGTTTAGATTGTGGATTTTGTTGATACAATCTGTGAAGGAAAGAAGGGCAGTAGTAGTGCTATGTGAAGGTCTAAAACCATGTTGACAGTTGGCTAGTAAGTTATTTTGTGTTAGATGGTCAAGTAATTGTCTATGAATGCATTTTTCCATGATCTTTGCCAGAGGTGAGAGGAGGGCAATGGGGCAGTAATTGGAGATTTCAGTGGATTGTCCTCCTTTGTGGAGGGGGATAATATGGGAAATTTTCCATAAACTGGGGATATAACTTTCAGTAATAGTTCTATTGATCAGGATAGAAATGGGATAGGCAATAGCTTTGGTGGATTGTTGTAGGAATTCAGCAGGTAGTTGGTCTGCTGAGGGGGAGCATGGTTTCAGTTTCTGTAGAAGGGTTAGAATATATGATGTTGGGATGGGTTGAAAATGAAAAGTAGGGGGTGACGTTGATTCATTGGAAGGTAGAGTGAAGTTGTTAGGTGATAGTTGACTAGCTAGTGTTTCTATAGCATCAGTAAAAAAAGTATTAAAAGCATTAGCTATATTCATTGGTGTTTTGTGTTCAGTGTTTTGAGGGTTTGGAGTAGTGGATTGCCCTGGATGGAGTAGTTGGTTGATACTAGACCAAAGTTTCTGTGGCTTGTTTTGAATAGCTTGTTGGGATTGGAGGTAGTAGTTTTTTTTTGCCAGATATTATAGCTTTCTTAGTTTAATTTCTTAGTTGTCTAAATGTTTGTTGGTCTATAGGGTTTTTTGTTTTCCTCCATTTCTCCCAATGTTTGATTCTAACATTGATTTTATGTTTGGTGTCTTTAGAGAACCATGGAGCATGTTTGGTTTTAGTTCTAGTTAGTCTGGTTGGGGCATGGTGGTTGAGGATGGCAAGGAAGTTGGAGTTAAAGTAACTAACGGCTTCATCTAAAGGAAGTTTTTTTAAGGGTGACCAGTTACATGCTCTTAGTTCCATCTGGAAAAGTTCAGGGTTAAAGCACTTTTTAGACCTGATGTTTTTAATGGATGTTGGGGAGGGAAAGTTGATTTTATGTCTGATGATATAGGTAAGAGAGTGGTTACTTAAATCATCAGGGAGGGTTCCTGAGTCATAAATGTGAGGATGATGGTTAATGAGGATCCAATCTAATAAGCATGATTTCTTGTTAGATTTATTTATCCTGGTAAGGGATGTAATGGTTTCAGAATGCCCATATAAGTTAATATGGCTTGAGGGGAGGCTGCTGCAGAAGCTGGTCCAGTCAATATTTGTGTCACCTAGGATAATGATTTCTTGAGGCAGGTTTTGAGAAAGCCAGCAAAGTAGATTTTCCATTGTTGCTGTGTTATTACCAGGAGGTAGATATATACAGATAATATAGACGGATCTGGCATTGTTAAGAAGAAGTTTGGAGATAAGAATTTCTGCATTGGAGTCTAAAGGTGGTTTGCAGTTATGAGTGGTTAATTGTAAGCTAGGTTTATATAGGATAGCAACCCTCCACCTTTCTTGGATGTTCGATCTAGTCTCAGGATATTCTCAGGATATTATATCCAGGTGGGATGATTTCATTGTCTTTGGTTGCAGGTTTTAACCAAGTTTCTGTTAAGCAGAGAATATCAAAGGAATAGATTTCAGTTAGAGCTTGGAGTTGAGTTACTTTATTGTTTATACTGCATATATTAAGATGAGCAATTAAAAGCGAGTTAGATGGTTTAGAAAGGGCTTGGGTAGGTGATTCTTTGAGGTTGAGGAGAGAGATAGGAGTTGTTGGGGTCCTGGGTTAGGGTGGGTGTCTTTAAAGAGAGTAGCAGGCTTAGATAGTATGGGTTGTGGAATCTACTGTATAGAGACAGACATTTTTTGGGGTTTAGATTGTTGTATTTTGTGTGTAGTGTTCTATGATATTTAGGAAGTATGTAGTTAGATAAGGATGTTATATTAGCGTGAGTAAAATGTAAAGGTGAGTTTGGAGAGTTGGTTTCTTTTTTGGGATAGTTTTGGTTTGGGTCTAGTGGGTTTTCAAAAGAGGTGAATAGATGGGTGAGGATTAAAGGAGGTAGTAGTGAGAGTGTGAATAAGAGTGTGATAAAGGATGGGATGGATTGATTATTCATTATATGAGTAGATATTGGTTCTTTGTAGGTGGAAGATAGAAGTGTATTGGGAGGAGATGAGAGAGTGAGTAGACTGTGGTGTGGTAGGAGGAGAGTAGTGAGAGGGTAATATTAGTGGAGTTTGGTAACAGGAGAGTGTGTAGGGAGAAAAGATAGTGGGAAGGGTGTCTTTGACTCCCCAATTATTTCCAATGTGTCCCTATTTTCATACCCTTGTCCTTCCACTTTGTCTGGCTTGGTCCAGACTACTTGTACTAAAGTGTTCTGAGGTATGAGAGCACTGCATGTTATAGGAAAATTTTAACAAAAAAAAAATATATATATGTGTGTGTGTGTGTATATATATATATATATATATATATATATATATATATATATATATATATATATTTGTCGTGTTCTTTTTTTATACTGAATATATAGATATCTGTATATAAGTTTATACACACACACACACACACACACACACACACACACACACACACACATATACATATATAATATCAGTATTTATTGCTAATATATCTGTATATTGCTATATATATGTATGTATCTCCATACATAGCTCTCTCTCTATAAATATATATATATGTGTTTTATTTATATATATATATATATTTGTAAATACCAATCATTAGTGATTCCACAGTGTCTATTCCGTAATGTAAACTGACTGTACTGCATGATATGTTTGATAAAACATCAGAAACTTCTACACCTAAGATGGCCTAGTGGTAAATTCCTGTTACTATGGTGTACAGGGTCTTGGGTACAAGGGCTGTTTATTATGTTGCTGGGCAGAACAGAGGCTGATGGAGACAGAGTGATTAAGGCACTTTTAAGTGGGTTTGCATGGGTTTGTGCGATGCTAAGCGATGCCAACACACAGTTAAACTAACAGATGCTTAACCCATGTAGGCTTCACTTAGCGACACTTACCTGTGTGCAAATCCACTTGGCTGAGCAACCTGCTGCTTAGCATTAATGTTTGAACCATGCTTAAACCTGTTAAGCATAGCTGAGCATTGGTAACCATTGCTTACATTCCATTCTTAGAAAATAGCAGAGTAATGACTTCCTTTAGTAAGTGTATATGATTTCCTTTACATAACATGCCTCTATGTGCTGTCATTACAGTAGCAAGGGGTGTGACTATACTGTATGGGACACTTGGGTATACATGGGTGGTTTCACATGTTGAGGCCTGTTACAACAAAATCTGCAAATTTGCAACCAATTCTGAGAACTCTTTCCATCACTGTCACTCCCTACACACCCTAAAACAACTAAACCAAAGTACCACCTAAAAGTGCACCAACTACAAACTCCTCTTAAAAACTGTTTTAGCCCCTCTACTAAAATCTCACTTTATCCTACACACCTAACCCACCACCCACCTGTATTGCCCTGGCCTCCCTGCGCATACACTCCTGCACATCCCCAACCAACTGGTAAACTACTACTATCACACACTACTATAGCCACAAAACATCTCCCCACATCACTACATAACTACTATAACCACAACTTCACAACAATTTCAAATCCATGCTTCTCTCCAAAAAATGGGAATTCACATGCTCCCACCCAAAATTCCCACACTACACTACTACACTACTACCTCATAATTTTTTTTTTTTTTTAACTTAATTCAGAGATCTTGCTCAGAACACCTTTTCATAAATATTTTGCATGCATGCCTCCTCTGGCCCCTACTCATATTCTTTCTCTTTCTTTTTTTGTTTTTCTTTATCCATTGTACCCATAATATTGTTTCCTCTCCTCTATTGTTAATTTGCCTCTATTCCTATATGTATTTGTATGTCTGGGGCTTTTGTTTGGGTCTTCACTGAAAAAGGGTAATTCTTACCCAGCTGGACCAACCCGGTTAACAAATGCAAATAAATAAATAAATAAATAAATAAATAAATATGCACTCACACTTCCATGTTAGACCAGCTACTGTACCCTGATTGACAAAAATCATTTACCACATATTTCACTATTAAAATAGTATGGTTAACACTGCTTTTCCATTTAAAATTGGATTGCCTGTTGTAGTACTTGAACCATGCACCCCTGCATGCAAAGCTGCGACTCTGAGCACTGCACTATCCTGTTCTGGGGATTTGAGCTGTATATATTTATGTATCTCCTGTTGGATATTACTATCATATCATTATATTAACTGTAGAGTATTGTGTTTTTTGGCCATGTCATTGAGGACTGCTGTCATGTAATAATGGCATACATTTCTGTTTCATACTTCTATCCTTCAGAACATTCATGCTAATGCATAACCTGTTTTCTGTCTACTTTCTGTCTATCCTCTGTGCAGATGGGATGTCACTGGTGCTCAGGCTGTGGTAGACTACACTGCAGAATGTGTCTGGGAAGCCATGCCTGTGTTCATGTAGGATGCAGCCAGGAATGGTATTAGGCCTATGGAGACCTCTATGTGTTGCCTTTGAGAGAGCATTACAGACCTGCTTTGTGATCATGAGGGTAAGGGGGCAGGTGCTGTACATGCACATGTGTACCTATGGGTTGACAGGAGGGTGATGTTTACACGTCACCTGTCTGCAGCCGGTTGCCTATATCCTTCATGTGGGCCTTGCCCCTTTTTCTTGCCTGTGTGAGGGGATTACAGAGTTGTGGGGGCTACAGATTCACAGAGAGTTGGTGGGAATACTACACAGGACAGGATATGTGTGGACAGCCCAACAACATGGGGGACAAAGCTCCAGAACTGGGTGCAGATTGTATGTCAGTATTGCCGTTATACACATGGAGGGTTGCTAGATTGGCAGGGTTCATCTGGACATGCATTGACTGAGTGACTTGACGTCTGACAGTGATATGTCTCTGACATACCTCTCAACTGGCATGCTGTCCACAGAGTGTCCAGATGTTTGCCTGTTATGTTTGGTCTATTCCCCAGACAGTAGTTGTCCTTGGAAAATCAGTAGAGGACTCAAGGGAATGCAGTCATTAAATAATAACATCCATTGCCATTACTGACTTCATATCCCTCAGAAAGGATATATTATAACAAACCCAGTAACACCAGCAACTATCTCAATATATAACAGAAATATGTCTAATATATGCCTGTGTTTGGGGCTCTGTCCCCAAATTATGTTGGGTTTTGTCCAGATGTCATGCACTAAGAGGCTCACAGGTATTTAGTATAATTATGCATTTTCTTCATTCCTGCTACCATCCCAGTGATGTAGCAGACCCACAGACATGTTATGGGGAAAAGGCCATAGATATGAGCCCTGTGCCAGTACATTCTGAGGTAAATCATACATTTGAGATGTCTGTGTATGTCTATCCATTGTTAACATACTGTCAGGATTGTGTAGAAGTGTAGTGCGTACATGTTTTTTGGTCTGTGTAAGGAGTAGGGTACATGTGAGTGTCATGGCCCCTTTCTATCTGACTGTGCATACTGCTCCAGTTTCTGGTTCCTATCAGCTGTTATATGTTGGTGCAGGCAGACTATGACATGTCCCATAACACCTCAAGATTCCCACTACACTGTGGCTTGTGGCAGTATATGTAGGGGTAATGTGTGAGTGGAAAAGGGATATGCATGTTCACACTGTCATTATAGTGCAGTGTTCAGTTTGCTTACTAGTATGTCACTGTGACTGTGGTGCAATTGTTTGTGGGTATGCACTTTCACACCAGTGTCTGTTTTCCACTGGTGTTATATCCCTGTAGTGCCTGTTATATTTGCAAATGCGTGTGTACAGCCACATAACTGGATTTGGGTAGTGTTATGTCAGTCTGCTTGTAGTTTGGACAGTGCTTGGTAGCTCAGTGCAGTTTCCCTACTGTTGTGTTATGTCCACATATTCATAGGCTGTACCATTGTCTGGCCAATACCTTTAGTCTGGTCTCCAATAACTGTTGTGAATTCCTGACACATCAGTGAAATGATGTGAGGATTGGGGTCAATAACTAATGAGAAGCAACTGAGTCCCAGACCTGTGATATTTCAGTCAATATATGTTAGGACTAACAGTGTCAGCACATCAACTTTCTCAGCTTATCTACTCACATATTTTGGATACATCTCTATTGTTATGTCTTTGTCCCTCCATTTTGTCAGGCTTGGTCCAGATTCATTGGACTAAGGGGTTCTGAGCGTACATCTCCACTGCCAGGCTTTTCACAGAATGTCCAGATGTTTGGCCCATGCTTTGGTTCTGTCCCAAAATGTATTTGTATTTGTCTGGTAAATCACTGTGATGATCCAAGGATTTATGTCAGTGAATAATGACATAACATGTCAGTTCCCATCCTCATATCCTTCAGATGTTTCTGCTGAAACACACCCTGTTGCTGTACAAATGTTTGCTTATGACAGCAATATTTGGAATATGTCCCTATATGTGGCCCATTCCCCCTCCCCTCCACTTTGTACAGCCTTTGTACAGGTTTCTTGCACTAAGAGGTTGATAGGTATGGTTCTGAGGTATGGCTGCATTGCAAGTTATATAAATACATGCATATATATATATATATATATATATATATATATATATATATATATATATATATATATCTATGTTCTTTACTTGAAAATATGGTTCATCGAACCTTACTTCCGCGAACTGACAAATAAAAATCTAAACATAAAAAAAAACACATTAAACACTGATATGGAGGGAGGCAAGCCCCCCTGCATCCCCCATGTCGGGGGTTGCCCCCCCCATGACCCCTACTTTAAAATTCTCACTCTGAGATCTCACTACTGTCGGGAAAAGGGAATATCCCCTTATTTCCACTGTGCTACTATCTGAACAAGAGTTTCCTTAGTTGTGCATCAACAGTATACGTTGATGTACAACCAATGGTACATGCTAATTGCAAGGGTTTTTTTTTGTTTGTTTTCTTTAGCGAAAGTGCATTTTCGATAAAATGCACTTCTGCTAAAGTAATTTCGACAAAGTACTGTTCGATGAACCGTACTGTCGATAAAACAAGGACCCATATATATATATATATATATATATATATATATATATATATATATATATGGTTACACTTCATAATCTCAAATTACTGAAATTCCGAATTTCAGTAACCCGAGACTGTAAAGTCGAACCATTCACAAAACTGAAACCCACAATCCTGAATCACAAAATCACGAACATACATACACCATACACCACATAGCAGACACACCATTCCACCAATAGCACACAAACCACACACTGCACCCCCCACACCCCCCACTTATATATATATATATATATATATATATATATATATATATATATATATATATATATATATATATATATATATATATATATATACCAACTTCGCACATAACATAAAAAAATAAAATAAATAAATAAAAAACAGCCAGTCAACCAATAACTAGTTCGAAAACACAAAATACCACCTAACCACACTGAAGTGGAAGGTAGAAGATAGAATCCACATGTCCGAATGATTGCCACACTTTATTGTAAAATCCACATAGATCTTGTTGTAAAATCCACACAGGCTTTCGCCAGAATGACTTCTTCAGAACAATTTCAAATTAACCAGACATTCCTTATATACCCCAAATTAGTTAATCAATCCAATTAGCACTAAACATTTAAAAGACAGTAACCCAGTAATGTAAAACAATTAAAACAAACCAGTGTTGTTTATATATAGAAACATATAAAATTTACTTTATTTTGTTAGCTCCTGGTTTAATACTGATGGCCTCATTGATGCCAGGAAACTCACAGGCATTAACTTTAAGTTGCCATCTAGTTTCAGCCCTAAGTAACTTGTTGGTCCAATCCTCTAAAAATCTTTATTCACTATTTCTAAAATACCAAATTTAAAACTATGGGTGGGGTTGATTTTGATATGTTCCATCCATTCTAGAAATACTGTAACAGTGTTGAAATTTCTCTGACTTAATCTTCTTTCTGTTTTCCAATGTAAAAACATTGGCATACATTACACAGAGCTAAATAGACAATACCTGTTGTATTACAAGAACCTGTAACAAAGGTTACCTCAAAACCAAAGGGCCTAGCTTTATCTTGGGAGTCTCCAAAATATATTTGCAGTATTCACAGGCCCCACATCTGTGGCTCCTTCTACCTGATGGAACGTGTTCCAAAATATTTTCAAGTTTTTATGGACTCTGTAGGTAAAGAGGTTCTGGGCCAATTAAGGCTAAAACATCCTTGTTCCCTTAAACATAGCCCAATTGTTCTTAATTATCTTTTAATTTCTTCTGATGTTTCACCGTAGGTTAAAACCATAGCTTGGGTAAAATCTTTTCAGCATTATAAACTGTGGACTCCACTCTCACTAGAACCCAGCAAGGGTTGGTATCTATGGTTCCATTCACCCATAACTTGGTTTCTGATACCTTCCAGAAAACGAGAGGGTATCCTCTATTGAGAAACATGTCCAACACTAGCTTAGTTCTCTTCTACATATTCCTTCTTAGAACACATCCTCACTACTCTTACCATTTGCCCCTTAACAGGATGTATTTAATAATACGGGGGATGGTTACTTGAATATACCAAGTAATCATTGGAAAAAGTAGGCTTCCTATAAATCCTGGAGTGGAACATGTTATCTTGAGGCTCCTTAATAAGTTTGACATCCAAAAAATTAATTTCACTAGAATTCCCATTACCAGTGAATTTAAAATAATCACATACTTGATTAATGTACTCCAGAAAAGATTGGAATGACTTAGTGTCTTTCCATAAAATAAATAGGTCATCTATAAACCTGAAGTACAAGTGCCAGTTGTTGGAATACATAGAATTGAAAATAAATTGCTTTTCCCATTGGTACATAACTAAATTAGCAAACATGGATTGATTTGTCTATAGAATTCCCCTTCAAAAGTGAAAAAGTTGTTCTTTAGTACAACCTCCATGAGTTCAACTAAAAAATTGATTTTATACCCACTTAGGTTGGATTGACTCACGAGTATATCATTAAAATATTCCAGCCCTATATCATGGGGAATGGAGGTAAAAAGGTCGACTACATCAACAGTAAAATATGCTTCATGGCTAAAAATTCATTTTTCACTTTCCTTAAAAGAATCAATTAGTATATGTTCAATTGGTACTAATGCCTGTCTAACAATACGATCAATATAAATACCAATAGTATAAGTTATACTGTTGTGGGCAGATATTATAACCCTATAGGGGGGATCCTTGATGTCCTTATGTGTTTTGGGAATTCCAAATATAATAGGTATGATCGGATGTTCAACATGAAGAAAGTTATATTCTTCCTCATTAATAACCCCTTGCATTAATGAATCTTCCAATAACCATACCTCCACCCTTGTCTGGCGTTATTACGTGATAACCACATACTCCGGTTTATGAAACCAGACAAGGGTGGAGGTATGGTTATTAGTAATGTTGTTGATTACAGCAACAAAATCACAAATTTGTTGAATGACAGCACTAAATATGAGATAGCCTCCAGAAACGAAATTAATTTGAGTTTTAGTAAGATAAAATTCTTGTTGGAAGATTCATTAATGCAAGGGGTTATTAATGAGGAAGAATATAACTTTCTTCATGTTGAACATCCGATCATACCTATTATATTTGGAATTCCCAAAACACATAAGGACATCAGCCCACAAAACTTATACTTATATTATATATATTTTATGTATTGTTAGACATATATTGCGGCATTAATACCATATAAATTAATATCATTTATGATTGGATTTTTTTTAAAAAGTGATGATGAATTTTTAGCTTTGAGCATTTTTTTCTACTCAGATGTAGTCGACCTTTTTTCCATTCCCCATGCATGATATAGGGAAATAATATTTTGATGATTTGCCGTGAGTCAATCAACCCTAAGTGGGTAAAATCAATTTTTAGTTGAACTCATGGAGGTGTACTAAAGAACAACTTTTTCACTTTTGAAGGGAATTTATAGACAAATCAAATGGGTAGCTAAAGGGTAGCAGTTGTGCCCCCATGTAATTTAGTTATTAAGTGTACCAATGGAAAAAATATTTTATTTTCAATTATTATTATTTTTCAATTGCATGCACTTGTACTTCAGGTTTTAGACGACCTATTTATTTTATGGAAAAGTCCTTTTTCTCTTGAGTACATTAATCAAGTATGTGATTATTTTAAATTCATTTTAAAATGGGAATTAATGGAAATTTATTTTTGATGTCAAACTTATTAAGGAGCCTTAAGAAGCACACAAGTCCTTAATTCAGGATTTAGAGGTTCAGTCATTTTTCCAATGATTATTATGAGATACCAGCAATCATCCCATATATTAAAAAATAATAACATTGTTAAGGGCAAATGGTAAGAGTAGTGAGGATGTGTTCTAAGAAGGAATATGTAGAAGAGGAAACTAAGCTAGTGTTGGACATGTTTCAGAGGAGACCCCTCCTTTTTTCTGGAAGGTAATTGAAACCAAGTTATGGGTGAATGGAACCATAGACCAACCCCTTGCTGGGTTCCAGAGAGAGAGGAGTCCACAGTTTTATAATGCTGAAAAGATTTTACCTAAGCTATGGTTTTTAACTCACGGTGAAACATAACAAGGATGTTTTAGCCTAAATTGGCCCAGAACCTCTAAAACTAAAAATTTTGAACACAACACATCACAAGAAGGAGAAGGGAGGGTAAGGGAGAGCACCCACAGATGTGAGAACTGCAAAATATTTTTTTGAGACCCAAGGTAAAAGCTAGGCCCCTTTGGTTTTGAGGTAACCTTTGTTACAGGTTCTTGTAATACAGGTTATTTGTCTATTAGCTCTGTGTAATGTATGCCAATGTTTTTTGGAAAAACAAACAGAAAGAAAGATTAAGTCAGAATTCACTTAACACTGTTACAGTATTTCTAGAATGGAAAAAAATGCGTTATACATAACAACATCAATCAAAACCCCACCCATAGTTTTAAATTTGGTATTTTTAGAAATAGTGAATAAAGATTTTAGAGGGGGGATTGACCAACAAGTTACTTAGGGCTGAAACTAGATGCCTTAAGGTTGTTGCCTGTGAGTGAGTTTCTGGCATCACGAGGCCATCAGTATTAAACCAGAGTCCATTTTAGAGCCAACAAAATAAAGTAAATTTTATATGTTTCTTGTTTTATTACTGCTACTTTCTTTTTTTAGTTTTTTGCTAATTGGATTACTAATTTATTAATTAATTTGGGGTATATGTGTCTGGTTAATTTGAAATTGTTGAAAGAAGTCATTCATTCAAAGCGCTTGACCTCAATCATTTGGATTGTATCTTCTCTATCTTCTTTCTTCTTCCCCAGTGTAGTATTGGTATTTTTTGTTTTTCGAACTAGTTTATTGTTTGGAAGTGTTTGTTTTTATTTTGTTGGCCTTACTTCTTTTTTCATAAAAAAAAAAACTCACACCATGTCATCCTCCACTCGCTCGCTCACAAATACACATTACACATACAGAAACACCAACAAATCCAGCACTCACACTCACACTTACACCTCCCTACCTTTACCCACACATACAACGTACAAAAACACACACAAACACTCACTCACCTGTAATTTCAGGGACCATAATACTATATGCGACGCACCGGAAATGCATAAGCGCAGATTCAAGATATTCGAATCTGCTCTTATGCACTTTCGTCATTCTGGTTTTAGGCTTCATGGACTCGAATTACTGAAATTTGAGATTTCCGTAATTCGAGATTCTGAAGTGTAACTATATATATATATTATATATGTGTGTGTGTGTGTGTGTGTGTGTGTGTGTGTGTGTGTGTGTGTGTGTGTGTGTGTCTGTATATATATATATATATATATATATATATATATATATATATATTTCTTCGTTCATATATTTATATATGTATATTATTGTTGTATGCCTCTATTGCATGATAAATTTGAAAAAGCAACCATAATTCCTACAGCTCAGATGGTGTAGTGGTACATTGCTCTCACTCTAGTGTACAGGGTCCTGGATTCTAGACTTGGGACTGATTTTTTTTTCCATTAATGTTAAATGACCAGACTGCATGATAAGTTTGAAAAAGCAACAGCAGTTCCTACAGCTGAGATAGTTTAGTGGTTTGTTGCTGTGATTGTAGAGCACTGCATCCCAGTTTCGAGACTTAGCAGCACTGATTATTTTGTTGCAGGGCAGAACAATGACTGTTGGATACAGAGTGATTAAGGCACTTTTAAGCAGTTGTAAGGGGGTTTGCACGAGTTTGCATCAGTTTGCACGATGCTAAGCGATGCTAAAACATGGTTAATCAGTTTTAGCATTCTAAGCGGCGCTTACTCCCGCACTAATTTATTTGAAAGAAAAGAAAAAGGGGCGATAGGAAAGTGGTGAAAAAAGGGGCATGCAGAGGGAAGTACAGTATGAAAGGTAGCTAGGGATATGCAGGACGGGTGAAGGAAAGGTCCATAGCTGTCCATTTCTTCTACAGCAACAGCTGTGAATATCTGCAGAATTTGGAAGTGAATTTGGACACTCAAACCCCTGAAAGAGGGTTGAGGACAACAATAATGTGTTGTCATGCCAATTGGACTGGATTACATGTCCAGTGGACATGTGAGCAAAATGGACAGGTATGTATGGGGTGTAATTTTTTTTTTTTTTGGGAACAGATTGCCTTTTTTTTAAGTTGAGAGTGAGATGTTGGGGAAGGATAATAGGTACATTTGAGGATGTAAGTTGGGTAGGAAGACAGACAAGACAAAAAAGACAGCAGACAGGGGTGGTATATGACACATGTGAGGGATAAACACCTTGGACAAGGAGGGTGGTTGGGAATCGGATTCACATGAACCCCCAAATGGATACAGTGGGAATGAGGTCTCCACCCATGGGCAGTCACCACTGCACCTTCATGGCCCAGAAGGTGGCTGTGCTGGGGGCTGAACAGGAGGGGCAGGCTGACCCTCAAGATGTGCCAGGTGGCTCTCAGTCCAGCTGAGCACCCTGATCCAATTGGAATTGAGGACACCACACACACCACCCTGGACCTGACTATGGGTGACGGTATCCTTTCTACTCCCGGGGCGGAAGAGCCCAGTCCCCTGAAGTGGTTCCACCTGAAGGTGGTGCAGGACCAATGGAAGAGGAAGACCCAGGTTCGGTCCCAAATGTGCTGGGGCCCGGTGCCATGGCCAGATGATTCAGGACAGGTGGATCCACTGGGATCTGGCTTCCCAGATGTGCTATGGTGTTCAGGTTTTAAAAAAAAATATGTTGGTTAGTCATGAACAACACATTTCAAGATTAGTTATAACAGCCTGCATGGGTGTTCCAACTGACCACATAAAACAGTTTTGAAACAGTTGTATAGCAAACAGAACACATGCATATATGGATCCACAGTAGGCATTATAATGGCATGCAAGTTACATTGACAGCAACAGGCCACCAATTATAGTATTTGAACAAGGTTCATTAATATTCAAGCAATTCAATATTTGTAGAACAATAAAACACAACTCCCAACCATAGTTTTGGAGAAAGACATACCCAATATTTATGTGTATACAGTATTGATGCAGATAAGGGTGGGGAAGAGAGAGAGAGAGAGAGATGGCAATTAACAACTGTATAGGCTTCTATTTTTCACAAGTATACTGATCAGTACTCTACTCATTACTCTCCAGGCCTGACCTCACTTTACATGTACCTATGGCCTAGGGTTGGACAGTGGAAGTGTTGTACACAGAGTATATCAGTAATGCCTTCTTACGGCTACTACAAACATTTCCTTACCTGGCAGACCTGTAGAGGAAATTTCTGTTAACAATACCTGACTTTTTTTACACATATTCACATATTCAGGGTTACATATGTGACACTGAATGGGGTGTCCTGTATTCATGCCGTGTGCATGTTCTACTGCCATACTTTGCTGGGATTTCTTACTGTCACCCTGGTTATTGGCAGTGGTGACCACTAGCTGTGGTAGCATAACAGTTGAGGGACATGTATTGGAAAAAAGTGCTTGCTTTTTGAGCTTATCTTGCTGTCATTTGCAGCCTTGGTCTTGGACAGTGGAAGTGTTGTACACAGTATATTAGTAAAGCCTTCCTACAGATACTACAAACATTTTGTTACCTGACAGACCTGTGGAGGAAATTTCTGTTAACAATACCTGATGTTTTCTACACATATTTACATATTCAGGGTTACATATGTGACACTGACTGGGGTGTTCTGCACTCATGCTTTGTGGATGTGCTACTGACATACTCTGCTGGGATTTCTATCTGTCACCCTGGTTATTGGCAATGTTGACCACTAGCCATGACAGCGTGATAGCTGAGGGACGTATTGGAAAAAAACACTTGCTGTATGTACTTATCTTGCTGTCATTTGCAGCCTTGGTCTTGGACAGTGGAAGTGTTGTGCACAGTATATTAATAAAGCCTTCCTACAGATACTGCAAACATTTCATTACCTGGCAGACCTGTGGAGGAAACTTCTGTTAACAGTACCTGACAATTTCTATACATATTCACATATTCTTGTGTGACAATATGCATTCAGCTAATTAACACTGCTGGGATTTGAGCCATGTCTATTTGTGCTGAAAAGGTACACCACACTTGTGTTCCATCACAATGAGCTATTGAGGAACTGCTAACTCTTGCTTGACATTTTACTCCCTACAACTCTTTGGTTTGCACAATCTGACCTTGTAGTTCTGACATTCATGCATGGCAGATAGTTCTTGTACTGTGTATTCATACTTTGACATATTACAATTTGGAAAGCAATGGTTAACACAAAGCACTGCTGCAAGAGATAAAAGATTAGATTTTACAGCTTAGTATTCAGGGTTCAGATCTTGGTGCATGGCACATTTCATGTAGTTCTTCACCTGTTTTACAGCTTCACAATCTTTGTAAGATGTGCCTCACTTCATTCTTGCTGTCAGAGCCATGTTGCTGTGGAGAACTTGTACAAATTTATATTCCTACCACAACATAACAAAGTAAACACAACAGTCTGGGGTTTTTACTTTTATTGAAAGTTACAGAGACCTTTATTGTTAAATATCCTGTACATCACTATTAATCTGCTACCGGTCATTTATTAATTACACACAGTACACACTTTACCTACTGATAGTTGACATTCTACTCCTTTCTATTTATTTGCCCTGAATATTGCAAGCTAGATTTGTACTCACCAGCGTCCCAGCACAGCCTTAGCAGCCTGTTTGCATGTGCATCCACGTTCGTGGCCCTCTCATCTGCAGCTGTACATGAGATAAAGAATCATTTATGCATATCTGTCACATACTCAGGCTGGACTTTGGGGAACAATAAGTGATACTGATACTTACACACTTCTGAGACATTCTGTGTCCATGCATCTTGGGCCCACTGGTCCAAGAGCTCCCTCTTCCTATGCTTGAGGTCAGCATAATGGTGCCAGACCTGCTCACCAGTTTGAGGGATGCCAGTAGCACTGGTGAGATCATGTGTGAGATGGTCCCAGGCCTCCACTTTGTATTGTGAGCCCTGGTACTGGTCCTGCAGCAGTCTCCCTTCATGGTCTTTCACAAGGAGTCCAACCATGACCCTGGACTCTTGAATGCCCCAATGCTGCACCTGAAAGCACGTATCCTCACTAACGCCAGCCATAGTGCCTGCAGTGATCAGCTACAACTGGTTATGGCTGTATTCCCACCTGCGAGGTTTAAATAGGGCTGAATTCCTGCACTTTGCCATGATTGAATGATTTTGAATATGCTGAGCTAAGGTAAGTGAGAGGCAAACCCGCTTAGCTAAGGTTGGCAGTGCTTAAAGGGATAGATGTTGAACACTGCTTACCAATGCACAAATCTGCTTAGCTGGGCTATTTATTGCTTAGCATTTACATTTAAGAAATGCTTACACCAGGTTAGCATAGCTGAGCACTACTTAGCATAGCTCACATTTCATTTTATAAAGTATCAGGATTGTGGGATTGATTCCTCATTACTGACATATTAAAATTTATTGTTTACCTTCCATGACATCCCCCTGTGTGCTTTCATTAAATTATATTCTTGTGTGACTATACTGTATGAAGCACTTGTGTTTATATGGGGGTTTCACATCTTTTCTAGACTGACATCTCACTTGTGGACCTGCTACACTACCCTGGTTGACAAAAAACAGTTGGTACATAATTTAAGTTTACAAATATAATTTTAACATTACTTTCCCATAGAAAAATTGCCTGTCTTGGTATTCGAACCATGAACACCTGCATGTAAAGCTGAGACAATAACCACTACACTATCTTGGCTTGGAAATTTCACCTGTATATTTTCATTTATCTCCTAGGGGTGTTTAAGCTATGCTAAGTGGATGGCCATAACACACACACCCGCTTAGCTACACTTAAATATTCCTTATGCTTGAAACAAAATGTTTATATTATTATGTTATATAAGTGAGTCTTGTGGTGTTCTGACTACTCATTGAGGACTGCAGTCATGAAATAATGGCATTCATTTGGCTTTCAGTCTTCAATCCTTCAGGGATGCCTGCTAATACATACCCTGATATCTATCAACTTTCTAAGTGTGTGAGGGCAATTTTTCAGGCATATCCCTAATTTATTATTTATTGCCCCCATCATTTGTGCCTTTGTCAACATGCACTGCTGTAAGGGAATATTGGCATACATTTGCTTTCAAATTTCTACCCTTCTGTAATTCATGCTAATGCATGACCTGTTCTCTATCAACGTTCTATATTTGTGAGGGCTATATGTGTGTTTTGTCACTATTTGGGGATTTATTCCCCGTTATGTGTGCATTTGCACACATTTCCTGCTTTAGCAGGTTGCAGAAGTGTCATATGGCATTTTAGCAATGCAAGGGGTGTGTCACTTGAACCTGTCACACACCTATGCATTGCTTTCCTGTTGCTGATTTTATTTCAGTGTCTGCGAACACTGAAATGATCATTTTTTCATTTCACTGTCTGCGGACACTGAAATACTGGCATAATATTAGAGTAAAGCACTAATGTTATGCCAGTTCAGCTTAGAAAGTGTTTAGTGTCTGTGCACTACTTGGACATGCCCCCTGCACTCGTTCACGGTTCATGTCCTTATAGGATGTACAGCAGCACACCTTCATGAATATTCAAGGTGCACTGCTGTTATAAATGGACACAAACCACTCTGTGCAAGAAGTCTTATTCTTGCACAGAGTTTGTTGAATCCAGAGGTCTGTTTTTCAGACAAAGGCATGCACAGTCATTTCAAAGTGATAGCCTGATGTTGCACTGTACTTAGTGCCCATTAGTGGTGAGTGTATGACTTAATTTCGATCACTGCAAACACGTCATGGCTAAAACTCCCTGTGTGAGAGGGGCAAATTGCCATGCCAAATTCAATACTGAGGTGTAGTGAAATCCCTAAGTTAGAATGGCAGTCATAGGTGGAATATATACTCAAGTGTCTAAGAATAATTTCTTAAATACTTTATTAAGAACTATCAGAAAGAGTTTGTGACACTATTGTTTAGACATAAGTGACATCCCCAGTAATTTCACTTCATCAGTCTTGCATGTTGCATTATACTTAATTTCTTTTAATGTGGGTATATGACTTTTACCCCAGGTATGGATTGACTACAGTGTCTAGAATATAGATATATTGAACCTGCCATTATATTAGAAGTAAAACATATATATAATTCAACAGATGCCTCACTGTTTATTTAAGTGAAAATGCAAAATGGTTGAAACTTCATATGAGGGGGCAATGTAACATTTACCAGTAAGCAGCATTAAAACCCATGAAAGTATAACAGCAGATAAATATGCATTGCACACCACAGTATCACATGATAATTATCTAAAATCTTTATTAAAAACTCTCAAAGGAAGTTTAAGATAGTTTCTTGAAAATAGATGTTTACAGTAATTTCTTAGTTACACCTTGACATGGTGTGTTATGCTCTCTTTCAATTAGGAGTGTGTATATGACTCTGTTCTGGGTGAGAAATTCAACACTCCCTGAATATATCTTTACTAAGTAAACTTGATAAAAACTGAAACTGGTGAGCGAACCAGGAAACCAAAAGAAAAACAAGTGTGTTCAGTTTTTATCAGTTTTCATCAGTGTTCAGTTTATTTGTGATCTTTACTAAGTATTTACAGTATAAGAAGTAAAATTACGTATAGTTCAACAGACATAGCAATGTTTTGCAAACATGGCATGGCCCAACCCTCCTTCTACTAAGAAGTACTATGTGATGCAGTCAAATTCAGCGTACAATT
Organism: Protopterus annectens; assembly: GCF_019279795.1. NCBI lineage: Eukaryota > Metazoa > Chordata > Ceratodontiformes > Protopteridae > Protopterus > Protopterus annectens. The sequence goes on along the minus strand of NC_056738.1, from coordinate 483,613,208 downwards.
GCACTGAAATCCTCAAGAATAGAATGACAGTCTTGGGTGCATTTTGCATCCGAACATCCTTTTCTACTACCACAAAAGTTTTATTAAGGCAGATTACCTTTTTTATACATAGTTACCAAATGTAAGGTTTTGTAGGTATTTCACTAGCACAATCTGACATGTTGCATTATACTGTGCTTCATTTGGGGAGGTTGTATTATTTCTTCTCAGGGCAAGGAATACAGATTTTTCCAAAATGCCCAGAATATATCTTTTTGAATTGTCATTTTATCACTTGTAAAAGTTATGCATGATGTTCACCATTAGATTACTGTTGCAGTAACATAAAGCTATATGGGATATATCCTCAAGGATATTGGATATCTGGCCTGTATCTTCTTCTTCTTCTTCTTCTTTTGGCTGCTCCCGTTAGGGGTCACCACAGTAGATCAACTGTTTCCATTTCTTCCTGTCCTCTGCATCTTGCTCTGTCACACCAACCACCTTCATATCCTCTCTCACCACATCCATAAAATTTATCTTAGGCCTTCCTCTTTTCCTGTTACCTGGCAGCTTCATCCTTAGCATCTTTTTCCCAATATACTCGGCATCCCTCCTCAGCACATGTCCAAACCAATGTAATCTTGCCTCTCTGGCTTTGTCTCCAAATCTTCCAACCTGGGCTGACCCTCTAATATACTTATTCCTAATCCTGTCCATCCTCATCACACCCACTGCAAATCTTAACATCTTCAACTCTGCCATGTCAAGCTCTGACTCCTGCCTTTTTGTCAATGCCACTGTCTCCAACCCATATAACATAGCTGGTCTCACTACCCTCTTGTAGACCTTCCCTTTCACTCTTACTGGTACTCGTCTGTCACAAATTACTCCTGACACTCTTCTTCACCCACTCCATCCTGCCTGTACTCTCTTCTTCACCTCTCTTCCACACTCACCATTACTCTGAACTGTTGATCCCAAGTACTTAAACTCATTCACCTTCGCCACCTCTACTCCCGGCATCCTCACCATTCCTCTATCCTTCCTCTCATTCACACACATATATTCTGTCTTAGTCCTGCTGACCTTCATTCCTCTTCTCTCTAGGGCATATCTCCACCTCTCCAGGGTCTCCTCCACCTGTTCCCTACTCTCACTACAGATCACAATGTCATCTGAAAACATCATAGTCCACGGGGACTCCTGTCTGATCTTGTCTCTCAACCTGTCCATCACCATTGCAAATAAGAAAGAGCTCAGAGCTGATCCTTGAGGTAATCTCACCTCCACCTTAAACGCATCCATCACTCCCACCACAGCCCTCACCATTGTCACACTACCCTTGTACATATCTTGTACCATTCTTACATACTTCTCTGACACTCCCGACTTCCTCATACAATACCCCAACTCCTCTCTAGGCACCCTGTCATATGCTTTCTCTAAATCCACAAAGACACAATGCAACTCCTTCTGACCTTTTCTGTACTTCTCCATCAACACTCTCAGAGCAAACATCGCATCTGTAGTGCTCTTTCCTGGCATGAAACCATACTGCTGATCACTAATCATCATCTCCCTTCTTAACCTAGCTTCCACTACTCCTTCCCATAACTTCATGCTGTGACTGATCAGTTTAATCCCTCTGTAGTTACTACAGCTCTGCACATCACCCTTATTCTTAAAAATCGGTACCAAAACACTTTTTCTCCATTCCTCAGGCATCCACTAACTTTCCAAGATTTCATTAAACAATCTAGTTAAAAACTCCACTGTCATTTCACCTAAACACCTCCATGCTTCCACAGGTATGTCATCTGAACCAACAGCCTTTCTGTTCTTCATCCTCTTCATTGCTATCCTTACTTCCTCCTTGCTAATCCACTGCACTTCATGATTCACTATCTGCACATCATCCAACCATCTCTCCCTCTCATTCTCTTCATTCATCAACCCCTCAAAGTACTCTTTCCATCTGCTCAACACACTCTCCTCGCTTGTGAGTACGTTTCCCCCATTATCCTTTATCACCCTTACCTGCTGCACATCTTTACTAGCTCAGTCCCTCTGTCTAGCCAAATGGTACAGGTCCTTTTCTCCCTCCTTAGTGTCCAACCTTTTATACAACTCTTTATACGCCTTATTCTTAGCCTTCGCCACCTCTCTCTTTGCCATACACCTCATCTCCTTATACTCTTGTCTACTTTCTTCATCTCTTTGACAATCCCACTTCTTCTTCACCAACCACTTTCTCTGTATACTCTCCTGTACTTCTTCAGTCCACCACCAGGTCTCCTTGTCCTCCTTCCTCTTTCCAGATGTCACACCAAGCACCCTTCTAGCCATCTCTCTTACTAGCTCTGTTGTAGTTACCCAGCTATTCGGTAACTCTTCACTGCCACCCAGTGCCTGTCTTAACTCTTCCCTGAACATCACCTCACAATTACCCTTTTTAAATTTCCACCATTTGATCCTTGGTGCTGCCCTCACACTCATCCTCCTCTTCTTGATTACCAATGTCATCCTACAAACCACCATCCTATGCTGCCTAACTACACTTTCCCCTGCCACCACTTTTTTAGTCTCCAATCTCCTTTAGATTGGCCCTTCTACATAAGATATAAGCCCCCTGTGTGCATCTTCCTCCACTCTTGTATGTCACCCTATGCTCCTCCCTCTTGTTAAAATACGTATTCATCACAGCCATGTCCATCCTTTTCGCAAAATCCACTACCATCTGACCTTCTGCATTCCTTTGCTTAACACCATACCTACCCATCACGCCCTCATCCCCTCTGTTCCCTTCACCAACATGTCCATTGAAATCTGCTCCAATCACCAGTCTCTCACCCTTGGGTACAGTCATCACCACTTCATCCAACTCACTCCAAAATTTTTCTTTCTCATCCATCGCACACCCAACTTGTGGAGCATATGCACTAACAACATTCATCATTACACCATCAATTTCCAGCTTCATAAACATCACTCTATTTGACACTCTTTTCACCTCCAAAACACTGTTAGCATACTCTTCCTTCAGGATAATGCCTACGCCATTTCTCCTCCCATCCACACCATGATAAAACAATTTGAAACCGCCTCCGATACACCTAGCCTTGCTCCCCTTCCATCTGGTCTCTTGCACACACAATATACCAACCGTCCTTCGGTTCATCATATCAACTAGCTCCCTCCCTATACCAGTCATACTGCCAACATTCAAAGTTCTGACCCTCACTATCACAGTCCTAGCCCTTACCTGCCTTTGGGCATGCCTTCCAATATAAAAGAGCATTTATGTGCCTTATTTATGTACCATATGTCTGTTGAAGCATGAGAGCATGTTGGTAGAAACAGCATATGTGCAAGCACCAAAATTAAAAGCATTTTTGCCATTGAAGAGCTCAGTCAGACATCTCATCTTTATTTCATCTTCAGTGTCAACGATTGGCTTGTCCCTGTCTTTTTGGGTGGATAAGTACATCTTAGAGGGCCTTCCTTTATTTTTTTCTCTAAAAGTATTGTAATTCCTCTTACATCTGTTAACAAGGGAAAATACATGTGTGATAGACAGATCTCATAAAAGGACTCCCACACAGCCTGCAATTTTTGTCTTGGTGAAGCTTATAACTTACATTTGTACAATGCTTGTTTTGTCATTTATCCCCTTTCCCCCTAAAAAATGCAGTAGGCAGAATAGCCTCAAACCTTTCCTGGAGAACCATTGACTCAAAGTCATGGCCCAGGCATCCATGGCTACATACTTCTCTTCATTGGGATATATCCCTTCAGTTAAAGAAGAAGAGAAAAACATTAAAGAGGACACTGAAGGGACTCATCTGACAACCTCATTTTCCCAGTCTGGGACTGATATACCCACTGTGGTAGTTCTGAAGCCCTCAGGCCATCAGTCCAATTTTTCCAGCCCCTCTGGTGATGCTCTGTAGGAAGCCACAAAAGGTCAGAAGTTAGGCATGTCGAATCAGCACTGAAATCAGGCATTAGCTTAGAAGGGAGAACACCATTTTGTTCCTTTGACTGAAGGTATGGATGGTATATCTCAGATCTTGGAAAAGAGGACGTAGTAGGCCTTGACATCTGATACCTCTAGACTATTAGTCTTAAAATACCTAGAAAAAAATCTCAGAAAACCAAGTATTCTTTCCCACCATCAACCTCCAACTAGTATGAAGGGTTCTCAAGGGGAATTGTACAGTTTTGCCAAGGGAATCTTTAGGGCTTTGCCTCTTACCCAGTTTCTTTCCCTCCTAAAAGGAAAAGGTTCAACTCTTTTTCCTGAAAGAAGCTGCTTTCAGAGTCAGACAAAGAAGTGCTAGATTATGCCTCATAGCTCTCTTCTCCTCTACCTTATGTGTCAAAGTTAGAGGAAAGTATTTCTTCTGATTTTCTTGTTGAGAATTCATTTTTCTGAAACCATTTTCAAAATGAAAGATCTATTTAAATGGGAGAGTATAGAGATGTATGAAGCACAGAAAGGACATTATGATCTTCTTAATGTTGATCCTCTCAACTCTTAGCATTCAAATAAGCTTTGGGGGCTTTGGGTGATGCTTGCAATTCAGCCTGTGCTGCTCCAGATGCTCAATTGCCTGCACGTTAGAAGCTTAATAGGCTCTTTAAAGTGCATGAGTCTCATAAGTACCTGCTCAGGAATCCCCTAGCTGACCTTGCTGTGATTTCTCCAGACAAAGATGATGAATCCAAGCCTTTGCATCTTCCAATCCTATCCCCAGTGAAAATGACAGAAGAGCATTTGACAGATATGGGAAGCCAGTATATGCTTCATGAGCGCTTACCTTCAGAGCAGTCAACTTTTAGACCCATATGGCCAAGGTCCTCCTTTCTATTTTTACTGTCATGCAGTAAATTATTTCTAACCTGCCTTTTTGTATTCAAAATCTTTCCTTTCTAACCTTATTTCTTCAGCTTCACAAGTCACAGGTCACAAAGTATGCAATTAAGTGCTCCTCTGATGAAATAGATACTGTATCTCAAGCAACTGCCACAGATTTTGTAATTTGTAGACATGCCTGGCATAGGTTACAGAGTCTCCCTAAGGATGTAAAATCTCAGATTATGAACGTTCATTTAGAAAATTATGCCCTTTTTAGTAACCCCTTAGCCGAGGTCATTAAGCATTTAGAAGAAAGGGAGAAGTTAATGCAGGGAATAAAAACAGTTTCAAAAAATCTGGCAAGCAGCAATATAGAAATAAATGGCAAGTGGGCCCCAAGAAGAAGGAGAATGGCTCCCAAGGCTCATCCTAGTTAATTAAGAGTGCATGATTACCTAAGCAAGAGATATGCTGGGATTCATAATCAAATAGCATACAGTTAAACACTAATTAGTGGCTATGTGAATGGTGCAGGAATTCAAAAGACAAATGTATAACACATTTATTAACAACCTGAGACAGACCACTTGACACAAGTGTCCCTTTTCAGGAGCATCCCAGGAGTTCTTTCTGGTGAAGTAGTTTGGTCATAGTCACACAGAGGAAAAATGAAGGCTGAGGGAATCAAACCCTTTACCCCAGGAAGCAGTTCTTTAACAACTCGTAGCCTTATTCATCTGTACCAACTGCTAGAAAAAACTATGATAGTCCAAACACACTGCATTTCACACTTGCATGCCTACAAAAACAAGTTAAATTAAAGATGTATTCGTAGTTCAGAATATTAACTTTAAACCTCATAAACATCATGCTGTCCAATTTATTCACAGATAAATAATAAACACACTGTCAACATTCAATAGAATGAGAAAATCAAGGATCATAACCAAGCAGCAAGGATTGTTTACTGCAATCAATTTCCTTCTTTTATACCATAACTATTCTGATTTATAGGTAGTTACTAAGCTTGCAATCCAGGGGACCATTGAGGAGCCTAGCTCAAATTGCCCCAAAGTACTGTCTGGTTAAGTGACTTGCGCAAAATCACAAACAGGCAAATGAGGGTTGACAGAATCAAACACTGTACCACAAGCACTACATCTCATAGCTTTGCCCCTCTGTGCCAACTGCCAAAACTAAAGTAAAAAGCGAGAGGAAAGATTTGAAACCCAGGTGCTTAACACAGGAAACAGCAACATTAACATACTATGCTAATTCATAAGTTATTGAATGAAAGTGGAATGCAGGAACCAAGCATTTATACACACGCGTGCCCGCTCAGAGGTGACCATCAATTATAACTTGCTCAGTCACACAGTAAGCAAATGGAGGTGAAAAGACTTAAACTCTGTACTTTAGCTATAAGTCACAGTTTATTAACATTTCATAGCCTGAACTGCCAGACAACTCTAATTCACTTAAAAAAGGCACAAAACATGGTTAATGATGGTCTGGCAGTTGGCACAGAGGAGTAAGGCTATAAGCTCTTAATGACCTGCTTCTTATACTCAAGGGTACAGAGTTTGACTGTTGCAGCCTTTATTGGCTTACTGTGTGACTTTGAGCAAGCCATTTAACCAGACAGGACTCTTGGTTTGCCCATATAACAAGTTTCTAACTTTTATGAAATAATCATGAAATGTTGTGACTTAATGTTCTTCGCTAATGGGGCACACACACACACACACACAGATGCAAACACAGACACACAACACACACACACATGCACGCATGCACACACACACACACACACACACACACACACACACACACACACACACACACACACACACACACACACACACACACACACACACACACACACACACACACACACACACACACACACACACACACACACACACACACACACACACACACACACACACACACACACACACACACACACACACACACACACACACACACACACACACACACACACACACACACATACACACACACACACACATGCACACACACACACACACACACACACACACACACACACACACACACACACACACACACACACACACACACACACACACACACACACTCATATACATCTCTTACATCTCTGTAAACTGTAGTGCAGCTCATTCAAATCAATGGTTACTATAGTAGCAGCCCAAATCATTCTATAGCAGCTGCCCTTTTATTACTTATTAGCTATTCTTGGGGGGGATCCTAAACATTGAGATGGATAGTTGGTTTGAGACATTTGTTTCATTCTGCGATGCAGTGTTTTTTTTCTTTATTGTACTTTTTATTTTTATCTTCATTTCATTAAACAAATGCATAAACTAAACAATATAAACATCATATAAGACGAGTAATACAATAAAGAAAAGAAATTACAAAAAGAAAAGAAAGGAAAAAAAGGAAACACCCTGAAATCCCATAAAACAAACAAACAAAAAATATGTTACAAACACGTCAGTCCCTGTGCGAAAACGTAATTTTATATATAATGGCAACCATTCATTTAACAATTTGGGAAAAGGTGCAGCTTTCCATTTCTCTAAAATATGTTGCTTAGTAGCTATAGTAGCCAGTGTATTTTTTTTTGTTTGGTCAATACATAAAAAAATATCTAATATAGCTAATAAATAATACTCAGTTTTCAATGGTGCATTAACTTTTAACATTAAAGCTAATAATTTTTGTGACTTTATCCAGCACTCCTGTATGGGGGACATAGCCACCAGCAATGTTCAGTGTCAGTATCCTTGTAATTACAATATCAACAATTAGAATTTATTGATAAATTCATTAAAAATAAGTGATTTAGTATATAAGGAATACCATAAATTAAGGTATACTGAACATTTCAAAGAGATTTATGGTACTTAGATACGTTAATTATGTTACTTCTCCGAACGTCAACATGAAAATATGTAATAGTTATGTTTTCCCATTTTGCTTTTCCTGGTAAAACTTTAACTTCTTTAACATTCATGTCACAATTATATACAAGAGTGATTTGTTTTCTTTTACCAATAATGTGATTCTTTTATAGAATGTCAATAATCATAGGTAAATTTCTAGGTTTATTACTATGTTTATAACAAGTATAATAGGCTACATTGCCTAGAAAAAAAACACTACATGGATAAAAAACAATAATTTTTCTGTTTATCCATGGGGAGTTAAGTTTTGGAGCCAAATTAATTATGATTGTCTTATAAAGTTTAAAGAGTAAAAAATGGAATCTGGCTCAAACTCATCTGCTGATAACTTCTTTTGGTCTGTAATCAAAGATATGTCTGTGCTGTTAGTTAGACAATGCTACATCCATTCATCATTATAAATAAAATTGATTAAATTAATAAATGCACAAACACTTTTGTATGAAAACACATCCAGCATAGTTAGATCACCTTGGCCTCTCAGGGCATAATCCATAGACCAGGGAATTCTGGGGGACCCACCTCACTATAATTACTTAAACATCTCTTTATTTTATTAAGCTATAATAACTTACCAGGAGTCAATAAATTCCAAAGAGGGAAAGCATTAGTGGAAGAAACTCCATTTTAATGACATTAATTCTACCTAATAAAGAAAATGTTCATTTTAAAAGAATTCTACAGATACTTCAGGTGTTAAGATTGTTTTCTGTCTGGGTTACATTTCCAGTTATCATCTTTACCTTTTAGACTGTTTACATCTCCAAGAGTGTTTACAAAATGCCTAGCTGCAGTAGTTAGTTGCCATGTGCAGACTTCAGGGAACACATGTACCCTTACCTAGACAATTGCCTCATTTTAGCCGATTCTTCCCAAGATATTTTGACATCCATTCTTTTCTTCATATACCTGTTCCAAAAATTAAATTAAAGACTAAAACTGGAAAAATCTTTCTTAGTTCCATCTCACAGGTTAAAATTTTTGGGAAGATACTTAGACACCCCACTCATGGTTGCTTACTTCCCTCCAGAGAAGATTTCCTTTTGACTTCTACAGTCCTTAAACATGGCTCACCGATGTCAACAGCAAGGGAGTTCTTCAGAATTCTAGGACACATGGCCTCAAATAATTTCACGGTTCCTTTAGCTGCACTTCATATTAGGAAAAGTCAGTATTTTCACAAATATGTTTGGACTCAGCACCAGCACTCTCTGCCCTTTCCTATTCCATTTCTAAGCTGCATCAAATAGGAATACCTATGGTGAGCAAAACAGATTTAACAAAATCCAGGTCTTCCTCTTTCCTTTCTCACCCTAGGTCAGTCTGTAACAACAGATGCCTTAGACTTTGCCTGGGGAGCAATTTCCAAAGGGATCAAAATGCAGGGGATTTGGGACCCCCACTTTATGAAAAAAGACATCAACTTCAAATACATGAAAGCCCTGATTAAAGCATTAAAAAACAGCACAGTGATGTGGTATATATAAAGAAACTGGAGAGAACCAGGCCTTATTCCCTGTGCAGACTGACCATGATTTCTTGGTAGGTGAAAACTCAGCATAATCTTTCCCTTCAGGCAACATAGAAACCATAAGAGCTGAACAATATTGTAGACTTAGTGAGAACATCCAGGTCAGAATCTTAAGAATAGATGTGACACCCAGTTGTATTCCAGGACATTGTCACTATGTGAGGAACTCCCTAAACTCATCTGTTTGGATTGCCTGCATTCAGAAAAAAGAGTTATTGAAGTTCTGTTCCAGGACTCCTTACAAACAGACCTGGAAAACAGATGTTTTTTTTTCTTTACCATGGATAAACAAATTATAAAATTCATCAACTGACTCAAAATAAATTGAACTTAAGGCAAGTGTAATCTCCAGATGAAGTTTATATTCCAAATAAAATTGATGTAAGCGCTTTTTGTACACAATGAATATGTGAACTTCTTCAGACAATGAACATCAAATACAGGTTTAAATAAAGCAGCAATCATGACATCATAAAAGGTAATTCAACACTTAAAGCCACACACCTTCCAAAAATTAAACCTAATCTATAAAGTTATATATAAAAATATGTATGAAAATAATATATATTTAGGTATGACTATAATTATTTATATCAGCAATAAATCAACATCTTTTTAAAGATTTAAATTTAAGCAAACATTTCAAAGAACATTGATCGTTTAGTCCTGGATACACACAAGCATTAGCATACACTTGCCACCACAATTCTCTCTGCTCTAATTTAAGTGACCAAGGTCCACCCCTGGGATTGATCTTAACTTGCTCAATAACAGAAAAAAGGGAAAAAATGGTCTCCATTTTCTAGTATATGTTTTGCTAGAGCATTATTAGGGCTCCCCTTAAGAATGTTGTATTGGTGCTCATAAATCATTTGTTTGAGATGCCTTTCAGTTTTGCCAGTATAAAAAGAGGGGCAGACCTGGCATTTAACGAGATAGACTACACCTGAGCTGTCACAATTAAATTTCCCCTTGATATTAAAATTGTTGTTAGAAAGCTGAAACTTATTCGACACATTAATATGTCCACAATAATTACATCTACCACATGTAGACATACTCCCATTCTTATGAACACCATTGGACTTCCTTTCAAGTGTATTCTTTAAGTTATTACCATGCTTGAACACCACTTTCAGAGTCTGAGGAACTCTCTCTCTCAAAAGAGGATCATAATTAAAGACCACCCAATTTTTGTTCAAGATGTCCCTCAACATTTTGGCATCCATTGAATACGGGGTATTAAAACTCACTGAGAAATGGGCTTCAGGAGGTTCAGTCAATGGGGTATTATATTTATAATCATCCTGTACACTCCATCCCTCAAAAACAGTTTCAACAAAATTCATTTCAACAAAATTCATGTTCAAAATTGGTTTAAACCACCCTGAATTCCTCTTCCTACTCACTTCATTTATACGTTGTTCTAGTAAGGGAAGTGGGTAAACCCAAGCAAGAAACATAGCTTTAAATAAATCACATTCATGTAAAAAATCATTATCAAGTGAAATCATGTGGGCCGCCCTCACCAATTGCACTTTGACCACAGCTTTTTTCTGATGGTAGGGATGGTAGGGATGAGAACTATGAAAATGTAAAAAACTGTTTGAATAAGTTGGCTTTCTGAATATCTGTACTAAATTCAAAGGTAAACTTCAAAAATAAAGTTAACTCATAAAAACTGCAGAAATTCAGAAGCCATGTTATCATCCCCTTTAAGGATGACAAACATGTCATCCAAATAATGAGTGTACCAGAAGACATTCTCCTTATACAAAATTTCACTTGATAATGATTGTGATGCTCACACCCTGGCCCAGCAATCAAGGAGCCTCAATCCTCACCACTAATACCAGAGAGGGTGTCTCATATAAGAGGAAAGGATAACAAATACGCACAGTAAAGTACAATTTCCCTTAATTGCACACAAAGATCACAATCAGTCTGGGGATGGTTGCTCCCTTGCTCTCCAGGTCCCCAATAAGACTCCCCACTGGCACAGCTATAGGGTCCAGATTTCAGCCTAGTTGGCAAACTAACCTCCAGTACCCTCTCTGTCCAACCAGTGCTTCGTGTCCCTGCCAAAGTAGCTCACACACACACACACACACACACACACACACACACACACACACACACACACACACACACACACACACACACACACACACGCACACACACTTTGAGATAATTATTCCTAGGGAAAGGCTGACACAGATTCTCCAGCTGTGCCCCTTTATCCAGACTATACGGTAGTAATTATTGCCACCACCAGCTAATAATTATCAGCTACTCAAAGGCCCATAAAAGGGTGTCCAATTATTACTGTGCAATATTATTATCCAATTGGTAGTATAGCCCAGGGCTAAAGCTATATGAGTGGCTTAGACAGTAAACTCCATAAATATGCAATGTACTCTAGAGTGTAACTTATCTCTACACAAACCAGCCACAGTTAAAAGGTTTTAAAATATTTAATAATAAATAATCAAAACCACAATACATTACTACTACACCACAGTGCTATTCAAGAGTTCAGAGATCACACAGAAACTTAAAATAATTCTGTAGTACAGTTCTGACCTAACAGAAAAACACTTAGTCTAATCTTTATAGTCCTAGCTAATTCTATAAGAAAACATACTTCTAAAATAATTTACTTACATAGAGCAAGGCAGTGCTGAGTTAGATAGTCAGACAAAAATGCTTAATAATCTCTGGTTCTCACTGTTTAAATTGAAACTGCAGTTCTGATAAAACATTACATCATTTGTTTACACTTTCCTGGTTCCCCAGGCTGACAGAAACTACCTTTACATTCTTTTACACTTAGAGCAATAAAGGACATTCCATATGTAAATTCTGGCCATTAACTTTAGCCTTAAAACAATAGACATGATGCTTACTCCAGATTCATCGACTCCAACTTCTAACTTTAAAGGAATAAACATAAAGTAATTTTAATTTCAAAGAAGCAATAAGAAATGCTTGACTTAGTTTTCCTTACAACAGATGGCAATGTTGCCACATTGTTGAAACAGCATTTATTTACATTTAAGACACAAGCCTATATTTTACATTTATACTTACAAATGCCAGAAATATGTATCAAATTCTATTTGACTAGGCTGGCAGCCTTCACCCATCTCTACCAGTCTTCACAATGATTTCTTATATGAATGAGATTTATTTAAAGCTATGTTTCTTGCTCGGGCTTACCCACTTACCTTACTTGAACAACTTATAAATGAAGTGAGTAAGAAGAGGAATTCAGGGTGGTTTAAACCAATTTTGAACATGAATTTTGTTGAAATGGTTTTTGAGGAAAGGAGTGTACAGGATGAATATAATACCACATTGACTGAACCTCCTGAAACCCATTTTCCACTGACTTTTAATACTCGTATTCAATGGATGCCAAAATGTTGAGGGACATCTTGAACAAAAATTGGGTGGTCTTTAATGATGATCCTCTGTTGAGACAGAAAGTTCCTGAGACTCCGAAAGTGGTTTCCAAGTGTGGTAATAACTTAAAGAATATAATTGAAAGGAAGTCCAATGGTGTTCATAAATATTGGAGTATGTCTAAGTGTGGTTGATGTAATTATTGTAGACATATTAATGTGTCGAATAAGTTTCAGCTTTCTAACCACAATTTTAATATCAAGGGGAAATTTAATTGTGACAGCTCAGGTGTAGTCTATCTTGCTAAATGCCAGGTCTGCCCCTGTTTTTATATTGACAAAACTGAAAGGCATCTCAAACAAAGGATTTAAAAGCACCAATACAACATTCTTAAGGGGAACCCTAATAATGCTCTAGCAAAACATATACTAGAAAATGGAGACCATTTTTTCCTTTTTTCTGTTATTGAGCAAGTTAAGATCAATCCCAGGGGTGGACCTTGGTCACTTAAATTAGAGCAGAGAGAATTGTGGTGGCAAGTGTATGCTAATGCTTGTGTGTATCCAGGACTAAACGATCAACGTTCTTTGAAATGTTTGCTTAAACTTAAGTCTTTAGAAAGATATTGATTTATTGCTGATATAAATAGTTATAGTCATACTTAAATTTTTGTATATTATTTTCATACATATTTTTATATATAACTTTATAGATTAGGTTTAATTTTTGGAAGGTGTGTGGCTTTAAGTGTTGAATTACCTTTTATGATGTCATGATTACTGCTTTATTTAAATCTGTATTTGATGTTCATTCTTTGTCTGAAGAAGTTCACATATTTATTATGTACGAAAGTGCTTACATAAATTTTATTTGGAATATAAACTTCATCTGGAGATTACGCTTGCCTTAAGTTCTTTCCCATGGATGGGAATGTTCCTCTATGCTTCCCTCCTTTGCCCTGATTTCCAGACTTTTACTAAAGATCAAGAAGGATTCTCCCAAGATACTGCTGGTAACTTTTTTTTGGTCTAGACAATATTGGTGTTCCTTTCCCATTTCTCAAATTGGAAGCTCCTATTATCAAGGTTTTATATGTTAGTCAGAGTAGCGGTGCTTTGCCACTGACCTTATCTGTAACTTAATTATTTCTTCAGTATATTTTCGCAACCAACCCTGTACTGGCTGAATTGAGTGTTTTTTCTTTAAATGCTTTTACTGGATAATTGAATGACTATCTGATTTTGTATTTAAATTTGTTCTACTCGTTGCTGTATTTATCTGAGGAAGTTTGTTCATTGCAACAAACAAAAAGCGCTTAATCTGATTAAAAGTGTTGGATTTATTTGGTGCTGTATCGTGGTTTCTGCCCTTGTTTTTTTGAATACCGACAGGCCAGGAAGACAGCAGCTGTGATAGTCACTAAAACAAAGACACGGGTTTGAGAGAAGTTTGGCATGGTCATGGAAAATGACTTTTGGATGGCTTTAAAGAGGTTCTGGCTGGAAATCTATGACTCGAGAGGGATGCATGACTTCGTTAGTGCTGCTTTCAGCAAGAATGAAGAAATGTTAACCTCAGCTAAACTCATTGTTAGTAGGGGGCCAGAACATTTTTTATGAACCACTGAAAATAGTGGAGATGAGGTTCAGTGACAGTCCCTAAACCAAATGGTGAGACCAGATTCATTTATGTACATGATAAGACTGCAGTGACTAAACAGTTCCACTATGGGAAGACTGTTGAAATAAATGAGATCTGTCTGGACATGCTGAAGGCTGTAGATATTTTTGGGGTTTCTTGGTTAATATGGCTTTTCAATGTTGTATCGAAGGTGGGGACAGTACTTCTGGAAAAGTGAGCTGGAGTGATGGTCCTAAGTTTTCAGTTGAGGTCAGTGAAACTGGGGAGGAGGCATTAAGACAGAAAACAAATATAAATGGAATAACTCAAAGGAAATAAAACTGAAATATTCCTCTTGTTTATATTTGGCCATTACTTCTCAATATAAAATATCAGAGAACAGTGCATGTCAAAGAATCAGCGAGTACTGGTAGTATTTCATTAGGGTCTAATTGGATGATGGGATGGTAGTTGAAGGAGCCAGAAATACCCTGAGAAACAATATATCATTTATAACAGTTTGAAATAATGGAAATAAAATGAAATACTCTTCATCTGATGTTGTCCTTTTCATCCTTCCTCAACCCATGGGTTCACATCTGATCTTCGGATCTGACTTGACCACATATTCCAGATCTCAAATCCAGCTCTCAAGCCTCTCCCTCTACCCATAATGCGATTTTCCATCCCCATTATCTCAGATCTTATTTGCCATCATTGCAAGCAGATGCAGCTTCCTCTCTCAAGCTCTCAAAGTGATATTTTGCAAGTTTTGTAGATATTTTTCTTCTTTTTTCTTAAAAGATATTTATTTTTATATTTATATTTACTTTTAGTATCCTCCCTCTTACTGTTTCAACAAGTCATTAGAAGATTATTTTAGGTTCATAGGTTCATAGGTTGGTACTAGGCTATCAGCCCTAGGGCCTATACAAGCCTAGCCATAATAATTCCCTGGCTATTTCTTCCCACATTATTTTGCTGTCCATACTATTCAATATAATATTTCTCCATACCATTGGAGCTATTTCCTCTGATATGTACCCTTTTTTCCTTTAGTTAATAGAGTATTTCTATATTCTACCATTGTTGGCAGTTAAACTCTTTACTGTTTTCTTTTTCTCTCAAACAAAAAAAGTTTTCTTGACTTATTACTTGGCTGTATTTAACCATGTTGGATAAGCTGACTGGTTTTAAAAAAATGCACTTTTTGTGAGCACAAAATCCTTAATTCAGATGGCCACAAGGAGTATGTGTACTGCTTGGTGCTGGGCACTTGGACACTGCATGTCCACTTTGCTTTACTTTTAATCCAAGGGCCTTGGCAGATAGGCAAAACAAACTTTTTTGAAAGGTCTGTTACCAACTATTTTTTCTTCTGGGGTTCAAACCCCCGCAAAATCTAGTAAGTCAGTTCTGTGGAGCATAAGAAATGCCCTCCTTCAAAGTCCCTAAAGTCTTCATTGGAATCTCTGGCAAAAACTAGAAAAACTTTGGATCTGATATTGTCAGATCTGAAGATCCAGTCCTTGGATCTGAAACACTCAGAGCTGAAGGCTTCATCTCCTATTGTTATCTTAGCATCCCATACAACAACACCTTTAGATCTTAGGTCCTTGGATCCAAAGTCGGATACATCCCAAGGGAGTCTTACTCCAGAGTTTCTTATTAAACCCATATTGCCCACCCTGCCTGTTCACTTGTTTCAGACTCCCAAGAAACACTCCAGGGCCCCATCCACAACTTCTTTTAGGTCCCACTGGAAAATTATCAGAAGCAGATGTGGATAGGATGATGCAAACATTTCTCAGAGCTCAGATTCAGATGGGGGTCTTACCAGCTCCATCCACTGTTAGATCCGTGAGTATCTATAACATCCAGGACCATTCTATTTCCTTTTCTGACCTGTCCAGTGGTTTTGGAGTCCCAGGAGCTGAAATCACTGAGAGGTCCAATTCTTCTTTGACTTCAACTATATCCTTGACTAGTTCTGTTCCAATACCCTTGGATCAGTGCAGGTCCCAGAGCCAAAGTGTCAGTGTCTGATCCAAGGGGATAGGATCAACACCAGTTTTGTCTGATCCATCCCTTCCTCTCAGACCCACAGCCCTAAACAGTTATGATCTGGTTCCAACCTTGAGGCACAGATCCAAGAGCAGTCAAGACCTACCCTCATCAGGAGTTTCAGCTCTGAGAAGGTGAGTTGAAGCTTCTCTGGGTCTGTCAGCTTTTGATGTGGTGAAAAGGACTTTTTCTCTCTCTAGAGAACCTCCCTCTCACTTTTCTGACCCTAGCCCTTTTCTCCCATCAGTTCCAAGCACTGCATTGATCAGGCCTACTGCACAAGTACAGTCAGTTCCAGTAAGTGTCCAACTGGTTCCAGTAGTGGAACTTGCCCTCTCTTCTGACACCTCACCTGAACATCCCACAGAGGAGGTGCATTGGAAGAGAATGTGCAAAAGGAGACACACTGACTCCCCAATGAAGTCAGTCATGAAGGATACCAATTTTGACAAAGGAGAAGGGTCCCCCAGATCACCACCAAATGACATCTCCTTTGAAAATATTTTAGAGATCCTTAAGCAAAAAGGTGGTTGATCGTCCCAAAACCCCTCTCTAGAAGAATCAGTATTTTTGGTATCTTTTGCTTCTGGCCTGTATACATCTTGGGTTACCCCCCCACCAAGCAAATGAACTTATTGATTTGGTTTCCTGCCAGGCTTGGAAGGAACTTGGTACACTCTATCCTATCCCGCAAAGACTCGACTAGTTCTTAGCCCCATCAAAAGACAGACCTCCCACTGGATCAAATGAGTCCCAGTTGATGCTATGGTGGTGGTGGCGGCCACCATGAAAAAGCTAGTGTAACAGAGCTCTTCTGTTAATCTGCCAAACAGGGAGTCTACAGCACTGGACAGTTAAAGAAAGCAAGTATTTGCCTCAACAACCTTTGCACTGAAGTATCTTAATTAGCTAGCACACTTCATGAGGATTCAGAGAGATTTGATCAAAGAGCTTTCAAATTCTCTCTCAGAGTCCATATCCGCAGAGGACTTTAATAGAATTTCCTCACAGCTGGCCACTCTTTTGTCTATTTTAAATGTTTGGATGAGGTTGATCTCTCACATGGCTGAAGGCACCTCATGAGTGGTTGGTTCAGGCATTGCCCTTAAGAGACATGCCTGGATGCATCTATGCAACTTTGCAGTGTCCTTTAAGACATCCTTTATCAATGCCCCATTTGATGGCTCCTCCTTATTTGGACTGTCAGTGAAAGAGATGCTTACCCACAGTGAAAAAACATGGAAAGACCCTGTCTGCTATGGGAATCAAGTTCTCTACCCCTCAATGGACCTTTTCCAGGAACCAGAGAGGTGGTAAGAAAATGTGGATTTGTAAATCTCAGAGACCTTTCCAGGATCTGCGCAGGGACAGTTCTTCCAGGGGCAGAGGAGGAAATTCTAATGGGAGATGTCACCCTAGAGGCTGAGCAGGACCACAGTACTAGGCGTTCTGAGATTCTTTTCTGGTCAGACCTCTTCAGTGCTCCTGAAGCTCTGCCAAACTGTTTCTCTCTGGAGACCCTCAAGGGGATGATTATCCTTGCACTCAGACACCTGGCAAATATAACAAAAGATTCCATGCGGCTAAAAATCATATCCAGATGCTATTTCATTTCATTTTTTCAAATTTCCTTTCACAAAAAGAGGAAACATTCCAACATACCGCCCAGTCAGAGGAAGGCCACAGCACAAGAAACTCAAATGCTGCTAGAAAAAAGAGTCATCCAACAGGTCCCACTAGACCAGCTAGGATTCAGAACTTACTCATGCTTCTTTTTAATGCCCAAGAAAACAGGGGACCTCAGAATAATCTTGGATCTAAGCAATTTGAACCAGTATATAAGGAAGTCACAGTTCCAAATGGTCATGGTGCAGTCCATCCTACCTTTCTTTACAAGGATGATTGGATGTGTTCAATAGATCTTCAGGATGCATACTATCATATCAAAATAGACAAGTGTTCCAGAAGGTCTTTACATTTTCAGCTTGGAGCCAGTCACCACCAATTCAGAGTCCTACCCTTTGGACTCACCACAGCCCCGTGGGTGTTTACCAAGTGTATGGCAGTGGTGGCTGCTCACCTGAGACTCAAAGGATTCTGAGTGTTTCCATATCTGGATGACTGGCTCCTCACCTCCCCCTTCAAGCATCTTCTCTTACACACTAGAGACTATTTGCTCCAGATTTGCCACTCTCTAGGAATAACAATTAATTACGCCAAGTCAAATCTGACACCAGTCCAGAGCCTGGCGTTCATTGGTACAATTCTGCACGGAAACACTCAAATAGCCTCACTACCACTTCATCGCGTATTCACCATCAGGAATCAGGCTCATTTACTACTCTCACATTCATTTCCTCCAGCAAGATCAGTGCTTAATTATTAGGATCTATGGCAGCAGCAATTGTACTACTTCCCTTAGCGCATTTCTTTATGCATATCCTTCAATGGATTCTAGCTGTTCAGTGGTCCATTCAACATCAACCTCTATCTTTTCCAGTCAAACTAACTTCAATTTGCAAACAACACATCTATTGGTGGATTCAGTTGGATGACATTCATCTAGGCCGACCTTTTATTTTGCTGACCCCCTTGGCCACAGTGACCACAGATGCTTCCCAACTAGGGTGTGGGGGGAGGGCATTTTCTGGGAAGAAAGGTCCGAGGCATGTGTTCTCCCCAAGAGACCAATATGCATATCAATGTACTAGAGATGAGAGCAGTCCTATTCCCTTTGCAGGCTTTTCAAGATGCTTTCCCTCTGGGGATGATTGCAATTCAGACTAACACCATGTCTGTAGCCTGGTACAGCAACAACAGGGAAGAACTCAATCTTATTCCCACTGCAGAGAGGCCATGACAGTGTGGGAATGGACAATCTGGTCAGACCACTTTCTAACTGCAACACACATTCTAGGGAAATCCAAAATTTTATCACACAAACTAAGCAGGTCCATCTTGATGCCTCATGAGTAGTCTCTCAACCAATATGTGGAGGAAAGGATCTTCCATTGTTGGGGCCAACCTTGTTGTGATATTTTTGTGTCTCCTCACAACAACAAGTGCAGAGGGTACTTTGCTCTAATCCCTTCTAAGGGGGAGTCACTGAGGGATGCTCTAGTCCACAATTGGCCCTTTGGTCTCCTTTATGCTTATCCTCCCCTTCCCTTGATACCAAAATTTCTGCAGAAAGCAAACAGGCTGAAGAGCTCACTCATCCTCATTGCCCCATTCTGACCTCAACAGACATGGTTCCCCTTCCTATGGTCTCACCTTTGTTATCCTCCATGGATACTGGAGCCATTTCAGGATCTTCTCTCTCACCCGTCAGGAATTTAACACCCCAATATCCAGACCCCTAGACTAACAGCATGGTTCTTACAATTCCAGTAATAGTTAGACAGCCCAGAGTCTCTTCCCCTGTATGTACCATTATTTTGGCTTCTCAAAAAGAATCTACTAAAAAGGTGTGCAAGAGCAAATGGAAAATATTCTCCCTTTGGGCTTTGAATAATGACCTTGATCCTTTCTCTGCACCAGTTTCCGCAGTATTTCAGTTTTTAGCAGTCATTTTAAGGAAGGAGTGAGCTTCTCTATGATCAAACTTCAATTGGCAGCAATTTCTAATTTCCACACAGGAGACAGAAATCACTTGTTGGCTTCGTCCAAATCATGCAAAGCATTTGCAAAAAGTATTTTTGTTCTCAGACCACCAATTAAAGATCATTCACCTCCTTGGGATCTTACAGCTATGCTTCAAGGTCTAACTCAGAAACCTTTTGAATATTCAGCTAAAATGATTTAAAATATCTTTCATGCAAAACACTTTTTTTTCCCAAACTTTTCAAATAAAGGAGAGTACATACTGCAGCTCCTTGATGTATACAGACAGTTTCATTTTTATCTTCACAGAACAAAATAAATCTGAAAATCAGATCAACTCTTTGTCTCTTTTTCACCAAAAAAAATTGGGTTGTCCAGTCTCTAAAGTCACTCTAGCTAAATGGATTGCAGACTGTATTTCTTGGAGCTATTCTCAACAAGGCATGACCTTACCTAAGCCTCCCAAGGCTCACTCAACCAAATCCATGGCTGCTTCATCTGTTTTTTGGTCAAGAAAATCTATTGATGATATTTGCATTGCAGCCACGTGATCCAGTGCTCATACCTTTGTTACTCATTACAAACTGGATATTATCTCTAGAAACAGAGCTGCCTTTGGTTCAGCAGTATTCCAGAATATCCTTCCATGAGAGCAACCCAAGATCAATGCAGCTGGGGACTCTGTCCCATGGTCTGAGGAAGAATGAAAAGGACAACATGTGACTTAAAAATTATGTACTTGTCATAACTACGCATCTGTGTTGCCCATTTTCATTCTTCCTGAACTTGTCTCCCATCCATCCCCCATCCATCTTTTCTAGAGAGACCTATAAGATTGCACTGGAACATACAATCCAAGGTTTGAGCCCTTACTTTCTCTATCAGCTATACCTTTCTCTGCTTAGCTACATGGTTTTATGGTAACAAATTTGATTTAGGGTAATGGAGATGGAATACTGCATTATGGCTAGAGGGAGTAGCTCGACAGCTGGATCCGAAGTCTGAAATATGTGGCTGAGTCAGATCCAAGGATAGGATTCGAACCCATGCCTTGAGGAAGAATGAAAATGGGCAACACAGATGCCTAGTTATAGTGAGTACTTAACTTTTAATTTTCTCTTTTTACCTGTTATTTCTCACCAACACATATCAGAAAATAGTGCTTGTCAAGGAATCAAGACTATAATGCCATGTATTGCCCCCCATGATCATCTTTTTTCTGTAGCAATACCCACTATATCCCACACAGACATATCATATGATGTACTGTTTGCTTAAAATGAGCATATTCTGAGATCAACTATGTGAAGTTATTAGACAACACTAAAAGAAGAGTTGCAGAATAGTTTATTTTAAATGGATAATAAAGAATAAACTCATGCTGGATGTGCAATCCAAATTATCATTTTTACATTTTTTTCTATAAATAAAGATTGGGGGTATTTTTTATAAATAAAGAAGGGGTTGGGAGGGTGGCCTAATGGTTAAGGTGTTTGCCTTACAAACGCAAGGTGCAAGGTTTGAGTCTCACAAGGGATAATTGGCTAAGCTTAAAATGGCTCCCAAGGGCAGTTAGCTTAGTATGAATCTATGTTCTATGTTTAAGATGGCAACCTTTAAAAAGCACATTTTAGTGTAATACACTGAAGTTTGCATGGTTTGTGCTGTTGGGTCCCTTTTGTAGTTTCTAACCTTTTGCACACCCTTATACGTTGGAAACATTGGCTTGGTTGATCTATTCAATTGTCTACTTGACTGCGTAAAAAAATAGCAGAAAACATTACCATCATTTATCTTGCTGTGTTTACTTCATGTTCAGAAAGTGTCACAACCTCCACTTATGCAGTTTTATGAAATTCAAGTGAATGATTACTACTGAACACCACAGCTAATGACATGTTCCAAAACCTGATAATTGATTTCCTGTGAAGCACTCAGTGAGCAGGAACCAAAGCAGTTAATTGCTGAAGTAGGAAGCCAGTAAAATGTATTTTTAATTCAACATACTCTACACAAAACAGAACAGGTTATACATCTGAATAAAAATTCACCCCACAGCTGGATAGTACCCTAAGTGACAGCCTTATTTTCCTATTCTTAAAGGACAACAGTGGGATTCTGTTATTAAATGCTTAACTTCTCTGTCTTTTTTTTACTGTCCTTGCTATGAATAAACAACAATACAGCATCTGAAATATTTAAATTGACTGCTTCTCTCCACTAGAACAGTACCTTACTGTACAGTGGTGGTTTCATTTTCAAAAAACTTTTGTCCCACCCTGGAAAAGCTTGCTGTAGTCCCCAGTTCACTGATGTCATCAAGGCCACTGAATACAGGCAGTTTTCTGGCCATTTCCTTCCTCAAACTGACATCACCACTACCATCCTAAAACCCCACCCATGCTATGATGTCACAGCTCCCTGGTCCTTCCTCTACCCATACAGAAAGTAAAGACTAGAACAAGGAAACAGTACATGAGTCAAGTCTCTTGCTTTGAGTTGTCAATCACAGCAGGTAACAGCTCAAATTATCCTTAGCACTTTGACAGCTAGGGAAGTTAGGTGTGAAGGGGGATGGGAGATGTGTCAAAGTAATACAACTCAGGCTTCACAAAAGATTGCAGTTCAGTCACTCTAAAAAGAAGCAGCAGTAAAAAGCACTTTGAAAGTCTGTTCTGTGTCATTTGCACTTTTTGTGTTTTAAGTAGTCATTGAATGGCATGAAATGTTACCCAAAGCTAACTGAAAGACAGCAGCATATGCATGTAAAGTCAATGCAGTGACAGGAGCTTTGGGAAGAAAGAGGCCTGCGTGATGTATTTTTTTTTACAGACAAGCATTGCACTGTGGGATACCTACAGGCAGACTAAACAATCAGAATTACTTCAAGATGCCAGACCCCATGAGGTCAGGCTCAGAAATTATGCTTAAAATATTTAAAAACCTGTAAATAATCCCAGAGTGATGTCAAAATGTAGGAAACACCAAACCATGATTAAATAAACATGTTTTGTGAGTTTGCAGGTGCGGTTCTCCTTTATTGTCAGCCCGACTCTAATAGTAGAGACCCCTGCAGAAATGTAGTAGATTTGGAGAATATTTGTATTACACCAGATATCTGGCTTACATCACTGAGTACGTCTGTGGCATTTTACTTTGTATTTTATCATAACTTGCAAAGCAAAATTTCACAGCCGCACTTAGTAAAATCTATTTAATTCATTTAGAAGTTGCATTATTTTGATTAATTTCATGCAAAGGTTGACTTTCTGCTCATTATTACTTAATAACTGTTGTGAATATGCCATTAATATACATAAAACCATGCTTTGAAGTTGCATTTATCTATCATAAGCATAATCCCAAAATTTCTGAATAATGCAGTGTATATAGTATGGATGTACTCAGGCCACAGGTATTATATTCTGAGATGGTAATGGTATTATAGGATAAGGAACAAAAATTTTGTGATACGCTAGTCTGTTTTACCAAGATGACTGAAAAAATTTTACAGAAACAAGTGAGTAGATATTTATTTTGCAGCAATGTCGTCAAATGTTTGTTTCTATGTGTGTTGGATAGAACTCCTCTTTATATGATTTTTATATGATCTTTATATGATTTTGGACGACGCAGTGGTGCAGCGGTTGCATTGTCACCTCACAGCAACAGGTTCTCCAGTTTGATTCTTAGCTGGGGTGCCTTCTGTGCAGAGTCTTCATGTCCTCCCTGTGTTTTTGTGGGTTTCCTGTAGGTGCTCCGGTTTCCTCCCATGTTACAAAGACACACACTTAGAGCATTTCTCCCTGGACTTCCACTGAAAATTGCCTTTGTTTCAAGTCAGAGTTTCCTGGTAAACAAATGTAAAATAAATAAATAAATAAAAATATGATAAAATGGTATATAGTATGACCTTGTAATATATCTGCAGGACTATTACTGCATCAATACAGTAATGTTAGACTATCCTCTTAAGTGCTTAAATGAAAAGTCAGCATCTTCTACAGTTTCACTCAACCCTTAAGTTTTTTTTCTCTTTACAGCATGGTTTCATTATTGTTCAAGTACCATAAACCTACCTGTAATTTATAAAAAGTTAATTCCCTTGCCTTGTAATCAAAAAAAGGGAAAGCCCACCCACTTTTTAAGCTGCGCTTCTCATATACTTAGACAGAGGAGTTTATCTCCACTTGCATAATGTACCACAGACTCAGGGATATTGGTAGTTTTGCTTATGAAGTACTGACCACAATATCGCATATACAGTCAGTCTACTGATTTCAGTAGTTTAGCAGTTGCTATAAAAAAAGGAGGGGGCAGAGTGTTGTGAAACTGTTTTCACCGCTTTATTGCAGACAGGAAAATAAACAATATCACTGCACTTAGCTGAGAGGGCTTACACCTTTCTTTCTACAGAGCATCCTGATTTTGGCAGTTCTGTCCTGTAAGGGGAATGAGGAGTGAAAAATGCCAAATATCTTGACATCTTACAAGATGAAATATTTTTTGACTTTTTTCTAACTGTCACTGAGAGCTGTGATAGTACATTTAAGTCATCGTAATATTGCATAAAGTAGTACAGCCAACCAATGTTGCACATCACAGAATCTTTATTTTGGTAATAAAATAAAAATAATTATTTTTCATTTGATGATGGCATGTTTCGTGCTACAAAATCTTAAATTTCAATAAGAATGTTCCACTTTGGCATTTAAAAAGACGGTAACCTAATAGCTGACTACATTTTCTTTGCATAGTTATTCACTTGCAAGCTGTATTTTCAGTAACTGCACTAGTTTTATAGAAAACAGTGTTAGTCTTACACACAAAACTACTACCAATTTGTCATGCTGAAGGATTATGGCTTTGATGAAATGTTTGTGTGCTGCAATATAACAAATCAAGGGGTAGCAATGCAGCATAACAGGGAAATCCAGTATATGAAGGCATTGGTGCCTCAGTCTGAAAAGAAATCTTATAACACAAATTCAAGGACAAATAGCTGCACCCCTGAAAAATACTTTTGATAAATAACAGCTAGCACATTCTTACATTTTTCCAGCATTCATGATAAAAATACACCTTCTTCTGCAGACACTAGTGAGTAGCAGAACCAATTCTTTGAAGTATTGATTAACAAATCTTAGATTGTAGTGGTAGCTTTGATATCACAGGAAGAGTGTGTGCATGAGAGGGGTCAGAGGTCGTCAGAGCTCATAGGGACTACAAAATGACAATCTTTAGAAAGGCCAGCAATTTAATGTATATCATGGTCATTAAGGAAAAAATGCAAGCACTCTTGCTAGAAAATGTGTGTAAGATGCCTGTGACCCTCACTGCTTCAGTGGGATAAGAAGAGAATATTACATTCTTATGTCTACCATGACTCATATATAGGTAATTTGAAATGGATTCAGGGAAGAGGACAAGAAAGTATTAAAATAATATCAAGTTAATATGAGTAACCTCATGTTGACCATTTTGAAGAAAAATATATTAAAAGACAGTTTTCCTTTAACTTATAATATTTTTGGGAGAAGATGATGGGAAAACTTCAGGAATGTATTATCACATTTGTATCCCACTTTGTATAATGATTCAGTGATTTATATCTATTTTAAAGGCTTAAACCTTCAGGTAACCAGTGAGGTTACTATGAATAATAAAGGGGACTGCTGATCTGCAGCTTGAAGTAAAGGAATGCCATTAGCAGGTTACTTTAGAAGCTAAAAGGCCACTCGAAGTGATGCAGCATCCAGACATTCTTCTGGCAGCTTGCTGCAGGCAATGCATTTTGAGTGGTTCTCAATAATAAGCAATATGTATACAAATAAACTTAGATAAGAAGGACACAACTATTATGTGGTTTGTGAAAACATAGGATCAGGCTGTGCAGGAAGGAAACAGGCAGGAAAAGAATGTCTTTTTTTCTTTTCTAAATTAGATTATTATGCTTGGACACCTTATTAATTACTTAATGAATACGTATTGTGCTGTTTCTGACACTTTTTATCTGGGTTGAATTATAAACTTTCTGTGTCACAGCTCTGTATTCCAAACATTGTCTTAAAGAATGTCATCAGAATATCATGGTTCTTTGGGTTTATACTGAACCATTGAGATACCTCGCCAACTAATATACTTAACGTCATATGCGACCACTAAGGCGTTGATCAAAAATTTACTGTTTCAGTGATACTCAATTCATTTGCAACCTTCTCCTCTTTGAGCTTCAACCCACCCAGAGTATATACTAGACAGATGCCCTCCTAAATTATTTCTCAGACACATTACACTACAATACACTAATGATTAGTCGATAGTTGAAGTAAATTAAGATGCACGCTTAGGTACATAAAACAGAAAGGAAATTGAGGCACTAACAATTTCTATTGTTTGGAGACCAGCAAAACATAAATATATCAACTGATCTGGTATTAGTATTTGCAAAGATAACTTATCAAGCCAGATGAATGTATTGCAAACTAACAGGATGGATAAAGTAAACAAACAAAAATGTGCATATAGTCTCATAATTAGATACCAAAGAAGGAATAAGGAGATTATTTATAGGTAAAGCTGAATAACCTGAATATTAAAACAATTATGTCCCACTTATGTGAAATGTCAGTGAATTGTTTAAATCTTTGCAATCATCAGGATCTATTGATATCGACAGCTGTTACAGCGAATGAAAAACTTGCTGAAACAACTTTTGGCAAATCTCTGAGGTAGTCCCTTTTTCCAGTACGCCTTATGTGTGGTGAGAACCCCTGTACTCCCAGAATTATATACCTACTCTGAGGTTATGCAACAGTGGAAAAAAAAAAACATCACTGTTGATGAAAGTTGTTTAAGGCAATATTTATTCAATCTACTTACACTCTTTGTAATGGTTGCTAGTCACCTTATCCTTTAATCATTCGACAAACTAGGAGAATAAAATTTTCAGTTGACAGCTCTGGCCTTAGTAGTATTCTATACAGGTCATGCACATCAAACCCTTGTCATTCAGAACCAAAATTCCTATAAGTAAACTATGGAAGATTCTGTATCTGGTGCATAATCCCCACCCTCATGCAGTGGACTGTAACCCCTGCATACCCTGACTAATATAACTAATTTTGAGGACACTAAACCTCAAGGTAAATTACCTCACTTTCACTGCATTCCATATTTTGCTATCCAGGCTCATATGAATGGGCTTTGAGAAGTCATGATCTTAAGGAGGATATAATACCCATTATTAGTCTATAACCTCTTTGAGGAAAAATGGAAGGAATTGTGGATGAAGCACATAATGTATAAAATGCAAGATACAGGGATACTAGGTATACACCAACATGGTTCTTTTATAAATAATCTGCATTATTTGGGAACAGGGAGATTGTTAACAATTAGATTTTAGGCTCACCTGTATTTATTACTTTTATCTAGAGCTGTTACAACATTAAATCATGGTAAGTTAATCACCAAAATTAAACAGTTCAAGATTGGAAGTGTTCTTAGATGCTTATTATTTATACAGAAGTATGATATTTATTATTTACATAGACACAGGGAATGCAGTATAATGTTGAAATATTTGGTTTCTACAAAGATAAAAACTGTGTTTTATGCATATATATGATATAACTACAGTGTGTAGATATTTGTTTTCTTTATATGCTCTCTTGGTGCATCATCACAAGTTTGCTTCCTCTGCTTTCCTCGGAGTTCCTACAATTCCTTTAAACCCACAATATTTGCATTATTCACTAAAACAAAAGTATAATTTCACACACTTCACAAACAAAATGCAAACAAATACACAATCTCTAAATACCCTCCACCTCCAAAACACCCTCTAAATCCAAATCAAATATTATATTAAAAGACAAAAAAATTAAAGAAAAAATAAAATATGGAAAGCATTTACCAATCATGTTAGTGTAGAAAATGTAGGTTCAGTTACCACACACACAAAATACCCTCACAGATAATGCACGGGGGGCACATATTTGCCTGCTGTCACACATCCAAGAATATAAATGTATGGAATTATGACTCGTATTGACTGCCTTGCATATTAGTTTAAACTTGTATAGTTACCGGATATGACCTTTCAATTTCAGTATGAGCAGACCATGATAGTAATCAATCAACCTTTTACAGAAGGCTAGTGAAGCTAGAGGTCAGTCATGGTAAGGTTCAGTCACTAATATAGATTTGTATGTTTAATAAATGGGTCTATACTATAACATTGAAATCTACAAAGATCGAATGTTATAATATCGAACCCTAAACACCGAAATCCGCAAACATCGAACAGTCAGAATAGCGATTTTTTTTCCCAGGGAAAAAAAAATCGCTATTCCGAGAAACATACACACAACACAAACACACACAAAAAACAGCAATCCACACACATACACTTAAAATCCTACACCTAAACCTAAACTAAACTTTACATACACTACTAGCTATCCACTTACCTTAACCCGACCCTAACCCTAAGGTCTGTCACTATTGCACAGTCACCTCACCAGCGCCCTAACCCTAACTCACCTAACCCGCCCCTAACCCTAATTTACACACAACCGCACACTTACCTGATCTGCGCCCTAACTCACCTAACTCGCCCCTAACCCTAACCTACACACAATCGCACACTTACCTGACCCGCGCCCTAACACTAACGTCCACACAACTGCACACTTACCTGACCCACTCCCTAACCCTAACTCACCTAACCCGCCCCCCCCAACCCTAACCTACACACAATTGCACACTTACCTGAACCCGACACTTAACGCTCCAACATATCGAATGCTGAAAACAGTGAAGCCACAGCAACGGCCCACGGAATTCTTCCCTGGGAAAGAATTCGGTGTCCTGCACCTTCGCTGTTTTCAGAGTTCGACAAAACTGGTTCGATATTATAACATTCGAACTTTAGAAAATTCGATGTTATAATATAGAACCTTAATAAATATAGTCTAATGTCTGTATAGCTCACTTATGGCATACTTACCACTGTGTCTTCTCATTGCAGGTTTGTATAAAAGAGTTGTATAGCAGGCACCTCCCCTTGCATCCTGCCCCTGCTAAAGCTGTTACTGTTTAGCATAAAGGTGATGAGTCTGACAGTGCCTCATTTGAGGGGGGGGGGCTGTCACCTCAGCAGCAGGTACCCTGAGCCATTGCCTGAGATGGATCAGCTGTAGCTGGAGAAGCTGGTGGAGGCTACAAAAGAGAAAGCATAAGGCAGGTATATGGCCCAGATCTGGAGCTAATAGCAGATTTGCTCATCTGATCGCCCCCCATCATCAGTCCATCAGGAGAGAGTATGGTCCATACCACTGCAACCCTGATCTGTCAGATAGTGATAGATTCCTGTAACATTCCTCCTAGTCAGGCTGGTAGACGATACATTGTTATTCATGCACCATCATTTTCTACCCTGTATTTGTCATCATCCATCCCATGTCTTCCCATTCTAATGCATGTGCATCTACCCCTGTTCGTCTGTAGTCTTCTCTGTGTGTCTGTCTACTCCTGCAAATGGTCTTCTCCCATTTCTGCCCTGTTTGCCTTTGACCCTTTACTTCTCTCTGTACATAAAGCAAAAAAGGAGGCTTTATCCCCACAAAGAAATGTTGCCCTGCTTACTCCTATTCTGGACACTTATACAATGTCTTTTTTATGTGACCTGCTTGCTGCCTTCCCCTTTTTCCCCACTTTCCTATACAGTAATTTTCTCCCTTTCCTCCCTTTTTAAGGACCTGATAGGCATCCACATTTCTGGACACCAGAGTGCTGCAGCCTTCAGCTGCAAATACCTGTGGCTATATGGCTTTCTGCAGTGTTTCTTTCCATCCTGTCAAGTGGCACAAAATGTGTAGGTGGCCTTGCCTAACTAATATATGCACTGCTTTGTTTTTAAGATGTATAAGTCTTGCAAGGTCATGCTGAAGCAGTCAGCCCTATTTTGTACTGCATCCTTCCAGGTACTACAGTCTTTGGCAGAGATTCACAGGGATGTATTGAAATTCAAGGTGATATCAAATATGGGAAGATACACAGACTTATCTTATGTGCAGCTGCCAGCACTTCAGGATACATAAATGACCAACACAGCAAGTATGCAAGTAGACACATCCATTCAGCACATCTCACATCTGGAAGAGAAAGACAAAATCCATAGATCATCTGCTTTCCAGTACTACAGTCGATAATCATTTTATATCCAGTCTTATTGTTCTCTCTTGTTCGCTAAATTTAAACTTGCATGCATTTAAATAATATTCCCATGTTCTATGCAGATTCCAGAGCATGTATGTATGCCTGCCAGGGGGTGTTGGAGTTTGATCTAGGGTGCCCATCGTACAATCTATTTAAGACTCAGCAATCATCACTGCTGTAAGCATCTGCTGCTCACTAATAACTTCCATTTCTTAGTTATGCCTTTTTTATGGTAAGCATTATTAAAGTAAATAGGGCGTACCGGGAGGGAGCAAGCATGTCTTCATTATGCCAGCCTAAGAGATATAACTACAGGTCAACATCCAGTGGCTTTTGAAATACCTTATGAAGCAATTGTCTAAGCTGAGATTGGAAATTAACCAAGCTGGGGCATATAAGGAATATATGTAGCCAACTGCCCTCTTCAGAAGAGCCACAGTGTCAGCAATCCCCAGAGACTGTTGGGAAGATTTTTCTTAAGCTGGCCAGGGTAGAGAAGTATTTGTGGAGAAAATTTCATCCAAATATCATGTTTTTTATTCCTAGTGCAGGAATATAGAAGTTTCAGATATCTAAGCCATTTCTGGACCAATGCCTTATAGAAGCCAGATACACTTGGATGCCCCACTGAATCTTCATTTCTAAAATGGCTAATTAATTGGACAAGGCCAGTCTCCATCAGGGCTACATTTTTATAACATTCAATCTGTTTCAAAGACAATATCGGTTCCTGGTATTCCAGGTGGAGTATCTGTGGAAGGGCATATTTTCCTTTTACCTCTTGCCATTCCAATATTCTTCCATTATCTAACATCTGTTATCTGTATCATAGCTGCTTTCCCAGCTTTCTCCAATTACTCATGGGGGAAATATCTTGGTTTCTGAGTTGGGGGTAGGCTATCTGTAGGACAAGTTCCCTCAAGTGTCTTGGGGTGGGGTCTTAAATAAAGTTCCTAGCTGCTGCAAGAGTGGTTTCATTGGAGGGGGTGACCCCGGAGGACTTGCTTTAGGATAACTAAGTCCAAGTATTCTGTTGCTGGTGGGATATCACACCTCAGTAATATCATACCTTTCCATACTGCTTTGTAGGTGTTAGAGAGCATCTTCATCCCCATAGCGAAAGTGGTTGGATTTCAAGGGTTTTGTTATACAGGCAAATTTAATATGAACCATAATGACAGAGTGGTCAAAAGAAATGTACACATCAGAACTACTTGTAAGATGGACATTGGGGCAAGGTGATGCTTCTAATCTGATACACTGTAAACCCAAATTAAAAAAACAAACAGGGTAATAACTCCACGTAGTAAATTGCACAGCAAATATCCATTCCAGTCAGTCAAACAAAATGGGTTAAGTGACTGAATAA
This sequence comes from Protopterus annectens, assembly GCF_019279795.1. Lineage (NCBI taxonomy): Eukaryota > Metazoa > Chordata > Ceratodontiformes > Protopteridae > Protopterus > Protopterus annectens. The sequence continues at coordinate 483,581,580 of NC_056738.1, read as the reverse complement.
ACCAGCAATATAAAAAAATATAATCAGTCAAGAAATGGGGAAAATGGGGGCGTGGCCAAGGATGAACACAGGATAGCAGCAGATTTCTTCAGCTCCACCAATTTCACTGCACTGACAGGAATTAATTACTTAAAAAATTAATTTATGAAGTAATTTTCTTTCTAAATATGTTTGTTTTATATATTTCTTGAACTATATCTAAAAAAGAAAGGAAATTTTAACAATATTCCTGTCAGAAATCACTTTGGAAATTTTCCTGTCAGTTTCTCTGTCTGAAATGAGTTCCAGTAAGACAAATTCTCAAGACTCCAGCATCAAGAAAGAACTTCAGTCTCTGATAACTACAATTCAGCAACTTACTGCCAAGATGGATAAACTGGATACTAAAATTGATACCTTCATAGAAAAAACTACAAAACAAATAGACTTGTTACATATAGACTTGCAACAACAGAAGATCCAGATGACAGGCATAGAAGAGGCTGTAAATGACATGGAAAATAGAATCCAAGAAGAGGAAATCAACATTGAGTTTTTGCTGAAACAAAATACACATCTACAAACAAAGCTTGATGACCTGGAAAATAGATCTAGTCGCAATAACATTAGGATTTTTGGACTGCCAGAAAATATTGAAGGTAACAATATTACTTCTTTTTTAACAACATGGCTCCCTAAAACTTTAGACTTACCAGAAGCATTCTCTTTTGGTATCGAAAGAGCCCATAGATCTATAGCTAATACTAACTCTAACAAAAAGTATCCTAGATCAGTTATAGTTAGATTTCTATCATCTTTTGATAAAGAAATGGTTCTTAAATCTGCTTGGGCTAAAGCTCCTGTTAAAATTAATGAGACAACTGTGCGTTTTGATAATGACTATTCTCCCTTGGTAATTACTAAAAGAAAAGTCTTTCTGCCATTAATAAAGGAGCTTAAAAAAGCACAGTTTAAAACCTACCTTCTGTTTCCTGCCAAGCTAAAAATCTTCCTTCCTGATGGTCCTAAAATTTTTGATGACTTAGACACTGCATTGCTGTTTATCAAAAAAAATAAGATTCTGGATAAAATAGAGGAAATGGAATGGGCTAGTCCTTCATTAAAGAGGTTGGCAACTGAAACTTCGTGGAAGACTTCAGAGAAGAAGAAGAGACTAAAAAACAAATGACATGTTCTTTTTTTTTTTCTCTCACTTTAATTTTCTTCATTATTAATCTTTTTAAAATATAGTTTCTGCATTTTCAGAAAGCCACAAATATTCTGAAAAAGATTTAATCAAAATTATTTTCTGTGTACAAAGAGCTGTTTTGTCTCATAATCAATCAAAATATCTGAGGAACTAATAACAAGCTATCATTCAATATGTTTCTCTTTCTGACAAAGAGAATTAAGGTCAGTAACTTGATACATTTTTTTTCTCTTCTTTCTCTTCTTTTTTTATTTATTTTAAACAATAACATTCTATTTAGATTATGCAGTGGGTAAGGGGTGGGGGAGGGCAGAGAGAAATGTGATGAGAATATGATAAATGGAATGATAAATTATTTATTCCTTGTAAAAAGTTTATATGCTGTTTAAATGCTATTGCTAATTATACTTTCTTGATTATATTGCTTATGCTTATTCACAAATAATATGTCATGCTTTAATTAATAATAATTAGAACTAAATAATAGTAAATAGTATGCTTCATTTCCATCTTTATTAATATAAACAGCAAGTAATATTCCACTGTAAATACTTTTTATAGCTTCCTTTTACATTTTTTTATCTTTGCTTTGCTCTCTCTTATTTCCTACTTTCTCTTTTTCTTTTCTCTGTTCTTTCTCTTTATTCTCTTTCATATTAATATATTGACATTCATTTGATCATACAGGTACAGTAAATAATAAGATTTGTATACAAATTGAATTGGGGCAAAATAATCTGTTCTATCACATATTAATAACTTTGGGCTTAGTTTCACTTTCATAGAGGCTGTAATAACTTGTAAAGTGCTTTGCGAAGGTTTTGCTATGTTTAGCTTCACTTATACTGCTAAATGAATGTCAGTCACTTGTTTTTAACAAAATTCCCGCCAAAATCTTAAGGGAGACAATTTGGGATGTGGGTTACCTCGTGAACAGTGTCCTCGAGTTGTTTTAAAAGCTTCAACACTCAGAACTCACGCAGAGAAGCTGAAAGCAGTCAATTTGAACTTTGACCCCAGAATTCACGCTGACACATCACAGATTCATGAAGAACACTCAACCAGGAAGTAGAACTGCTGCAAATGTGACTCTGCGATGGAATATGAACTCTTTATCATTTAAATGTGAGTTATTTTATATAATTACTTAGTTATTTATGTTATAATTTATAAAATATGTAAGTTATAATGATTTTGAATGATGAAGTTTCTCATAGTAAGCAAATGTAATTTTTTAGAAGGCATAGAAAGTGAAACTTTTATACAAGTGTTTTTGAAAGTTCACTTGACTGCAGCTTATTAATGTATGTAAAAACTTATGATTTAAACTTATACACTGCTATGATTAATTTGATTTATATGATTGACAAGCATAAATAACTTTATGACTCTATTCTGGAAGAAGTTGTCATCTGACATATTTTAAAGCAGCAGCTTAGATATACAAAATACTGATGGCTTTCTTCACAATAAAGCAAGTGTTTTTGAGAACTTGCTTAACTATGCAGTAAGATTTATAGCAATACCTATAAATATAATATTTTATTCTACTGACAATAATAAGTATAAGAAAAAAAGCTCTGATGCAAGTAATTTAAAGTCTTTTGGAAGCTGTTAACTGCATTTACATGACAGAATATTGATACATCTTAATATATGTAATGTATGAACTATATTAGCCAAAGTTATTGATTTAATTGAACATTAGAACTTATTTTTATAAACTTTGAATAAATTAATGTGTAGATATGCCCCCCCCCTTTTTTTTTTCTTTCACTCTCTCTTCCTCTTTCACGTCTTTTATTTCTCTCTCTCTTCTTGGTTCCTAATATCAAGTTTATTTGAATGCTATTTGAATATAAATGTATTATATTAAATAGATGTATATAGTAGTATGAATAATTTTTAAAAAAAAAAATGTTTTTTCTTAGTATATATGATGCTGTTTTATCAAATGTGTAGTTTTGTCTTACCAGATAATCTAATTGAAAGTTATTAATTTAAGTTAAATATAACAAGTATTAAATTGATAAGGTGGCAGCTGAGGTACTGCTGCTTAGGGTAGGGGGTTAACTTGAGTAGTATGTACTACTCTAAGTTGGAGTTTTTAACTCCAGGCTGGGTGCAAGGTTTAATCCTTACATTATTTTTTCATGTTCACTGTTGTATGTATATAGTTCTGACATCCACAATACACTTTGTAAGCTCATTGTCACTACAAACAAAATTAAATCTTATACAAAATCCCATAAGAGACTCAATAAATACAGCTATATCTAAAGGTACACCTAAAGGAGGAGGTATAATATTACTTATTTTGTTAATTGTTATTTTAATCATAAGTTTTCTATGTTTTAAAATTGCCAAATGACTTCTCTAAAAGGAATTTCTTTAAACATTAATGGACTGAATAATCCATGTAAAAGGGCAAGCCTAATAAGATACATTAATTTACATAAGGCCAACTTAGTCTTCCTACAAGAAACACATCTCTTGAAAAAAGATATTGATAAACTAGCCACAAACAAATATACAGTATTGGTTAGTTCAGAGCACACTCAGAAAAAAAGAGGAGTGGCTATTTTATGGAATAAAAGTATGCCCATTCCTAAAACTATTAAGTCTTATCAAGATGATAAAGGAATGTTTTGTATGGTTACAATACAAATTAATGGGAAAACTTATACATTAATCAATATATATTGGATACCTGGAATTGGTATTAATACAGTAAAATACCATCTTGATAAGATCATATCATTCTCTATAGGAGATATTATTTTAGCTGGTGACTTTAACTGTATATTACATGAAAATGACACTACCACTATAGGAAAAAGGAAAATTACATCTAATGCAAAACATTTAAAGGATTTTGCTAATTCTTATCATTTAAATGATATTAATAATCAGATAGATTCAAAATCATTACCATATACATTTTTTTCTAACAGGTACAAAACTTATTCAAAAATAGATAGAGTCTTTATTTCTAATCAGATGGTAACAGAATTAATTAACTCTAAAATCATTTCATGTCCTATATCTGATCATAATTCAATTGTTTTTGAGTTCATGATAAAAAATACTCACAATGTTCAGATCAAAAGGATACCAGCATACTTAACTCAATTAAAAGACTATAAAGAATATATACTTTCAGAAGTACAACATTTTCTAGATATAAATAATACTCCTGAAGTTTCCATTGTTTATGTATGGGATGCTTTAAAATCATATCTATATGGACAAAGTATCAGATGGTATAATAATAAAAGGAAATCTTGGGATAAGGAATTGTTAGATATTCAAAGTAAACTAGATTCTTATAAACATAATAATAAAGAAAATATTATGGATAAGAAAGTCATTGAAGAAATAAACAAACTAAATGAGAAATACAAAGAAATTTTAACTCATAAAGTTAAAATAACTTTAGAGAAATACAAGTTTTTGTCTTACTCAATAAGCCCCAAATACGTACATAGACTTAAAAATAAAACAAAAAGGTTAAATAAGCAAAATCATATCAAAGAAATCTTTTCTCTAAGGAAAAAGAAGAATGTTTCTAGTTTACCAGAAATACTAGATGAATTTAGAAATCACTTTCACAAAATTAATCATAATAACATTAATATGGAATCTAAAGATAAAATTAGGGAATTTATAACCACAAACATGAATAAAAAACTTAATAAACAACAGATTAAACTATTGGATAAAAGTATTTCATATACAGAGGTTGTTACACAAATAAACAAGCTTAAATCAAACAAAGCACCAGGTAATGATGGTATTATACCAGCAAAATATAAAATCCTTTCTAAAAGTACATACTCATTAATACATAAGGTTTTTATTTTGGCCCAAAATGAATTAATAACCCCCCCATCTTGGCAATATACATTTATTTCGCCAATCTTAAAACCTAATAAAGATCCAACTAGATGTACTTCATATCGACCCATCTCATTACTTAATGTTGATTATAAAATGTTTATGAGTATTTTTGCTGATAGATTGAAGACAATCATCCCTGGCATTATAGATATAGATCAGACAGGCTTCATTGTAAATAGAAATACTTTTGATAACATAAGGAGAACTCTAACATTAATTGATTTTGCAAATAGGAAAAAGAAAGATTTAACTCTTATTAGTCTTGATATAAGCTCAGCATTTGATTCAGTAAGTTGGGACTACCTGTTTACCTTACTGAAGTGCACAAACTTCTCAGAAGCATTTGTAAATCTAATTGAGCATTTATACAGAGGAACATTGGCTTATATTAAGATAGGAACATATGTCTCACAAAAATACCAATTTTAAAGGTACAAAACAAGGGTGTCCACTCTCTCCACTATTATTCACTTTAATAATGGAGCCTTGGGCTAATTTGATCAGAAACAGCACTGACATAGAGGGATTTGAAATAGATGAAAATACAACATCTAAAATTCATCTCTTTGCAGATGATGTTCTAATTACATCAGCAGGATCTAATTCTTCTATGCAGTCTCTGTTTGATAAAATGATAAATTTTAAAAGTATTTCTGGTTTAATATTCAATGAAGAAAAAACTAAAATACTACCTATATATGCACGAAAAAATGTTCTCATTAATGATTTTACTAAATATGTACCCAATTCAGGTCAGATAACTTATTTAGGTATAATATTATCTAAAGATATTAAATCTATTATACATAATAATTATAATGCCTGTCTTCTTAATATACAAAATCTCTTTAATGCCTGGAATAATATGTTTTTTACTATGGAAGAGAGACTTACAATTATTAAAATGATAATTTTTCCCAATATATTATACTTAATACAATCAATAATACTTCCACCTACAAAAATAATTATCAAGAAATTGAATACACTAATGTTAAATTTCCTATGGGCACCTAACAGACCTAGGATTGCTTTAAAGAAACATACTAATAGTTGGTCTCAAGGGGGTATTTCTTTTCCAGACTTCAATTTATATACTATCTCTTCTATTATAAAAGTTATTACTTTATTAATAGATCAGTCATATGTTGCAAAATGGAAAGATTACTGGGAGATAATTAGTATTCACTTCATGAAAATCTCTTTAACACATAAAAATATGATTGTAAATAACTCCATGTTATGGTTACTAAAAGAATTTTGTACCTCACCTATTACACCTAAACATATAGTTAGTTACCCATTAAACATTATTATTAGCTATCGTAACTTTATATTCATGCATCCTAAATATAAAGAATGGAATTTTATTATATTTCCTATAATGTATACTCGGGGTATGCTTTTGTCATCCACTTCTGAAGGAACTCATTTAACTACAGATAATGATCTAAAGTACTGGTATCAGTTGATATCTGATAATAAAGTTAAAAATCTAGATTTCTTAAAACAAGAATTTGATCTAAGAGAAACTTGCTGGTTAGAGGTTCAGACCTTTAGACAATATCTCATTGATAAAATAGATCTAATGTCTATAACAGTTAAAGAATTTGTCCCAACATTGATTGATTACTTGATATCAAATTTACAACATAAAGTTTCTGATAAAGGTAAACTTTCATACATACATAAAATTATCAGACAAGAAACTTTTTACAGTGTAGATACCTGCTGGAATTATTTCATTTCCATTAATGGTGATCCACCAAATCAACAAGATAAACAATATATATTGGAATCTGCCTATAAAACTACGTCTTCCATTGTCTGGAGACTTTTTACATGGAAATTTTTACATAGATCCTTTTATACACCTTTGATGATGAATAAAATAAATAATAAAGATAATCTATGTAAAAGATGTAATATAGAAATTAATGCAGACTGGGCTCATATGTTTTAAGAATATTGGAAGTCAATTAATGAATTTTTGCAGGCTCTTTTTATAGATAATTTTATTATTTCTAAATCTCTTATATTATTCAACACACCTGTACCTCAAAGTGTTAAAAAGGTTAAGCTTCCCTTGTTATGGTCTATCCTAGCAGTGGCTAGAAAAATAATAACCAGAAATTGGATTTCAGATACACCTCCTTCGTTCAATGAATTTAAAAATGTTATGAATATAGTGTGCCATATGGAATTGAATACAGTGAAGTTAAGAACTAATAGAAAAACGTCTTATTATATTGTATGGGATAATTTACAAAACTTGTTAAACAAACCTTAACTTCAATAACATGGTATTTTAGTTTAATTAATTGATCTGATTGTAGTGGATGTCTTTGTAAATACTTTGGTTGTTTTGTTGAATGTTATAATCATACCTATTTTAATTACTTGTATAAAATTGTTATGATATTTTCTTGTATGTTAAAAACAATAAACTTGTTTTAAAAAAAAAAAGAAATGGGGAAAATCACATTATAGTTATTTAAATTAATATTTTTTCGCCCATTGTTATATTATACATCACCTTAAAAGAAAATACAAAGGATGGGGGGGGGGTAAACAAACTATTTTACGATCCAACCACTAAATAGTTTTATCAAGTTACTGTGAAGGGATTATGCATTGATATCACTACTTTACTCAAATTAAGAAAAAGAAATAGCAGCTTGCATGGATCCCTGTTCATAATTGTGATCCTTGCAACTATAAAAAATAAAATGTAGGTACCAGAATAAAACAACTAATCATGTACTCGCTGTAAAGCCATTAATGTAGGGGGTGCTGCAACCCGCCACATCCTTGCTACTTATGTATACCACCACTGAGACTGCTGTGTCTTGGACTAGGGGAAATACTCTGAGGAACTGCAAGCTCACAGTTAGTATATTTGTTCCAGGATTTATACTTTCCTTCTCACCCTTCTGAGGATTGCACCAAACAGGCAGAACCAAATTCCCACCCAGAACAAATTCAGCTTAATGCCTGGAATGAAGATGCAACTTTCACTGTATTCATAAAAGGACCAAACAACATGGAGCAGTGGGTTCACTGCTCCACAATCCAAAATAATATCTTGTAGCACATATCAGGACCTGCCTTATCCAAGTCCACAACAGAGCTATAAAGTAGATTACCAAGCTCTCAGGCTGAGAAACTGGACCGTTGCAACATGACCTGGAAGACATCTTCATTTTTTCCTCTGAATACAAACAATAATTCTCAGATAACATCCAGGGATTCTAAAAAAGTGTGATCTTACTGGAGCTGAAAATCATGCTGTTGCACATGTTCTTAAAATAAGGGCTTACTATGCCTGTCTGCAAGGCCAAAGAACTATCCTGTCTTCATGCAGAATCACTCCTCATTTCTGACAATTTCTGTTAGTGCCCTTTATGGCTCAGTGTTTGGCCTCTTGCGTTTTCACAGTTTTATTTCTCAACCATACGAAGGAACATTGTGATAAAATGATTCTACCTTTCTTGGCACTGCCAACTGTAAAGCTAATGCTAGTCATTCACTACAAAGCAGTTGTAATGATACACAACATGGACTGAGAACTTCAAAGTCAAGTGCTAATAAGACAAACTGCATAATTTTTAGTTCACACAGGATTTGTCTTATTAGTACCTTGGCTCTCAAGGAGACAACACCTGATGGAACTGATATTTGTCTAAAGGATCTGCTAAGGTCTTAGATCCTATTATCGATGAGGAGCTAAGTTTGACCTTCTGATCAAATCCGCAGTATTTAAAACTCATCAAAGACTAAAAATTATTTATTGTTGTAAGTTCCTAACACTGTTATCCACAACTATGAAATTATTTTTACCTAAAATTTTATATTTACCTACATTTTTAGAAATCTGCATGTTACTGGTGCTCACATGTTGGAGTAAGCTTACAATGAAACAGTAGAAGTACGTCAACAAAAAGTTTTTATTAAACACAAGGTTAGCGCTTTCATCCGGTGTCAAGCACCAGACTTCATCAGACAATGTTCTAAATCACAACCCTTCTTGAAATACTCATTCCAATTAAAATGTCAACCAATAAAATAACTAATGTGTTTAAACACATCATTACATCACTAAAAGGCTTTTAAAGCAATACATTCCACTTTTTCATTGTTTTAGTTCATACCCATAAATATGAAAATGTAAATAGTAAGGGATACCAAAAATAAAAATGAATGTTAAGTCAATATTCTAACCTAGCCATTAATAAATATGTTTGTATACAAAATGAATATACTATTAGACAAACTTTGTTGACGTACTTCTACTGGTTCCAGTCTTGTGTGCACATTTTGGATTTACTGGTTTGGTCTCTGAGGATTGTGTTTACAATGAAACAGACCATTTTCTTCCCCCCCCCCCTCAAGACACTATCTTTGTGAAACATATAGCTAAAGTTTTGCCACAGACTACCCTGCTTTTCAAACTGCCCTGAACTGGTACAGTATCTCCTGGTTGATCATTGCACTCCAATCTTGCCAAAGTTCCAGCTACCAGAAGTAAATATGGTGAAGCTACAGTTTCTGTGGTTGCAGTAAATCTCTGCAGTGTGTTTTCTCCAAATGTAAGACAAATTTGTCACATAACAGTTTTCATATCAGCTATTCATTTTACTTTTCTGTGAAGTGTAAAAGCCCCTTTGGTATTACATGACATAGACATTCACAGCTACCTATTTATTTTCTTTCCATTTACACTTGTTTGTGTCACCATTCAGTTGACTATAGCCTCTCACTCTTTACATATTATTGTCCATTATACCATCTCCTCTTCTGCTCTCATTTTTCTTATCATCCTATGTCTTTATTCTCCTTATTATTTTTCTCCTTTCACTTTTTCTTTATTCCCCTTCTTCTTTTAGACATTGTTTATCTGTTCGTGGTAAATTCTGCTTATTGTTTTCTAAATTTGTAGCACTCATTCACAATGTTCATTAACAACAGGGCTTCTGTTTGCACAGAACAAAATGTGTGCTTTTTCTTTGACAAACGTGAAAATCATAGTATCCACTATTAACCCAGCACCTACATTTGATAACTGATATTACTTTTTAATAATAGGCCAAATTTACCTCCCACTACTAGACAGAGTGCCAGAAACAATGTCTGAGTGTGCAGCTCTTTGACTTGTTTCAACTTAAGACTATTGTTTTCTGCAGGATTCTGCCCTGTCTACTGCAGACTAATCATTATCGGTAGCCGTACTGATGACATATTACATAATACAAACAACTGCTTCATGGCAGGAGTTGTATTTATCATCCTCAGACTGGTCCTTGACTCAGGTAACCACAACCTAAGGGTTAGTAATCCCTGTTGATTTGATTCAAGGACCACCTTAGTGAGAGAAATTCAAGGTTAGAACTGGTTAAGTTTTCACCACTCAAGCAAGCATCAAGCAGGTTGCACTTCAAGGATATATCCTGGGACCTTTACTATTCAATCAGTTAACAAACGTTGCATAAACATCTCTGACCTTTCTTCTCAGTCTTTTTATAGATACCTTTACACTGTTTACTATATATGAGTCTTTATCTTTCCATTAACATAATTATTCTTAAAATAGATGCTCAATGTCTAGGACTGGTTTGAGCTACACTGTCTATCTAGTAATAAGGACAAAATGAAAGGTATGCTGTATGTCATCATCTAGTACCTCAGCAATGCTGCGACTTTTAAAAATAGTCCTCATGGGAGGTTGTATGACACCCATTTGACATTAGAAAGACAATCTGATCATCTCTCAGAGTGCTATAAAATGGTTGTCTTCTATAGGGTAGTCACATTCCTTTTCCAGGAAACTACTGGACAAAACAATGCTAATGACACAGCTAGAATTTCCTATTATATGATGCCTATTGTACATGCACACAGTTCCAGGCCTTATAACATAGAACTGTATGCTTTATCCTGTGTACCCCTAAGCATACCCATAAATATCCGTTCCTAGATAAATTAGGTTAACTGTCTGTCCCAAACCTGACAACTCAGTAGGTTGTCTGATTGGCTAGCTGCTTGACTCCTAAAATATAACTGTCCTTAGGACACAGGTTAAACATTAAGATGTCTTTGTTAAACCTGAAATCCCACAGTGAACTTGTCCTTGCTCTTATATTTAAAAACCCTAAGACAGAGAATTAGAAGGGAGAGAAAGCCTTTTCCTGTTCAGCCCCTACCAATTGAAACCTGTTACCAAGTTGAACCCCTACCTACTAATTTTTTCTTTAATGAACAAAAACACTTATTGTAATAAGCAAAATTCCCTTGTCTCAGCTGAGTTTGATGAAGCTCCTATGCGAAAGCGCTTACCTGTGTGCGTTTCTGCAATAAATTGTGGATTTTATATCGCTTTGGACTGGCTTTATTTCTTGGATTTTTCGGTGTGTGGCTGAGCTTGACTCTGTTGGTATTTCTTCTCATTTACTAATATATAAATGCAAACACTCTTTATAAGCAACGATGTTCAGCACATTATGTTATTTAATCATAAAATAATTTTTTAAGAAAAATCAAAACAGATAAAATAAATGATAGTGTCTATTTATTTTACTTTCTGTGTTGTACTGATAGAGGTGTTAAAATATCAGAGGCTAGCTAAACTTAACAAAGTAGTAAGCATCATGCATAATTAACCCAAATGCATTTCCAGAATTTCCTGAAGCTGTTGAACAGTGTGAAGTGAGTCACATGAAATTCCACTGGCTATCAGCTTCATTTGCTAAGTAAGAAAATAGACTTCAGTCAAGCATGTTAATAGACAACTTATGAGTAAATAAAAAGAAAAGTGTAGTTTAAACAGAATGCTGCATTTGGACTTCCATAGATTTCTTACCAAAGTGGCATAAAAAGACTTTACCCCTATATATATCACTTGTTCATATCTGACAAAAGACTGCAAGAGTGAAAGAGTAATACAGATATGAGTTTGTCATGTCAACATTAGCATGTTTCAGCAAAATGATATAGGAAAGCTGAGGACACTCCTGGGCTTCTAAAATAGAGTGCCTCTTCAGCTAGTTATTACCATTCACTGCTACCAAAAAGGGAGCTCTACATTCAGATGTAATGCCTTAGATCTGATGTTATCAATCTTCATTTATCATTATTTATCCTTGACGTATGGGTTTGCTTCCGAATATCGGAACCGACTTGGCCATTACTACAGCCCGTGAGAACCAAAAATTTTCGAGTTTAAGTCCTACCCAGAACACTCCTCTTCAATTTACCTCAGATCTTGTTTGAGGCTTCCTGTGACAGTCGCGTCACCAATTAGCTCTTGAGCAAAGTTTTATTTCTCCTTTGTAATTGTTGTATTTTTGTGTAGATATAAGGTTTTTCTTCTTTAATATTGTTATTGTTTTTTTCCCTGTAGCCTACCTTTTCTGATAGCCTCTCCACTTAACCCCTTACAGTTTGATATACTTTGTGTTGCCATCATTGATAGTCTTTATTCTTTTCTTTTTTCTTTTCCCTTTTTTTCTCCTAGTTAAAAAAGCCCTTTCTCCTACACTCATGTAGTCTTTTCTACCATTGCTGGTAGCTTTTCGTACCTTCGGTAATCTTTTCTACAATTGTTGGTAATCCCTTTCTTTCACCTTTCTCTGTCTACTTAATTGGTTTAGTTTTTTTGCCTTATAGTGTGTTTGCATGTGTCTCTGCATGACTCTTGTATAAATCATGGCTGATAAAGGTACCTCTGGTTTCAATAAATGTCTGGAGTGTGGCCGTAAACTGTCCAGTTTTGACGGGCACTCTCTTTGTGTTTACTGCCTGAGCTTGGTGCACTTACAACAGGATTATTCCATTTGTCATGGTTTCAGTCACTGGGCCCTGGTGGAAAGGAAGAATAAATTCTTGTTAAAGGGGATGATGAAATCTTCTTTTGAGGAGGCCTTACCTGGTCTTTCTAGTAAAAGCAAAATGGATGTTTCTTCCCCTTCCTCATTTTCCTCATCTTCAAAACTTGACAAACCTAAAAAGAGGAGTCAATCATTATCAGCTTCTCCCTTGGCACCAATGATCAAAAAACTTAGAACTTCATTTCCCTCTACCAGTGCGGAACTGACAGTTACTGCTAAGGATACTTTGGTGCTGATCTCAGCACCAAAAGTGTCTCTTCCATTGGTGCCAACGTTGTCAGCACAGATCCAAGACCAGATCATGGAGCCGACAGCCTTGGTGCCATCTCCCATTTTGGCACCAATGTTCTCGGTGCCAACTGAAAGCACTGAATTTTCTTTCCTTGATCATCCTAGGGCCAGATACTCCCTGTCCATAGATCCTTATGCAGGCCAATTACCAAGCCCCATTTTGGAAAGACCAAAATCCCCCTCTACCCAGTCCATTCCACCAAGAGTCTGATGGAAATTGACATTTTGAGGTTGGTGATCAGCTCCTTGTGGCGAGGCAGCATTCAGGTGTGTCCTTGGTTCCAGCCCCACCCAGAGCTGGAACCCTTCCCTCTGTGACCCCTCCTAGTCCTCCTCCTCTGACCTGCTCTGAGGCCTTGGAGATCCTGTCTCCAAGTATCCCAGTGCCGACTATTTTTGTCTCAACGAGATCTTCTTCTCCAGTTCTGATTTCTACCCTGAGTTCTTTGGCTCGGTTGGATCCAGCGAACTCTCAGGGTCATGGCTATGCTGTTGGCTTGGAGGCAGGATTTGACTCCAATGCTTTTGGAGCCATCTTTGTACCTCAGGACATTGGCATTCATTAGCTCTACCCTGGCTTCAGCGTTGGGGCCAGTTTCTTCAGATTGGGAGTGAACATGGTTCTGAGGCATTCTTTCTCAGTTCCAGGCTCCCTTCCCTCTTTGGGGGACTAGCTTTGCAAGTCATGGAGAGGGCCCTGTCCACTGTGGGCATCCAGTCAGCTCCTCCACTTTTGAAGTAGTTCCCCAATGCTTCCCCTTTTCCAGAGCTTCAACCAATCCCAACACCTGGACAGCGAGCACCAAAACCGTAGGAGTCACCTATTCTGGTTTTGACCCATTCTGATATCTCCCCAGATCATCCCACTGAGGAGGTTTCTCAGAAGAGGAAGTGTAAGAGGAAACATCTAGATATCCCCAGAGAAATCCATCACAGAGGACACTGATTTTGATGAAGGGGAGGGGTCCCACATGGTCACCCCTGGAAGATGTCTCCTTTGAAGACATCCTTGAGATCTTTAAACAGAGGGGTGGCTGGACATCTCAAAAGCCCTCTTTGGAGGAGTCAGTGTACCTACAGGCTTTTGGTGCTTGACCATCTACCTCTTGGGTAACTCCACCTGCTGATGAGCTCATTCAGTTGATCTCACAGCAGGTTTGGAATGCTGTTGACACCAAAGTTCCCATCCCCCAAGAGGCCAGACAAAATTCTAACTGTACCCGAGGACCATCAGTTTCGGACAAAGGGATTGCTGATAGATGCTATGGTGGTAGCAACAGCAACCAAAAAGGAACTGGCAGAGGAAAGTTTTGTTAATGACCTCTTTGATGGATCATCCCATTTTGGCCCTAAAAGTCAAAAAACATTGCCCAGATGTGAAAAGAATGGAAAGACCATTTCTGCAGTGGGTGCATGTTTTTCTACTCCTCAAGGGTCCTTTTCGAAGAACAAGATGAGCAGGAAAATGTGGTTCAAAAAGTCACAAGGGTCTTTCTAGGACACATGTAGCAGTGGCTCCCACATGGGCTGACAGGTGAGCTTTAATGGAAAATACCGTCCACACTCAGAGGTGGCCCACAAAAACAGGGTTCCAGGGATCCCTTTCCTGGTAAACCCTATCAGTGCTCCTGAAAGAAGGGCAAATTGCCTTCCTCTGGAGGCAGTTTGGGGATACCATACCATTCCTTCTACCTCCCGACAGTTGCAAGAAAATCCCCCATGTTCTGGCCAGTCAGGAGGAACCAGCAGTACTAGAAATACAAAAGCTGCTAGAAAAAGGAGTCATCCAAGAGATCCCACCAGACCAGATAGAATCCTGAGTTTACTCAAGATTACTTTTAGTGCCAAAAAGTCAGGGGACTGGAGACCAATTTTGGATCTAAGTGTTTTGAAAAAATATGTTTGACAGACAAAATTCTGGATGGTCACGGTTCCAGTCTATTCTCCCATTTCCAGGGAAAGATGATCGGATGATCTTGCTAGATCTCCAGAATGTGTATTACTGCATAAAAATGAACAAGCGCTCCAGGACATTTCTCCACTTTCGTCTGGGAGCCAGTCATTATCAGTTCAGAGCACTGTCCTTTGGTCTCACCACAGCCCCCGGGGTGTTCACCAAATTCATGGCAGTAGTAGCAGCCCACTTGAGACTGCAAGGATTCTGGGTGTTTCCGTACTTAGATGAATGACTCATTATTGCTCCCACTAGGCATCTAGCAGAACAAGCAAGAGATTACATTCTCCAGACCTGTGCCAACCTGGGGATTACCGTAAATTATGAAAAATCACAACTGACTCCAAAACAACCTATAGAGTTCATAGGAGTGGTACTAAATACAAGTACTTGCATAGCTTCCCTACATTATCTTAGATTGCAAAAGATCAAGACCTAAATGGAAAAACAATTATCAGAAGCAAGAGAGTAGCCACATGACTAGTTCTGCAAGCTCTAGGTTCAATGATGGTGGCCATTATGTTAGTTTCCATGGTGAGATTTCACATGAGAGTTCTGCAATGACTTCTAGCATCCCAGTGGTCCATTCTGTTCCGACCAATGTCAGACTAGATTTTGATTACCACCCATTGCAGGAAAGACCTAGCTTGGTGGATTCAATTAGAGGAAATTCTCTTGGGCCACCCCTTTATCAGGTGTCAGCCTCAAGCCATAGTGACCACAGACACCTCACAGATGGGGTGGGGGGCAAGACAGTTCCAGGCACTTGGTCCCTTATGGAGGCCAGCTTGCATATCCATGTCCTGGAGCTGAGGGCAGTGCTTTTAGTGTTGCAGGCCTTTCAAATTGTTCTCCCTCTAGGAACAATTGTGATTCAAACAGACAATATGTCAGTAGTTTGGTACAAACAGGGAGGAACCAAGTCATGCCCCCTATGTCCAGAAGCTCTCAGAGTCTGGCAATAAGCTATGTCTTCCAACCACTTTCTGCTAGCAATACATATTATGGAGAATTCCAATGTGATAGCAGACAAACTGAGCAGATACATTCTTCTGCCTCACGAATGGTCTTTCAATCCCAGAGTGGTGAAAAAGATATTTCATTGCTGGGGCCAGCCTTGCTGCAAACTTTTTGCATCTCCCCTGAACAAGTGCAGCAGCTGCTTTGCCCTGGTCCACCCCCAGGGGAGTCCCCGGGAGAATCTCTCCTGCATAACTGTCCCTCCGGACTCCTGTATGCCTTTCTCCCTTTTCCATTAATTTCTCAATTTCTAAAAGAAAGCAATCATCTTAAAGAGCAGTGTAATCCTCATTGCTTCCTTCTGGCCTCAACAGATTTGGTTCCCCTTTCTTTGGCCTTATCTGATTCAACAACCATGGACTCTGGACCCAGATCCAGATCTCCTATCCCATCCAGAGGGATTAGTTCTAACAAACCTTCAAAACCTCAAGTTCACAACATAGCTTCTCCAGTTCCATTGATTGCCAGGCATAATAAACTTTCTTCCCCAGTTCATAGGATTCTTTTCGCTTCCCATAAGCCTTCCACCAGAAAATTCCACAGCAGTAAATGGAAGAGATTTTCCTTCTGGGCTCGTGATAATAACATCGTTCACTTCTCCGCTCCTATTGATAAAGTCTTAGAATTTTTAGCTTTGCTCTTTGAGTCAGGGGCCTCTTCCTCTACTATCAGGATTTAACTAGCAGCTATTTCAAAGTTTCATAATGGGTTTAAAAATGTTCATTAATTTCTCGTGGATTTTGCAAAGCATGCTTAAAAGGGACCTTGATGTTAAAATCTCCATATCAGTATCCATGTACACCTTGGGATTTAAACTTGGTATTACAGACAATAGTACATTCCCCCTTTGAGCCTGCTGCTGACTGCAACTTGAAATTCTTGTCTTGGAAAACTATACTTCTGGTACCGAAAACTTCTGCCAGACAGATTTCAGAAATTCAAGCTTTATCTTGCAAACCACCTTATTTGATATTTCACAAAGACAGGGTTTCACTGAGAACAAACCCTTCCTTTTTACCAAAGGTGGTGTCAGAAAAGAATATCAATCAGGCAATCAATTTACCAGTATTTTTTCAATTACTCAAACAAAGGAGTGTATTGTTTGCATTTACTAGACATTCATAGACAATTCTTCTTCTATCTTCATGGAACAAAAGACATAAGGAAGTCAGACCGGCTGTTTGCTTCCTTTTCAAGTACTAAAATGGGCAAGCGAGTTACTAAAGTCACCTTATCTAGATGGCTAAATGATTGCATTTCCTTTATATACAGCAAGAGGAAGGTTGAATTACCTGGGCCAGTTAAGGCACACTCTATCAGAGCCATCACAACTTCAGCAGTGTTCAAGTCTAAGGCTTCCATGAATGAGATCTGTGTGGCAGCAACATGGCCTTCCCCACATACCTTCATTACTCATTACAAATTGGATTTGGTCTTTAGGGGAAGAGCATCATTTGGTTTTATGGTGCTCAAGAATAGCCTTCCATGAGTCCTACCAGGGTCTACGGTAGCTGGGAACTCTGTCCCATATGTCAAGGATAAATGAAGATTGACAATATCAGATAAAGATGTTATGTACTTACCATAACATTCTATCTGTGTTGTTCATCTTCCTTTATCCTTGACTCCCCACCCTCCATCCCCCTTCCTTTCAGGCCTCTTGCTGGAAAGAATTATAGCACTAATGATACATTTTTTCACACATGACGCCAGACATGGTCTCCATAAAGGTGTTATTAGGATTACTTCTGTCTTTTTCTATCTGCAGACTCAATCTGAGGTAAACTGTAGAGGAGCATTCTGGGTAGAACTTAAGCTCGAGAGTTTTTGGTTCTTGCGGGCTGTAGTATCAGCAGAGTCAGTTCTGATATGGAGCCAAACCTGTATGTGACAAAGGGGGATACTGCCAGCACAGCTATCTGGAATTTTATAAGTAATGATATGTCATTTGTGAATATCAACATGATTTATATAAAATGCTTGTGTTACAAATGTATTAGAACTGTATGTCATGTGTATATCAAACTGCTGGTACAGAAGTGTGTGTTGAAAAGGTTTGTGCAAAGTGTTGTTTGAAATGTAACCACGGTGTGCCCTGCTGGAATAGAACAGAAACATACATGCACTATTGCAGCTGTTTGAATGTATATATTTTAACAATGGAAACTGAAATACAGGAGGTTAACTTCAGAAAAATAACTGAAATTAAATCACATTATGTCTATGCAGTAAGGAGACACAATGTCTAAAACCAGGGAGCTTTCTGTATTGTCTGCAGGGTGAAATAATTACTAGTCTTGAAATGTGAAGGAATGTAATTGTTTTATGACTTGCAGCATTTGCCAATGATCTGAGGTCTATGTATTTTCACAGGTAGATGCTAAATACTGTCAGCTTCCAGTAGTTGGGGTTTCACCTGGGATAGAGTCAGATAGCAAGAAATGATGTCATTCTGCAAGCTATCCCAGCAGTAATATCTGAGATATTAATTTCAGAAGTCTCCTAGAGAGACAGAGCATTCTGTATTCTGTCTTGGACCTGACAACAACTAAAGAAGATCCATTCACCACATCTGCCTTGCTCTGATGAAGTAAGTTACTAGAGAATAGTATAATTCTGTTAGACATAGTCAGGAATAAGCTTAGTTTAGATATTTGTCTTTATTTATTTGAGACTGTCCTGCAATGTTGTTTTAAATATTTCCTGTGAGTTTGAACTCTGATGTCACTTTGAATATATACTGAGTATTTTCTTGTTCTTTCATTATTTATTATTAAATATAATTAAACCTTGCATTGTGGCTTATCTTTCTAGAGATGTTTAAGTTTTGAGAGCACTTGCATATTTATTTGGTGACACTATATGGGCCACTCCTAATAGCCTTGCTCTTGGCCAAACTACCATTTGTATTAATATTAATATTAATATTACACAGTACGATTGGACACCCTTTGTTAAGGGCCTTAAAGTAACTGATAAGGAGTTGGCTGGTGGCAGTGATAACTACCTTATAGTCTGGGCAAAAGGAGGCATAGCTAGTAAACCTGTGCCAGCCTTTCCCAGGTGTGTGGTGTGTGTGTGTGTGTGTGTGTGTGTGTGTGTGTGTGTGTGTGTGTGTGTGTGTGTGTGTGTGTGTGTGTGTGTGTGTGTGTGTGTGTAAATCAAAACCTCAAAGAGTGTGTGTGTCAGCTTCTTGGGCAGGGACAAGAAACACTGGTTGCACAGAGGGGGTGCTGTAGTTCTTGGCTTGGCCACTCAGCTGAGATCTCAACTCTATAGCTGTGCCACTGGGGAGTCTGAGAAAGAGGGAGAAACCAGCCCCAGACTGACTGTGGTCTCTTTGTGCTCTTAAAGGAAATTGCACTTGATGCAGAGAGCTGCATCTGGAAATACTGTGTTTGTACCTGTTATCCTCCCAATGTACATCCCCCAATGTTGCTAGTGGTGAGGTTTGAAGATTCTTGATTACTGGTCCAGTGGTGCAACGTCACAATATTGGTTGACATTGGTGAGATATCCACATATTGGGATTCAGTGGAGAGGATATTGAACTCATGTAGTCGGTAAACAGTGGTCAATAAAGAAGGTGTTTGCACTCTCAAGCAGCCACATGGTAGACATTCAGAGTTTCATATCACCATAGTTTTATTTGTTTTCTGTTACTTAGTTAGTCGGGAGAGCAGGCAATGATGTCAGCAGAGCAGTATGGCAAGCTGACAAGGAGACAGTTGGCTGAGATGTGCCAAGACAAAGGATTGGTGCATTCCAACCTGAATAAAACAGAAATGATTGCAGCCTTAGTCACAGCTGCATCACAGACCAGCAACCAGGAGGACAACCAGACAGGCCTTGTGGATGTACAACTCTCAGAAAATGGACAGTTCAACTTTGCATCAGAGGACTTAAAAATCCTCCTGGAGTTAAAGAAACTTGAGCTGGAGGCCAAATGGTTGGAAATAGACTCAGCAGAGATACTGTGGTGTTTAGAGGCTGAAGACAATGAGAAACTGTGGCATTTAGAGGCTGAAGGAAATGAGAAACTGTTGCATTTGGAGGCTGAAGAAAAGGAGAAAGAGAAACAAATGGAATTAGTATCAGCAGAGAGACTGAGACATCTGGAAGCTGAAGAAAATGAGAAGCAGAGGCACCATGAAAAGGAGATGCTGCCTCTTCGCCAGGGTCATGGAGGTAATGGGGACTAGATGGGTGAGTGGGTGTCAGGTCACCACTTTTGAAGGGCTGGCAAACCTTTTGGTGAGGGAACAAACACTTAGCACCTTGCCTGAGGAAATAAGAATCTGGTTGGCAGATAGGGAATGCAATACTGACGATGAGTTGAGGAAAAGGGTAGACCTATACTTAGCAAGCAGGGCATCACTGCACAGGAAAGGAATACCCAGTGCTGCACATGGGTCTAAGCAAACCCATGGTGGGCAACCTAAACCACCCCAACAAAGTCCACCAGTAAGAGAGGAAGCCACTAATTCAGGTACATGGCCAGGATCAAGGGTTAAATGTTTTAAATGTAACCAGTGGGGCCATGTAGCATATAGATGTCCGTGGAGGCAAGGTGGCAAACAAAAGGTGAGAGCCAGAAAGTCAGAATGGCAGAATGCCAGCAGTAAGTTGTCTGGAAGCAACAAGGGTACCAAACTACCACAAGAGGTTATATCCTATCTTAGTAGATGGAAAAGAGGCCACTGCTAAGACAGACACAGCCTCTGACCTAACCATTGTGAAACTTGCAGTGGTTAAAGAGGAGCACTACTTGCTTGGGCAGTCTACTCCAGTTAGAATTTTAAGAGGGACCCCATTCCAAATACCTTTGGCTATGGTTCATCTTGACTGGGAAGGTGGAAAAGGAAGCAAACAAGTAGGTGTGTTTTAGGATATCCCTGCAGTTATCCTGACAGGGAGTGATTTTGATAATACAGTACCTTGTGTGCATGCAGTTACACCCAGTCAGGCTTGGAGACAATCATGTGGGTCAGGTAGCCTGGAGGGGACCCAGACAGATCACACAATTGAAGCCAGGACTGGTGAGGTGGCTACTTCAAGGAGGGAGCTACTCTGCAGCAGTAAAACTGAAGGTGAACCACAGCTGCTTGTGGGTACTGATGTTCCCTTGGACAATGTGACTGCAAGGGTAGAGGTGAGTAGTAGTACCCAGGCTGACAGTGACCACTGTCAGAGGATACCATACTTCTTGTGGAAGGAGACCTGGGAAGGGTCACAAAGATAGTTGAGACAGGCTCAGCTCTCAGGCCATACATTACAAGGCTTGAGGGAGTCAGCCAGGCAGGCACCTGATTCTCAAGGAAAAGGGGAATCTGTATACTGGGACAAATGGTTACTGTATAGAGAGTGGACCCCTGAGGGAGGGCTAGAGGGTGAGGTAATATAGCAGTTGGTAGTGCCCAGAGCCTATCATCTGGCACTTCTAGCATAGCCCATGACATCACTTTGCAGGTCATATAGGCATAAAGCATACCAAGAAATGTATTATGAAACATTTTCATTTGCCTGGGATTTCCAGTGATGCAACCACAGTACATAGGACCTGTGAGCAGTGCCAGAAGGTAGGCAAGGCAGGGGACAAGGTCAAGCCTCCTTTGATGCCTTTGATGCCTTTGCCTGTGATTGAGGAGCCATTTCAGAGGGTAGCTATGGATATTGTATGGCCTCTGAGTATCCCAAGTTCCACAGGAAAGAATTATATCCTAGTGGTAGTACATTATGCTACCAGAAACCCTGAGGCAGTGGCTCTGTCATCTGTTGAGGCAGAAAAGGTGGCAAATGCTTTGTTAAAGATTTTCTTCAGGGTAGGTTTCCCAAAAGAAATACTGACTGACAGAGGTGCTAATTTCAGACCTGCTGGCTTGTCTGTGGAAGCACTATGGGGTGAAGCACCTAAAATCCAGCCCCTACCATCCCCAGACTAATGGTCTGGTGGAGAGGTTAAGCTCTACACTAAAGACAGTGCTACTGGCATTTGCAGACCAGTTTAAGAGGGAGTGGGACAAATATTTGCCCCATCTGTTGTTTGTTTACAGAGAGGTACCCCAGAAATCCACAGATTTTTCACCCTTTGAGTTGCTGTATGGGCATAGGGTCCGGGGACCTCTAGATTTGATTCATGATGAGTGGAAGGATGAGTGTGAATCCCACAAGGAGTCTGTTGTGGAATATGTCCTAAACCTCAGGACAAAGCTCCGGGAACTCATGGGCTTGGCTCAGGAGAAAATGCCAAAAGCCCAGTAGCAAAAAAAGTCTGGTATGACAGGAATACTTGAATTAGAGAGTAGGCTGTGGGGCAGCTGATTATGGCTCTCCTTCCTGTCAGACACAACAAGCTGCAGGCAGCTTGGGAGGGACCCTTCAAAGTGGTAAGGAAGGTCAGTGATGTTAACTACATGGTAGAACTGCTAGACAGGAGGCAAGGGCACAAATCGTACCATGTCAACATGATGAAACCTTATCATGATAGAGAGGCCCTTCTGCTGAGTATTTGGAATAGCAGGCAGGAGGAGTCTGAGGGGGATCTATGGCTGCAAGGAACCAGTCAGCAAAATTCCAAGTTACTATGGTGGAGCTTAGGGTTACATGGATATGATATGACAGTGCAGCACTGGGGTCAGCAATGCCAAGACAGCTGGGATCTCAAGACAGGGTATGGGGTAATGTATTTCCAGACAGAGTCATTCCTCTCAAGCAACGTTTCTCAAGGGTCACTTGAAAAACTAGCTTGCGTCTTCGAGGGGGGAAGAAGTGTGACAAAGGGGGATACTACCAGCACAGCTACTTGGAATTTTGTAAACAATTATATGTCATTTGTGAATATCAACATGATTTATATAAGATGTTTGTGTTACAAATGTAATAGAACTGCATGTCATGTGTATATCAAACTGCTGGTACAGAAGTGCGTGTTGAAAAGGTTTTTGCAAAGTGTTGTTTGAAATGTAACCACAGTGTGCCCTACTGGAATAGAAATGTACCTCCACTATTGTAACTGTTTAAATGTATATATTTTAACAGTAGAAAAGTTCATGTATAGATCTGGGTGAAAAGCGCTTTATACAAATAACTTTATTTTGATTTAAAGTTACATCTGGAGTCCAGTCTACCTGCCTGCCTGGAACGTATATGGATTTTGTTCATCAGTCTGCTTTTTGTGGTTGTTTACCTAGTTAGACTTTCATTCTGATACAGAATAGCTTGCAAGGTCTTTGTGTTAGTATATTTGTCCATTCATGCCATGTGTCCCACATACCTTCAGGAACTGGTTCTGTTGTGCTACCTTATTGTCCCAGTCAGGTTATTTATTGAATGATGAAACATGGGAGATCACTCTTTTCCCTCCCAGACTCCTCTCCTGGAAAACTTAACTACCTTGTTGATTTGAGGAATGTCCTTCTTTGGCCAGCTTCCTTAGGTCACTTAAAACTTCCATTTTATTTGAACTAGCTTTGAAAGTGAGGGATGGCTTCAATGGTATATGTCTTACTATACTGCAACAGCTGTTTTACTTCTTTATCCAATTTCTTCTGTTTCATTGTTTCCAGATAAAACACTAAAATGAAGCTGAAAGTGAAGTTAATCCAGGCTGTGCCTAAATATGTTATATCTTGGAATACTGCATTACCCCAGTAAACAAATTCAAATAAATAAAAATGAATAAACATGGAGAATAAAAAGTGGTAAGGCAAACATTTATCAGAGGCAAATGTTGGCTTTCACTATTGATGTTTAGAAACATTATATTTTGCCTCACTGATGTCTAACATTCCAGTCTGCATCCTATAAAAATAATTTGTGCATTGTTTATGTGTCTGACATACAGTTTAAAAGTAGAGTGTTTCTGAGTATGTTTATTTGCACTATGTTATTTTAATTTGCTTATTTTTAACTGCAGGTGTGCAATTTAAATGAGCGACAAATTTAATTAAAAATCATTTGCTCTACAACTTGTTTTCAAATTTCCATATCTGGCTCGGCCACATATCTTTTCTGTAGTACTAACGCATGCTGTTTTTAGGTGCTGCCATTCTTGTTCAACTCCACCTATTTCCTCCTCTTCTTGGGGTGCTAGAGACCTGAGTAATTCCTTGAACTGTTGTACTTTCTCTCCAGTCAACTTCCAGGTCTTCAACCTGGTCACTGTTGACCCTGGAGCCTTCTCTGACTACTGCTTGCAGCTGATTGTGGCAACTAGTGGTTTATGCGCTGGGCCGACTGTTTCACTGGGGATGACTTTGCAATCATGGATTTTACCCCAGTGCCTTTTCCTTACTAGAAGGATGTCTACCTGAGTTGCATGTTGACTACTCTTGTATGTGATCTTGTGACTGTCTCTCTTTCTGAACCATGTGTTGGCTACTATCAAGCCATTTGCAAGACAGAAGTCTAGAATGGCTTGTCCATCTTTATTCCTGTTGCCCTACTCATGTGGACCCAGGCAGTCCTCGTATCCTGTTATGTCTGTCCCAATATGTGCATTCAAGTCACCCATTATCAACACCAATTCATGTTGTCCTGCTTTATCTAGTAGGTCCTGCAACTGCTGTCTGAATGCACTCTTTTCCTCACTATCACAACCCTGCTGTGCGGCATAGGCTGAGATTATGAATACTGCCCTATCATTACACAGGAGTCTGATTGCCATGAGTCTGTCATTAATTCTGATGATATCCCTCACTGCCTTCTGAAGCTTCTCTCTAACCACAATTCCTGCACATTTTCTAGCCTGTCCCCCTCCTGAGTAGCAGAGTCTGTATCCCATGCATACCTCTCAACCATACCAAATACCTCAGTATTTACTGGTTTTGACGTCAAAATAATGGGGTGCCACGAATCACTGTGTGGCCCCTTCAATTCACGATTTTTTTTTTAATTTACCATTTTAAATTATGGATGATGTCATTATGCATCACCAGCATGCAGGAAGATGCGTGATGACATCTGCTTCCTGAGGCAGTGCCTGACTGCCTGTCGAACTTGGAGACTCAGGTCTCGGGTGGGAGATTTAAAAAAAAAAAATAAGAAAAACAAAGTTGTTGTATAGCCTCAGCAACACAAGCCTGTCCCCACCCACAAGTGACTTGCTGGTTGCCGCACAACCAACCAACGAGTGAGGACTCCTTGACTGATGATCTGACGTCTGTGAAGTGTTTCTGTTTTGGATGGAAAGCTGTGCACAATTTAACTTTTAAGTTTTGCAGACTAGACTAGTGCTGTGCAGTAGAGGCTGAGGGAGATGAGATACCACAATCAGGAAATTTACTTTCTCCAGCTGTGGCGGCCCGAGTCTTGACCTCAAGGTAAGTAAAAAAGAATAAAAAAAAAAACAAGCAAACAAACACATATGGTCATTACATTATGGGAGTAGATTGGATAAGTAAAAGAGTATGCTTGAGGGCAGCAACCATATTTTAGCTTAGAAAAAACTGGTGACTTGCAGTCTTGCACTACACATTAAATGGGACAGAAAACTGCTGCTAGTTGTTCGGGTTCGGTTATTGCTCGTTTATAGTCATTTTAAAATCTGCACAATCTTGACTTCACACTTTGGGTGCCATAAACTGCCATATATTGATTCTGTGCTCGTGACTTACAGTCACCTCTATGAATCTCTGTTAGGAGAATTCTGAAGTTGATTCAGCGCTGTTCATTTTTTGCCGAGTGCTTGAGCTTGAGTGCAGTTAAATAACTAGCAGGAATGAGAGAAATTTTATGTAGGATTGATGCAGGAATTAGTTGTGAAGTTGGGTGATTTCATATTCGTAAAACTTGATCTCACGATCCATTTAAGATGCAACAGTAAGCACCTAACTTTAATACTTCCATTGTAAATGACTGCTTGTTTCTGAAAATATATTGCCGGATCTGTGGTCTAGTGTGGTTCTTGGAGAAGTGCATTCTATGACACTGTTTTTTTAGTGGAGAAGCGGAATTAGAGTGTCTGCAACATTCAAAATTACACTTTCGAATCAATAGCAAATCCCACCCACCTCCTTCAATCTATACACATAATGTCAACTTAATATGGAGAGATGCTGTTCTTGAATGCATTTATTTTATTTGTTTACTGGGGTAGTAGAACAGTGATCCTAAGTAACCAGTTGCAGGATTAGCCCAGGTAGCAGAAAAATGAAAGGTAAACACAACAAATGTATACAGCAGCAATGTTTGTTAAAGTATTAGCAAAATTTTATGATATAATAACTGTAGTTACACAGTGTATTAGGAAAAGCAAAAGAAATATGTGTTTTCATATTAACATATATTTTATATAAATTTTGCATTGCCAGTAGGAGTAAATATTAGTGTAAGGAGAATGGAGTTGTGGGTTTTGTGTTAAAAGAAAGAGTAATTACCAGACAAGGGAATGGAGTTGTGTGAGCATAGTTTTCAGTCCTTCCCACTCCTAAGTGTAAAGTACTACTACTCCTACAAACCTCTAAACTGTCCAGGTATTCACAGAATGTCCAGATTTTTGCTTAACAGTTTTGGGATAGTAATCTTAAAATGTTTGGTTTTCTGGAAAATCATTGAAAACTGAAGTCAATGAATAATAGACATTTGAATTCTCAGGCTTAATAGTCCTCAGAAAATGCATGTCAAATATAGCACATATTATATTAGCAACTTTTTAAGTTTATAACAGCAATATTTAAAATCTGTCCCTATATTTGGGCCTTTTCCCCCATTATTCTTGCATTTGTCCAGATTTCTTGTGCTAAGAGGTTGAGAGTATGGCTAAGAGGTTGAGAGCTATGCATGCTTATAAGTGCATATACCTGTACCAATGTATAATACCTAAGATTTGCTAAGGTAAATTAAGCCAGAAAATGGGCGAATTATGCTTGTCCCAAATTGTCTGTGTGATGGAAGTGAATTGTACACAATCCCTCTCTGCGTAATGATGGACTCAGCTTAGCCATGCCTAAACGTCATGCTACTTGATTGAAAGAGTTGTTTGCGTTTATGGAAAGCTTTTTACTGTAGTGGAATTACATCTGGCTTATTTTTAGATGACAGTTACATCATGTTTTCATAATCACATTTAAGAAAGTATCAGTTAGGCTCTAGTCAGTAACAGCAGTTTAACTTTTAGTTCTGCTTCTACCCTTCTTGACACCTATTCCGTTATCATTTGTAGGAAGCATGCATTTGTGTTGCTGTACATGCGTGCTGGTGCTGTCGCCTCACAGTAAGATGTTGTCCTGTTCGATTCTCAGCTAAAGCGTCTTCTGTGTGGAGACATGCGTGAATGGGCATACCTTCGTTGAAGGTTGTACGTCAGAGCTGGCAACTCGGTACGTAAAAATCTACTGCCAATCATTAGCTGACCGGAGTTCCAATGTGGCAACCCCTAACCGGGAAAAGCCGAAAGATACAACAACAACGTGCATATAATTTCGATTGATGTTTTTGCAAGCATCTAGTTAATAGGTTGGTGTCTGATTAGTGGTTTGTCATGGTTAAGTTAATTTTATTTTCTTCAGTTTTGAGCCAGGTGCTTCAACAACTGCATCTTAACAAGTATTGTTCTAGTTATATCATGTTGATCAAAGTTTGATACAGGTTCAAATGTAATATAAATAAAACACTATTGTTCTGGTTATAGTTTGTGTTTAATAGTTTGTCTATCAATTTGCGTTTGAATGTTGGTATCCCACAATTCCACTGGGGTGGGCGGGGTTACATAATTATGTATGTAAATTATATGTTAATCAGCATACAGATTTGTACCTATTTTTCATGGGCCTTTGTCCAGACTTTTGATGTTTCCAGGTTGAGAGGTATGATCCCAAGCCAAGTACTTAAGGAAAGCTGGTGGTGGAATGCAGAAGTCCAGGAAGTCATCAAAAGAAAGAATGAGTGCAGGAAGAAGTGGGAGATAGAAAAGACTGACCAGGCTAGTAAGGACTACTGCTTGGCTTACAAAGAAGGTAAGAAAGGAGTTGCAATAGCAAAGAATATGGCATCATAGGCACTCTACCATCTTCTGGAAAGTGACTCAGTAAATGGCACAAAGAAACTATATCAGGTTGTAAGGCAAAGACAGAAAGATAAAGAAGATAGTCAGACACCCTTCATAAGGGATGCCAGCAACAGCCTGCTCACCAGTCCACAGGCCATCAGAGGCAGATGGAAGGATTATTTCCAGCAGCTTCTAAATAAAGAAAACCCCACAGAAGCTGTACTGCCCTAGAAATAGCCTACAATGAGAGAAGAAGAGGAGCCCACCCTTGAAGAAGTAAGAACAGCACTAAGGAAAATGAAGTCAGGGAAATCAGCAGGCTCAGATGAGGTCACAGCAGATATGATAAAGATGCTGGGTGAGATAGGGGAGAAATGGCTTCTGAGGGCACTAACAGCAGTGTGGAGAAAAAGGCGTATCTCAGATGACTGGAGAATAAGCATACTCTTGCCAGTGTACAAGAACAAAGGGGATATCCACAACTGTGGGCAGTACAGGGCCATCAAACTCCTATCACATTGCATGAAAGTTCTGGAGAGGGTGATTGATAAATGGATACGCAGAGTAGTAGAATGTAAGATGGAAGATGAGCAGGTCGGATTCAGATCAGGATGCAGCACAACTGACCTGATGTTTGCAGTGAGACAGATCCTTGAGAAGAAGCTAGAGATGAGGAGAGAGTCCAACTGGGCATTCCTAGACTTGGAGAAAGCATATGACAAGGTCCCAAGAAAGCTGATCTGGGCAGTACTGTGGTGGTTTGAAGTCCCAGAAACATTGGTAGAATTAGTGCAGCCTATGTACAAGAACTCAATGACTCAAGTACAAACAGTGTATGGCCTCACAGAGGGGTTTCCAGTGGGAGTGGGTGTACACCAAGGTTTGGCTCTGAGCCCACTGCTGTTCATACTGGTGATGGACTACATTAACAAACAGGTTGGAGGGGACAGATCAACAAAGTTGCTGTATGCAGACAATGTGGCATTACAGGCAGACTCTGATCTAGAAATTTAGGAAAAGATAGGAGAATGGATGCAATACTGAAGGCACATGGGATGAAACTAAGCACAGATAAGATAGTGGCAAAGGCAGCAAATTGGGGAAATTAGACGAAGCTGAGTGTGATGCCCCTGCACTGTCCCAGTAATCAAGGAGCCTCAATCCTCACACTAACACCAGTAATGGACATGCACACTGGGAGGATGACAACTGCACACACAGTAAAGTACAATGTCCTTTAAGAACACACTGAGATCATAGTCAGTTTGGGGCTGGTTTCTCTCTCTTTATCCAGATCCCAAATAAGACTCCCCACTGGAACAGCAATAGGGTTAAACTCTCAGCCAAGTGGTCAAACTAAAACCTCCAGCACCCTCTCTGTCCAACCAGTGCTTCATGTCCCTGCCCAAGTAGCTGACACACACACACACACACACACACACACACACACACACACACACACACACACACACACACACACACACACACACACACACACACACACTTTGAGATCTGATTTATATACAAACATACAGACACTCCTGGGGAAGGCTGGCACATGTTCATTAGCTATGACCCCTTCTGCCCGGACTATAAGGTAGTATAATCTGCTACTTTTATCAGCTACTATAAGGCCCTTCCCAAAGGGTGACCAATTTTACTGTGTAATGTCAGTATTATCCAAATGGTAAGTGTGTCCAAGACTAAGGCTATTTAAGAGTGTCATGTACAGTGTCACCAAATACATATGCAAGTACTCTAAGAGCTTAAATATCTCTAAACAAACCAGCCACAATTAAAAGGTATAAATATATTTAATAATAAATAATAAAAGCACAAGACAATACTCAATAACTCAGCACAGTAACAACAGAGTTCAGAATCACAAGAAATACCTCAAAACAACATTGCAGGACAGTCTCACATAAATACAGAAAACATCTAAACTAATCTTACTAAGTTCCTATCTATCTCTAAGAGAAATCACTGTAATCTAAGTCTTACTTACAGAGCCAGACAAGTGCCGATGAGAGGATGTTATCATATCCCAAGACAAATACAAAATGTACAGACTCACTCTCTGAGATAGTTCTTAAGTTACTATTAAACATTTCTGCTGGGTTATCTCAGATTACATCATTATTTGTCACATTTGTGTCAAAAATACTTATTTTTAGATGTTTGCCTGGAACTGGAAGTTGTAAAACAGTTAAACACTTTTACCTTTGAAACATGTAATTATTTCTGTTTCCAGACAATGGAAAGAATTTCTAGCTGCAGACATTCTGTCACCTAGCTGAGATAAAAACCATCATAAACAATTCACTTATTTTCTTAGAGTTTGCAAGTTAACTCTGTTCTTTCCCAGTAGGGTAAACAGTCTTTACATTCTTGAAGCTCAGCACATAACATACAGCTTAACACACACTTCTGCACCAGCAGTTTGGTACACACATAATGTATAGTTCTCTTACATTTGTAAGACAAGCATACAAATCATATTACTATTCACAAATGACATAGAATTATTTGCAAAATTCCAGCTAGCTGGGCTGGTAGCTTTCACACTGAGAATAGAGATAGAAGGGAAGATAGTGGAACAGGTAAACAGCTTCAACTATTTGGGATGGGTGATTGAGGAGTAGGAACGTCTAAATGAAGAGGTCAAAGCTAGAATCAGAGGGGCTGCAGACAACTGGCATAGAGTGTCAGGTGTAGTCTATGACAGAAGAATACCAAAGAAGCTGAAAAGTAAGGTGTACAAGACAGTGGTGTGACCAGTACTACTGTATGGTACAGAAACCTGGGCAGTAAAGGCAGAACAATTGAAGAACCTAGAGATGATGGAAATGAAGTGCCTGAGAGGGGTGGTAAGATGCACACTGTGGGACAGATGAAGAAATGAGGACTTAAAAGCAGAAACCAAAGTAGCTCCAATTACAGAAAAGATCAAAGCAAACAGATTACAGTGGTTTGGACATGTGCAGAAAAGCAGAATACAGTCTGGTGAGGAAGATTTGGGACAAACAGGAAAAAGGTAAGAGGAAGCAAGTATGTTCAGCAAAGAGGTGGATGGATTGTGTGAAAGAAAATCTGTGACAGTCAGACATGAGTATTGAAGAAGGCAGGAGTGTGGTTCTGAATCGAGAGAGTTGGCAACAATTAACACAATACCTTACCCCCTGTAGAAAAAAATGGGAAAAGGGGGGCTGATGATGATGATTGTTTTCAAATGTACAAGTCTTTCATTTTGGTTCAGTTTTCCCTCGAAATCTGAATACTGTTTTGTTTAACAATTTTAACTTGAGGAATGGAATTAACAGCATGACAGCATTTGCTCAGCATGAACAGAACAACTGGTGTGCTTCAAAAACAATGCTTGCTTTAGAGGATAGCAGATGTGCAAGGCCAGCAAAGGACAACAAAGAGATACTGCCATCATGCAGCCTAGGTGAAATCTTCATGTCAGACAAGTTTGTTGACACTAAAAACAGTGCCCCGATGTCAAGTCTGCCTGAGGAGATTGTCTCTAACCTGTTTCATGTACTTTATCAGAATTTCAGAGACATCACGACGTCCCTCCTAAGTAGTCATGGCTCAAGCCCATATGGCACTGCATAGAAGAATCCAGAAGAAGGGCCTGTCTCTCACCTTACACAACATAGCACAGCTCACTTGCCTAGTGAATCTTGAGAAGATTTTACTAAATTTGCATGTAAAAGGCTTACTATAGCAAATCTAACTTGGTTGCACTCTAGAGAAAGTGATCTGCACCTATTATCAAGCAGACCAATCAAATTGGATATAAAAATCAAATCTTGACAACCTACTGATTTGGGATATGTATTTGACATTCTTGATGAGACAGATTCCTTCATTTGTGCATCTTCTCTGATTTAGTGTAGTCTGTTAGGGAAGTCTACTTCAGGAAAATCTAGAAATGCAAATACCAACTGCTGTTCCCCCAGGTGAACAACCTGAGCTTGCAAGTATATCACTGGCTATACCTAAACATCCTGATGCTCCTAGTCATGAAGATTTCCCCAACGAAGATAACTGGATGTGAACATTTAGTACTGTATAGAACCACAGCAGAAGACAGTGTCAACACTCACAGCCTTTGAGTATCCTTCAGCCATACACTTTGAGCTTTGGGTCCATCTAAAAATCAGATAAGGTGGTGGCAGATTTTCAACTCACTACTTCTAGCCTACTACTACTACTACTACTATGGCACAGAGGCTGAAGCCCTGACTACAGACCAGGCAACCCAAATTTGATTCATGTCTTGAGCACTTAGCACCAAAGACAGGGAGGCAAGACATTTCTATTCTAGGGAGACTTTACATGTACTCAGACTGATTTCTCTGGTGGATGCTAGGAGAACAGTAGCATAACGTTTTCTCTAGGTCAGCAGAGAAATATTGCTGATATCAACTCCTTGAAGATGTTGGGGTGGTGCAGTGATGGCACCCATTGCATGTTCCACAAACAGGTTGTCACTGGAAGGGTGCAAGGGGAGGCAGGACATAAACAAAGAGAAAAATGTTAAACCATCCCCTATGGCTGCATTAATGATGACTCCTCCCTGTCAACCTTGGTGGTCGGGAACAAATGAGCTAATAGGTCAAAATGGGGTTTATGACTAGTATGAAGTGGGTGCAAATTGGAGCAAAAGAAAAAGAAAAGGAAATCTTGTCAACCTATCATGTCTATTGCACAACATATTTTATTTATTTATTTATTATTAATTTACTTGCATTTGTTTGCTGTGATGGTGCTTCTGGTCAGTAAACCATTTTCAGTGGAGACCTTGGGAAAAAAGCCACAGTTACAATTGGAGTAGAATATTTGTTTATATAGTTGACAAAGCAGAGGCTAAATATTTACAAAGTCAAAATGTAAGAAGCAGAGGTTACAATTAGAGTAGACTCAGGGTTAAGCTTGTCACTGATCAGATGATATGAGTAGGAAAATTTTAATTAGGTTGTACAGCAGAAACTAGAGAGGGTGACATGAAAGACAAATACTCATAAGTGGTCTGCATTTTCTTAGATCACTAAAGACCTGTTTTTGACTTGGAAATGACCGAAATCCAGGGCTTACCTTATTTTTTGGAAGGGTACGCCTGTCAGCAGAGCTGACATTATTTTAGTAAGCAAATTATTTCCTACAACAGTGATCTCATAGTTGGGAATAGAACATACTACTCTGTCTATCTATGGATTAGTGTGAATTGTGCCAGATGAAATGTTTGGAAGATGATATGTGTCTCTTCTAAACACTGAGCCTTGTGCTGACTTCAAAGACACTGGGGTGGAAGGACTATTCAGCCTCATTTTTTGGAGGGGAGAGTAAAGACCTTCTGTACCCAGATGCACTAAATAGAAGTTGTCTGAAACTGC
Source organism: Protopterus annectens (assembly GCF_019279795.1). Taxonomy (NCBI): domain Eukaryota; kingdom Metazoa; phylum Chordata; order Ceratodontiformes; family Protopteridae; genus Protopterus; species Protopterus annectens. Next base: position 483,547,952 of record NC_056738.1, on the reverse strand, counting down.
TACCAGTGAAAGAGGGTTTTAGAGGAAAATACACTGACAAAAGCAGGGGGAAGACAAGAAAGCAATTAAAAATTCCCAGGTGGAAATTATATGCATCACCCATGCGGTATGCAGAACTTGTAGAAAAAGGAAAGGAAAATTTCTGGGTATGGTAGGATGACTAAGGAAATGAAGGTAACCATTTGAAATGTCAGGACCTGCTAGAACAAGTCCAGAAATAAGGAGACTGAATGGCGGAAAGATCAGAAGTACATATACTAAGTCCAAGATGCCATTTCCCAGAATATTCCCTTTTCTCCTAGGTATGATGATCTCGGAGTTGGTATATGTAAGTCTGGGGGTTTGAGGACTTGCCTCCCACATGGAGAGCTGGGGGGGGGGGGGCATCAAAAAGAAGTTTTAAGGAGAAAAGCATTTTTTGAGATTCTATCTTCTCCTGTGTTTTCAGTATTTTTTTCAGCTTATCAGCATTCGGCATTGCTAGTGCTGACATTTCCATAGGGAGCCAGAAATGAAGCATTCAGGTTAAAACAATTTCATGTACATATGTCACCCCAGGGTATAACTTCTTACTTAGGGGAGAGAGAGTCACTCACAACTTATGTCAATGCCACTTTCAATGACTTTTACAGTTTATAGCTCTACTAAGAAAGGAGACAGAATTGAAACTGACCAATTAAGAAGGGCTAGTTTTGAAAGTGGCAGATTGCCACTGATAAAGAAAGGTAGAATACTTAACTATCCCCACCCTATAAGGGCAAGCTAATGGAAGCTGTCTGTGTTCTCCCTAGGAATAAAGTCCTAGGCCGCACTGGACTACACTGGAGTCTTTTTCAAGTGGAACATATAGTTTTTCAGCTCTTTATGTCTTAGTTTAAGGAAGCATTTGGTAAGGATGATATTAAGTAGGCGTTAGATTAGGCTATAGTCACCTTTTTGTCAAAAGATGGAAAGAAATCTCATTTGTGTTAGCATACTATATGTCCTGTCTTCCTTATCAAACTTGACTTACATGTTGCTCAAGGTCAGAGGTGTAGCCCCTTTGATGCTGTGTTCATTTCATTCAAGGCATGCCAAGATTAAGGATTCCTGTCAACATAATTTATTTGGGACCACTGTTATTTTCAGAGGCAAAAAATATCTTGTTGGACTTTGAAAAGGCCTCTGAACCCCCTGGATTGGGGTTTGTCAAGAATTGCCTTGGTACAATTACCTTCAGGCACCATTCATTTAGAGGATTTTGATCTTATGTCCATCTCTATAAATAAGGTGATTACTAGTTCTATATTGGCAGAGGTAACTCATATCCATAGAGAATCAAGACAATCATAGTTTCTGTCACCTGTTTTGCCAATGAACTGCTTATAAGCTCAATAATGAACATTCCCCTTCTTTCATGCTTTGTTTCAAGACCTGCACCCAGCCTTTTCCTTACACAGATAATTGCATCATTTACAGGTAATCAACTTAATATATAACAAGTCTAAATTCCTGGTATTCATAATCATTAGGGCTATTATAGAAATGTATAATGTTTATTACTTACACTTGAGCCTAATGTTTAAGTCTATCTTTGAATAATGGAAGGGCCTAATCAGTTCTGCAGTAAAACTGTTTTGAATACTTCACAAGCTAAGAGCATTTGGCCATGTACTCCCTATTCTTAAGGGCATAGGAGCATAGCTTTCTTACAAAACCTTACTGGGACCCCCAGTAAAGGTTATGCCAACACTTACGTACAACACTGAGAAGGGATGTTTATACCTATCTAATCTGAAAATGTATGGATCAAGCAATTGTTTTGATTAGTCAGTCATATTCAGGATTGCGTTTCTTAAGGTAATGACTGTATTACAATTGGAGGGTTTGTCTGAAGTCCTAGTTTCTCATGGGATATGATCTGGAAAATGATTACCAAAAAAGTTGAATTCATAAAACACTATAAACAAAGTACTGGACAAATAGAGATGGTGCTTCTCCATCTTAAAGTTTTTTTCTGGGATGGGATGTAAAATATTAACTGAAATAGGCCTTATGCTGAACTGGAATGAAGAAGAAAGAGTGAGTTGAAAATTGTTAGTGATACTGTTGTGGCAGTCTGTTTAAAAGTCCTAAATGTCAGTGTAATGACAGACATGGCTGAGAATAAGAAGCTGAGAACAGTAGTGAATAATTGTTTGGCAAAACATTGTGTATGCATGGATGTGAAGGTGAGATGAAACGTAGAAAGAGCAGTTTACCTTATATTAGTTCTCTTTGAAATGAAAAACTATGGGTCCTTTCTGTAAGACTTTGCTTATACCATGTTATGCTTTGATGATATCATCCCACTTATATAGATCAAAAGCAGATATCAGATGTCAAAATGAATGTGATCCCCAATACTCACAATTACACACACACACACACACACACACACACACACACACACACACACACACACACACACACACACACACACACACACACACACACACACACACACACCAGTTATTATGCCCAGGGATCAGGACTGTCATCATGGCTGACATAATGTGCTGTGCTCTGGATGCAGTTGGAGCACAACAGTTGCATAAATAATGCCAGCATTTAAGAGTGTGCCCTGGTGACATCAGCAGAGCTTACTAGGGGCAAGTGGCATGCAGGATTCCATACTTTGATATATTTCGTAGTCTACAAAATCCAAATGAGTTGCAGATGGGCACTTCTACACAGTAAAGATTAATGACCACAACCCAGTTTAGAAACTTTTTGAGTTGTACTAGAATGTCCAGATTTTTGCCTCATATTTTTGGTCTGTTTCTCATAAAATGGTGTTTTTCTGGCAAATCTTTGACAGATTATTGAAGGTTGAAGTCAGAAAATACTGACAGACATTTGAGTTCTAGACGTCATGCCCTTCAGAAGATTCATGCTAATGCAAAGCCTGTTATTCTATCAACTTTCTAAGCTTGTAACAGCAATATTTAAAAAGTGTACCTATTTTTGGGCCTTTGTCCCTCTTGCTTTGTCCAGATTTCTTCCTCTAAGAAGTTGAGAGGTATGTCATTATTTTTGCTAGCTTGGCCTTAATACTCCACACAGTGTATCTTTATCGCTTTGCATGCTGAACACTGCAGTTATGTACCCTTATGTGCAACATGGGTCACGTACTGTGTGTAACCCTACTTGAAAGCCTTGTGTACTTTTCACACATGGCAGCACAGTGCTGCATTGATTTGCTCCATAAGTATACTATAACTCCCCACAGTTACCTGCTATGCCATTGTAAAGGAGAGTGCATAGTGCTATTGCGCTGAGAACTTTTACTCAACTATTGGATTGTCTCCTAAGCATCAAAGTGTCATTCACTTAGAGTGCTATAAACCCTTAAGAACCTGGGGTGCTATATGTACAGCATCCAGTTACACCTCCAAACTTTCTCCCAAGTGCCTTGTATACTACTAAAGGGAAATTGGGAACACTACACTTTTTCATATCTCATTTTATAGACACATAAAGCATCATGTGTCTTTAAGAGATGTGTAATGTCAACACTGCATTGCGTTGACTATGGAAATTTTGCTAATAACTTTGAAAGCTGTCTCCAAGATTGGACTACTTGGAGTAAAGAAAAAAGGTGAATTTATTGTTTTAATACTCTTCCCTTTCCCCAAGGTGTGCAATCTGGGAAATGGTATATTTATGATCATAGCTCTGAGCGGGAGGCAGAGCCTCCATACTGTGGGCAACAGGGGTTGACAGCCACTGTGCAAACATGATATTTTAAAATTTGTGCTGTTTTTCTTGTTCTCATTTTGGTTTTATGATCATGCGTTTGTGATATTTCTGTTATTAGATTTTTGATTCTTGACATAGAAGGGCTTGCTGTTCTGTTATGAACCCAGTGGAGGTTGCACTGTGCTTTCCTACTATGAGCTCTGTCCACCCCTCCTAATGAACTTGGCTTATATATTTGCTGCTGAACCAAAAAGTATAAATGAATCCTTTTATACTCTCAGTCAGACAGGGCAGCATCACTGGTATTGTCCTAAGTCTTATGTTTTGAAATAACTAATCTAATAGTAAACATGACTCATTTGATACACGGAGTTGACGTTTCATTGCTTTCTGTATTTTACCCTAATATGTTTTTAAATAACATTTTTAATAACAATGACACATACAGACAAACAGTTTAGACTGGAAGTGTGTGTGGAGGGAGTGCAGGGAGGTAGGTAGAATGAAAGAAAGCAAAAAGAGAGAGGGAGAGAACATGAGAGAGAGACAAAGACAGAAACACTGAGACTTGGTATGGTTCCAGAAAGCAAACATTGCAATTCATATAAATGTAATCAGAGAACTGAGATTCATCCATTGAGCAAAATGTTTTCCTGGGAAAAGATACCCTATACTCTACAGTACTAGGCAGTGTTACAGCTGAGCATGTCAGTTTATTAGTTGCCCTCTCCAGTCATCTAATACACCTTAAAATATAATTTTACATTAGTTGCTGATAGAATGATATATAATAAGTTTCTTCAAGTTCTTTTCAATTATTTGAATGAAAAAGCATATGTGTTTTCTCAGTGCCATTCTTCACATACAAAATGTTATTCTGAAGATTTTGGAATATGCAGAAAATAATAAACAAGTGCAGTCTCTCAAAAATAAATCTTTGTTAGCTTTAAAGCCATTACAACCCTTCCTAAATTTGTTTATTTTTAAACGAGAAAGCAGTTTCGACAGCAGTAATTTCTCAGTGAAGGAAATCTTGTTAAACATTTGCTGGTAAATTATTTCTATATTTGCCTAAGTTTATTAATATACTTCGTAGTGAAAGGAGGTCATGCAATCAAGGTGTATTCACTATAACTATATATATATATATATATATATATATATATATATATATATGTACGGGAGCACTGCACAATCTCGAAAGTTTGAAATCTCGAATTTCAAATTATCGAGACTAGAGTGCTGAAACCCCACAATACCAAAAGATCAGAAGCGCGAATTTCAAAATTCCAGTGATCGGAGATGTTGAAATTCGCAGTTCTGGTGTTGCGGTGGTAGGGTAAGTATTTCTGTGTGTGTGTTGGTTAGGGGTTGTAGTGTGTGTATAAGTCTGTGTTGTGAATGTGATGTGTGTGTGCAAGGGGAATGGTGGTGTGTGTCAGTTTTTTCATGTGTATCTGTGTAGTGCGACAATGGAGTTAGTATATTTAAGTAGGGGGGTGCGGGGAGCACAGAGGGGCTTCCCCCCCTGCTTGTCTGTAATGTAGGTTTGTTTGTGTTCTGGGGAGGGTGTGTGAATGTTTATGTGTGTGCTGTATGTTTGGTATACTTTTTGCGATTTTGAATTTCGCGGTTTTGTTTTTTTGATGTTTCGGGTGTTTGGTCTCCTTATTTTGGGTGTCAGGAATGTGTGCATTCGGGATTTAGTAGGGGATCCATATATACATGTGTGTGTATGTGTATATATATATATATATATATATATATATATATATATATATATATATATATATATATATGTATATGACTGTAGCCAAGTATACTATAATTAAAACTTTGCACATCTGTAGGTGTTTTTATTTGAATCCCTTAGAAACACAGTAGGTCTGGCAGTGTAGCACAGACCCCCATTAGACATGTTGCTGAACTTTGTCCTGAGTTGGATGTTTGATTCCTTCAGTCTCCACACTCAAACAATGCAGATTCACTAACTAGACGGTGCTCCTATATCCCCACTTAAAAGAGACAATTGTGGTTAGTGGATCTACCCGATTAACAGATGAAAATGTCATATTAATTTTGACAAGATGTTTATATATGACTGCAGGACAGACACCTACCAACAGCATGCTATCATTTATTTCATAAAGACAGTAGATGATAATACCCAAAGCCATTTTTCTGATAGTGTGAGGAAACTTTAGGATCAAGAGATATCTAACAGATTAGGTGTAATGTTAGTTGTCTTGATGAATTAAATATGTGAACACATAGCCTGATACCATTTTTCCAAAGCACAGCACTTAATCTGTAGTTGCACAACTAATCAAACATAGTGCAATACTTAATGCCTTGTCTTTGCTCTAGAAAGGGATCAGCAGTTCTCATCCGTAAATAGTATATAGCACATTGGGCCCCTTATTTGGAGACTTGTGTTAAGCAAGACTATAGCCACTGGAATGCATACTGTCTTCTCATATATCTTAAGGGATCAGAGGTCACTTGCAAGATCTGAGCTACAGCTGCTGAGCACCGAAGGTCCAAGTAATGGAATTTAAGTGCAGTACCTAGACTGACTCGAAGTAAACTTGGAACATATTCTTAAGTCAGATGACATGTGAAGTTCTGTTATGAAGAGATCAGATTATGTAGAATAGATGGCCTGGTAAATACAGAACAGTGCCTCTGAATTTGTCTGCCTAATTTTCATATTTAAAACTAAGTGTGTGCCTGTCACAAAGCACAAACATTTCCCCCCCCAACCCATCTCTGTCATGCCACAATCTTTTTGGTTAGATCATTTATGCATCTGCTTGAAAACTTTTTCTTTCTAATTAACTTCTTTCACTGTCCTATGCTTTCATTCAGTTCCTAAATTCCTAAGCTGGCACAGGTATATAAGCTACTGAACAAAACATGCAACATAACCTAAAGTCAGTAACTGCATCCCTGGAAGACTCCAGAATTATTTACATTTTCATCTTACCTTTTTCTGGTACTATAACTATAACTATAACTATAACTAAAACTAGTCCTGTGCAGGTCTAATATCAATAACTATAAAGAAAGTAGACATCCATCGACAGATTATTTGCATACATTTTCCAGAATACTTGGACCATAAGGGGCCATAGAAGAGGAGAAATTGTTCTTCTATCTCTGAAAAAAAAACAGTTGTACTTTTCCATTCTCTGGCCGTACTCTGAATAAGAACAGTATAGATCTAGACGTAAGACATGGCCATACCTCTCAACAGCCCAGATTTTAACAGAATGTCCAGATTTTTGACTCATATTTTTGCCTATTCCTCATAAAGTCTGTTGTTTTCTGGCAAATCATTAAGGACTGATGTCACCAAATAATTACTTACATTTGAGTTTCAGGCTTCATATCCTTCAGAAAATTGATGCAATGGACACAAATGGACAATAGAAATGGACACAAATCTTGTTATTCTAGCATCTTTCTAAGTTTATAAGAACAGTATTTAAAATCTGTCGCTATTTTTGGGCCTTTGTCCCACCATTATTTTAAGCTTTGTCCAGATTTCTTGTGCTAAGAGGTTGAGAGTTATGGAGATGGCCATACGTATTGTATGTGACTCTGTATGCATATATACATAGCAACAATAAAAAGAGATGAGAGTTAATTCTGTGGCAGTCAAGGGGTACTCACAAGACATGTGAAACTATGCTGCCTTCTAGCATTCAAATTAAATACTGCTTTCACTCTAAAAACAGCCAGACTGTGCCTTTTAGTGGAAACTACCATAATGTATCTTGGGACCTCACCACAGGACGTAAACCATACAGATCATTGCAGAAGCTATATGATTCTAAGCTAATGGCGGGCAGCCCAAATCAGGCACATTCAGAGCTTGGTTTCTGCCTGCAAGAATTCAGGGGAGAGGTAAAACCTCTTGATATAAATAATAAAAAAATTACTCTAAACAGCTACATTAATTAAAGGATGTGTGTTGTATGTGATGTCAACACTGAATCATTAGAATGCATTTTTTACAATACATCACATTTTATTATCTATTTTTGTTGGCATTTTCTCATTTACTGTAATATAGGGACACTACTGCCACTGTGTTGGTGCGTTTGAACCCCATAATAGGTATTTTTGTATCATCAATCCAAAGCCCATTGCTAGGAGTCATAGCAGTCACATTGCAGTCATGAGAGTGCACACTGAGGATTGTAGTCACTAAATAATGACACACATTTCAGTGTCAGACTTATATCCTTCAGAAAATGCATGCTAACACAAAACCTGTTATCATATCAACTTTCTAAGCTCATAAGGTCAATATTTAAAATGTGTCCTTAGTTTTGGGCCTTTGTACCCCCATTATATTTGGCTTTGTCCAGATTTCATGGTGTAAGAGGTTGAGAGGTATGCTCAACAGCATAAATGCAATGGATCACTGACTGCTATTTCATAATGGCAGCACCATTCCTATATATATTACAACAAACCAGAGTACTTTACTTTTTCATTTATATACTCCATCTTCCAGTTTCTATTATCTGCATTAATATTAGTTTACCATTCCTCCCTTCCTTCTTCGTTACCCACTTCCTGCCACATACCAAGATTTTAAATTTGTTTTTGCATGCTGAGAATATCCTGTCCTTTTCATTCCTAACCAACACCCAAATTAATTGGATCACTTAATTCACTCTAGCAGCCTGAAAGCAGTCTTTCAGCACTGAGGAAATATACTAGATATAAACAGTTAACTAAATACTAGCGGTTTAATAATTTAGTATTTCTGTTTCAATAAAGTTAATATTTTTTGTGGGACAAAATTATAATAGTAATTAAATGTCAGGGCTCATAACAAAAAAAACCCCCACACATTTGTAGTACAACAGAAAGGGGGAATCTCTGTTTTTGTAGAGGATGATTATTTTGTGCATTTCAAGAGGTTTAAACCTCTTGTAGTGGTATGTATAACTCAGTTTGCAATGCACTGCACTCCTTCATAGGTTGTCCAGGTATCAATGCTGAAATAGTAATAGTAGTAAGGCATTAAGAGCACACACAGGTCAGTTAGTTTGTTAATTAAAAATACAAGATACACTTCAAGCGTGGCAAGATTATTTTTTACTTTCAGTACCCTACAGGCAAAGAAGCATACCTTTCAACCTCTCAATGATAGAAATCGGGACAAAGCCAGAAATAATGGGGGGAGGGATAAAGGCTCAAAAACAGGGACAGGTTTTAGATATTGCTCCTATAAACTTAGTTGCTAGAATAACAGATTTAGTTTTATTATATATTTTCTGAAGGAAATGAAGTCTGAAACTCAAAAGTCTGTAATTTAGTGACTTCAGTCTTCAGTGACTTGTCTGAAAACTACAAATTTTATGTGGAACATACCAAAAATAAGATGCAAAAATCTTTACATTCTGTGAAAATCTGGACAGTTGAGAAATATGCAAAGAAGTGAATGCATTGCTCTAATCTTTAAGTGGCATCCAAGGTCTAATCCAATCAGCTGGAACTCCTGGCTATTTAAATTTATACAGGGTATACCTGCTCAGAATAACTGTTGAAACAGACCCCCCTCCCCCACACACACATTCTCTGGGCATGAAAACATAATATTTTATAAGTAGTATTTGAGATGCACCAAGTGATAGAAACAGGTGTGCATACTTCTTTTATTTTCATCAGCTGAATTTGTTTACGTATTCCATTTTAGTTTGTTTAATTATTCATACACACTGGGCTTCCATAGCTAGCATCTCTTCATACTTTTTCTTGTCACGTGTATCACAAATAATGTATATTTTCCTGTGTTTTCAGCTATAGGTAAAGCAAAGGGATAGAGCCCTGACTTCAACACAGGCAACCCAAGTTCGGTTAGTACCTTAAGAGTCTGCTTGAACTGGCTTTTGGGAGGAGATGAATGAAGAGGTTAAGCCTGCTTTCCTGTCTTTAGTGGGAGGACTGAGGAATGTTGGCTTCTGCATGTTGTCCATGGTTAAATCCCCAGTGAGAACCAGTGATTGCATGGAGGGTGCTATCTACATGGGTGGAGGCAAGGCCATTTGGTTACATCACACAAAGGCATAAATGAACATCACGGAGGCTGGTTGCATGTCAAACCCTTGGATGCTATGAGCAAACATAGTAGATGGTAGGACTAACAAACAACAAAATCCAATCCCCTCAATGTAAGAATGATGCCTCACACTCCCATTTTACTTGCCCTTCACTATAGGGAATAAATGGGCTATGGTGCTCTTACTCTGGGACAGCAGCTGGGATTATTGCATGACTGAGTGACAGGCTCAATGGTCAATGAGTGGGACCAAGCCCCAAAAATCTCATTATTTTGTAGTGATAAGAATTTTCAAGTGAGCGCTGAGTTTTTTCCCAAAGGATGCAATATGTTACCATTTCCTGAACTATGTTACTATGCATACTACATTTCTGTGATATAAAATGATAAACAAAATGGTGCTTAAATGACAACAGGATTCAATTATTAAATGCTCAACTTCTCTGTCCTTTTTCTCCCTATTTATAGCCCCTGCTGTGAGTAAACAACAATACAGCATTTAAAACATTTTAAATCAACTGTTTCTCTCTACTAGAACAGGACCTTACTATATTGTGGTGGTTTCACTTTCAAAACATTTTTATCCCACCCTGAAAAAGCTTGCTGTAGTCTCCAATTCACTGATGTCATCAAGGCCAATGAATACAGGTAGTTTTCTGGCCAATTCCCTCCCAAACTGACATCACCACGACCATCCTAAAAACCCACCCATGCTGTGATGTCACAGCTCCCTGGTCCTTCCCCTACCTATTCAGAAAGTAAAGGCAAGAAAAATGAAACAGTATGAGTCAAGTCTCCTGCTGTGAGTTGTCAATCACAGCAGGTAACAGCTCAAATTACCCTTAGCACTTTGACAGCTAGGGAAGTTAGATGTGAAGGGTAATGGGGGATGACTCGAAGAAGGCTTCACAAAAGACTGCAATTTAGTCATTCTAAAAAGAAGCAGCAGTAAAAAGCACTTTGAAAGTCTGTTCTGTGGCATTTGCACTATTTGTGTTTTAAGTAGTCATTGAACGACATGAAATGTTACTTAAAACTAACTGACAGAAAGACAGCAGTGTATGCATGTAAAATGAATGCAGTGACAGAGCTTTAGGAAGAAAGATGCCTGCATGACGTCATTTTTTATAGACAAGCGCTGCACTGTGGGATACCTAGAGGCAGACTATACAATCAGGATAACTTCAAGATGCTAGCCCCATGTGGTCAGACTCAGAAATTATGTATAAAAATATTTAAAACTTCTAAATAGTCTCAGAGCGTTGGTAAAATGTAGGAAATACCAAACCGTGACGAAATAAACATGTTTTTTGAGTCTGTGAGTGTGGTTCTCCTTTAATGAGAAAGGAACAACAACTATACTAAATAACACTGCATACAATGTGTAGATCAGTGTGTGATATACCTTTAAGAAGCCTTCCAGTGAGTTAGCACATGCATGTAAGTAATGAGCACATGCAAGTAAGAGTGCCATTTTGAGTGAGCAGCCAGAGTGAGAGCAAGCAAGTATGTTGTCAGTCAGTTAGTTAGATGGTTCATTTAAGTTTAATGTTCCTGCCATCCATCCTGATGTATTTGTATACAATAAGCTACTTAAACAAACACCAAAGCCTCAACATCTTCATCATGCACATAAGAAAAGCGACATGGTGTCAGAATAGGATCCAGAGTTACAGCCATGAGGCAACTGGTTAAAGTTGGAGGAATATACAGGAGTGGACTCACAAAACAGGTCAGAAACAAATTACAGGTACTAAAAACTTGCTTAAATGATTTCTTTTGCTATAAATATAAAACAAAGCACTGAGAACACTCAAAATTAATTTCTTATTACTAAAAATATTATACGAAATGTCCAAAACTGTGACATATTGATAAAAATATTCAAAATAATTACGAAAACATTTGAAACAATATGCGAATCTCATAAAATGTACAAAAGAAAAAAGGGAAAACTACTGCATTTTTCACTATGTGCTACTTTTTTGTATTAACTAAAGATATTCAAAACATCCAAAGTGTACAAAGTGTTTCCAAGTGTGTGCAGTGTCACAGTGCAGTCATTTTACAATATAAAGTTGTTTCAAAGAATATTTCGCAGAGTACAGTCTTTCAAAGAGCTTATTGTGCATTTGAATATTATTACAAGTACCTGGTGTGTGTGCATGTTTATACATAATTACAGTGGCCATTTTGCATTGTGTTTTACTATAATCTGTGGGCATGGCAGAAGGGTTTCGCAGACCCACACCACTTGTGTTTGATAACATTGCAGAAAATTGGAGAGTGTTTGAGCAGGAATATGGTATTTCATACAGGCTGCTTTTTCTGACAAAGATGCACGTACAAAGGCATTTATTCTGCTTAATTTAGTTGGTTCAGAGGCCATTGAAAGAGAGCATTCATTTGCATATGCACCTGCTGTGTTTGCAGGGGAGGGGGGAAGACCGGCATATAGTGGTACCGGCTGAAACAAGGGAAGATCCTAATGCTTAAAATGTAAATTTAGAGGAAAAGTGTAACCTCCAAATGAATGTTACAATGGAAAGGTACTTATTTTACACAAGGGATCAAAAGTCTGGTGAAACTTTTGCAGCATATATAACTGACTTGAGAAACAAGGTAAATGTGCAGATTTGGTGATTTGAGAGATGAGTTGATAAAGGACAGACTTGTGTGTGGTATTAATAATGATACAGTGAGAAAGATTTTGCTTCAAGACAGGGATTTAATGTTAAATAAGGCCATTGAGCTTTGTCAGATATATGAGCTTACAGAAAAGCACACAAATATGTTTACAAATGAGAATAGCTGCGGAAGGCACAATGACAAATCTCATGTTGATAGCATGCAGCACGTGGTTAAAAGAAAAAGGCACATGGCAGCTACTGCAGGTCCTGTAACAGTCCCTGGGAAACCCCATGTCTTTCTTACAAATTCCAGAGCATGCTGAGTGAAGCATAAGGGCGAATCAGCAATGTCAAAACATGTGCCCCCACCTAGCTTTATAGTCAGCTGTCATAATTGTGGTGGAAATCACAAATCCAAAAGAGAAAAGTGCTTAGCTTTTGGTCAGCAGTGTCATTCTTGCAATAAGTGGAATCATTCCAAAAGATTTTGTAAATCAAATAAGGCACATTCTTTTATTAAAAGAGGGCATTCCAAGAGGCAAGTTAATCAAGTAGAAAGCTACAACTCTACTTTTTATGTTGATGGTGTGTCTGTGCTTCGTGAGACAGTGAATGCAGTAGATTTGTGGGCAAAGAATGAGATGTTTTGTACTGTTTGGATTAATGGGGGCCCCTCAGATCTCAAAGTAGATACTGGCTCAAAGTGCAATGTTATGTCAGCAGAAGCATTTGCTAGTGTAAAAGCTGCAGAACAACTTGATTTGACAAAGTGGACAAAGCTTGTTGCTTATGGTGGTGAAGAGATTCCAAATGAAGGCTCATTAGTGGTTTCATGTTACTCTGCTGGGAACAGCTATGACTTGCAATTTTTTTGTAGTCAAGAGACACTTGCAGTCATTATTAGATCTCATAGACAGTTGAAAAGGGGACTGAATTTACTTAATAATGAAGTTCACCATGTAAGCCTGAATGACAACAGTTCAAATTTCACCCAAACTATTTTTCTGAGTATACTGATATTTTGCAGACAAAATGGACAAACTACCAGTTATTTAATCCATGAAGTTATACCCAGAGGTCAGCCTAGTTGTTAGGCCAGCAGAGAAAGTTCCAGTAGCTATGCAGAGCAGAGTCAAAGCCAAGCTAGATAGAATGGTGCAGCTAGGAGTAATTTGTCCAGTAGAAGAACCTACTAAATGGGTATCCCCCATGGTGGTAGCTCTTAAGAAAAGTTCAGATGATATCAGAATATGTATTGATCCAAGAGATCTGAACAAAGCATTAAAAAGGCCTCATCATACATTGCACACAGTCGAAGAGTTTGCCACTATTTTTGCTATCTTAGATGCAAAGAGTTCATTTTGGCAAATTTTGCTTGACCAAAAATCTTCATTGTTAACCACATTCAGTACACCATTTGGAAGGTACAGATTTCTGAGAATGCTGTTTGGAATAAATTCTGCCAGTGAAGTCTTTCAGTGTGTGATGGAGCAATTTATTTTCTGCCTATCCTTATGCTATTATAGTAGATGATATTCTAGTAGGAGGCCATGGTGAAATTGAACATGATAAAAACATGATAGAAACTTCAAGAAAGATCTGGAAAGAGCATGTGAAGTGAATCTTAAGCTGAATTCTCAGAAATGCAAGTTCAGGTTATGAGAGGTTACTTATGTTGGTCATTTGTTTACCAGTTCAGGCTTGCGACCAGTTGCTTCCAAGCAAACAGCAATTCTAGAGATGCCAGCTCCGGACAATGTCCAAGCCCTACAATATTTTCTTGGCATGCTCAACTATCTAGGCAACTTCATTTCAGATTTGAGCCAATTTTCTGCACCACTAAGAAAGCTGACATGCAAAGATGTAATTTGGTCATGGTCAGAACCAAAGAGTATTTGATGCCCTGAAACAGGAAATTGCTAACCCACCAACTTCCAGCTACTATGATGTTCACAAACCAGTTACTCTTTCCTGTGATGCTTCTAAGTTTGGTATAGGTACAGTCATTCTTCAAGAGGGTAGATCAGTAACCTATGTGTCAAGAACTCTTACCCAAACTGATTGAGAAAGAGCTGTTGGCAATTGTGTTTGCATGTTCGAAGTTTCTTGATTATATTTATGGCCGACCTATCCAGACCGAAATTGACCACCAACCTTAAGTTACTATTTTAAGAAAGCCTGTGCATACAGCTCCAACTAGACTGAATACATGATGCTCAAATTGCAAAAGTACAGTTTTAGTCTTGTTTACACAAAGGCAAACTTCTTTATCTTGCTTATACTTCATCCAGATTGCCCAGAAACAAAAACCACAATAAGAACAGCATAACAATGAGCAACTTAATTTTGAGGTCATGGAAGTGAGAAATTTTTCTTCCACACATCTTAATGTGCTCAGAACTCAAACAGCTTCAGATCCAATTCTCCTACACCTGATTTGAGAGATGGAGAATTATTGTCAACTTTAATTCGTTCAATGAATGATATGCAGAAAACTCTGAGTGCTCTAATGAGAGTGAAGCAATTGAAGTGTTCCATGTTTAAATCATTCTCTGCCAGTTCGGAAAAAGATATTTGCAAAATGACTGTCATTGACACTTGAACGGACACTAATTTTTGGTCTTCTGTTAATAACTGCTTTAAAGATATTAGAGCGGTTTTAGACTGTGAGTATGACCCTTTTGTCAATACAGAAGTTAACATGGGGTTGTTCTCATGTTACGAGAGAATAACGGAGATCGAGAATGAAGCTAAACTTCTTTTGGTCAAGTGTTTAAAAAACTATAGGGCTTTGGTGGTGGAAACTAAGTACTCTGAAAAATTTATCCAACTGAAAGTAGTGCCCAAGGGCTTGCGGTTTTTCAAGTGTCCAAATGGGGTTTCACCTTCGGACCAGTTTTTTGGGGAAGTTTCCACTTTTTTACCTAGGCAGGATTGGATTTTTTGCAATTATTGATAGGTTACAATAAGCATCGGACTGTTGAAGTATGTGAGGAGGTTCTTGAGTTAGAGGACTGTCTTCAAAGCCTTTTGTTTAAATTACCAGCTCTGAATAAAGAGTATTTGGTCATGTTGGCTAATATAGAAGATTTTGAAAAGAATTTGGTACAGAGGAAATTCAAAAATTACAAAGGGATGCTGCAGCATATGGTTCTAACAGTGCTTATTCTCATTTCTTTGAGTTTAAAGACACACGGAGACCCTTTAATTCCAACCGAGGTAGTGTTGATTACCATGGTAACCGATAAACCAATCAGTTATTGTCAATGAAAGACCGAGGTGATATATACTGACTTCTCAGACATCGAGTACATCAAGCAGTTTGGATGGCGTTATACTCAGAACTGTTAACTCTTTGGAGGATAATGGGGATGGTGTCGGTGGGGCAGTTGTGATTCCCTCTAAAGAGTCGAATCTAAATGTGGGGGAAACTGTCCCTTTAGAAGTTCATCCAATGAACGACCAGAGTGGGAAGGAGGACAGTAAGAGCACAACAAGGAAAACTTCTGTGAGATCAAAGAAGAAGTGAAATGTATGGACTGTAATGGTGTTTTGTCAGAACATTCTGGTAAATTGCATAATTTGTCTAATTGTGTATTGACTAAAGAACAGGTTTCTGTTTTGTTGTTGGGGTTAAATTTCATACTTACAAAAAGGATAGATTTAAGTGGGACATTACTAGACCTCAAGATGTTTTGTCGTAAAAGGAATCTTTCTTATATATTTTCTGATATCTCCCTTAAAAAACATATATTTTGCAAGCCTAGTAGTTATTATCCAGCTCTCACTAATACTTTAAAAGTTTTTGAAAATTGCTGTGAAGAGGATATTAGAAAGATGGCTAATTGTAGGCCTAGTAAACCGTTATATAATCTTACCATGACTCAGCGAGCAGCATTAAAGGAACTTCAGCAATTCACTCATTTAAGGTTTATGAAGGCTAACAAGGGTGGGGAGTTTGTTATAATGGAGCAGGACAAATGTGTAGCTACTATTGAAAAGATGCTGGGGAAGAGGGATAATTATTCACCTGTGGAATTTTTTGTGGTGTATACCTGTTATAAAGTAATATGAGCCCAACTTTTAATGGATGGCAACATTTCCTTGGAAATGTATAATTTTATGATGATTGAACATCCTATGTTGGAGGTCCTTTTTAGTATCCCAAAGATCCATAAGGATCTAACCAACCCTCCTTTTCAATTTGTGGTCTCATTCCCCAGTTTATTACCGAGGGGATATCCTTAGTCGTTGAATATTTGTTGAATCCTGTAGTGCAACAAATGACGTTTTACATCAAAGATTCATGGGATTTTTTTAAGTAAATTTAGGAATTTTTGCTTAGGTTACAGATTTGATTCTACTAAGACTGCCATGTTTACGGTGGACATTTGTTCACTGTTTACTAGTACACCTCATGATGTGGGGACTGAATTGGTTAGACAATATTTAAGTAATTTTGCTCATTTTTCTGAGAATGATGTTTATGTTTGTGGTGTACTTTTGGAACTTCTTCTTCACAACAACTATTTTTTGTTTAATAAAAAGTCTATAAGTAACTTAAAGGGGTAGCTATGGGGTTGGCAGTTGCCCCTGCTTATGCTAATATTGTTCTTGGACAGTGGGAGCAAAGGGTGTTAAAACCTATTCTGTCTATGTATAAAGTAATTTTTTATGCTAGATTTGTCGATGATCTGTTTTTTTGTTGTGGAGGAAACAATGAACAGGTTCATGAAATTATTACTAATATGAATGATAATTCAAAATTTTTAAAGTTTGTTTTGGGAGATGTTGGTCTTGAGGTCAATTTTTTGGACATTACTATTAAATGGGATAAATGTAAACTGAGATTTAGTAGTGAAATTTGTAGAAAGAGTGCTTTTGTCAGTAGTTACTTGTACTATTCTACTAATCGCCCTACATTTGTAAAGAATAACATTCCTAAAGGCCAATTAATATGTGCCTCAAGAATGACATCAGATGACCATGTTTTTGAACAAGAGGTTTCATTTATTACTGAAATTTTTTTGGAAAGGGGGTATCAAGCCAGGTTGTTATTTAAACTGGCTGATGAGATTAGGAAACATAGACATACTGATTTTCCACCTATTTTGTCCTCAGGATTATTACACAAAGAATTGAATGTTATAGTAGATAGACATAATAATAGCAACTATAACACAATGTGTTGTCTTGATATATCTGTTGATGGGTGTAGTATAGTTTCTGTTATTAATAAAAATTGGAACATCATTAAGGATAATATGGACCTTTTAAGGGTTATAGAGGAAAAAACTAAATTTACTTTAAAAATACTTTTAGTTTGAAGAGGTGTTTGCAAAAGGATAATTTTTGTGAGAATTCAGCAACTCATAGTGAGAAGGTTAAGGGGATGTACAAATGTGGTTTTGTGTATATAAGATTTGGTTTGTAGTTAATTTTTATTCTGAAGAAGTCTCTTTGGGGACAAAAATGACAATAAAGTTGTTTAATTCGCTAAAGAACTATGGTTTGATTTGCTTTGTGATTCCCGTTCTACCTGTCCAGTGGAGTTTTTGTTTAGTTAGATAGTTTAAATTTACGTCCCTGACATGCATCCTGATGTGTTTGTATAAAATAAAGTGCTTTAAATGAACACCCAAGCCTCAACGTCTTCTTAATGCACATAAGAAGAGTGACACAGTGCAAGTGGATTTCTAAACATACAATAACTTCTTTAAACTGTTATATTATTCCTTTCTGCATCTTCTCCTCCATGCCTCTCAACTGTACAGATATTTGCAGAATATACAGATTTTTGCCTCATATTTTTGGTCCATTTTTCATAAAATTGTGGTTTTCTGGCAAATTAGTGGCAAATCATTAAAGACTGAATTTAGAAAATAATGACAGACATTTGAGTTTCAGACATCAAATCCATTCATGCTAATGCAAAACCTGCAATTCTATCAACTTTCTAATTTTTGTACGAGCAATATTTAAAATTTGTCCACATTTTTGGGCCTTTATCCCACTTTTATTTATGGCTTTGTCCAGAGTGAGTCCTTGCTGTGTGAGGATGAGAGGTATGTGCTCTTCATGTCAAAGTGGACTTAGAAACAATTAAGCCAGAGTCACAGATCACTAGCCAGTAATTTCTGACTTAGTTAATATAGTGTACCAAGCCAAAATGTCATTTACACTGGGTTTATTCACACTTGGCATGGATTAGACAAAATAATTAAATCAAAGTGACTACACCCGACGCCAAATGCAAATAAATCTCAGCATTCCCCACACAAATATGGTATAGTGATATCATATCACTGCTCTTTCTTAGCTGATTAATTGTTTCATATTTTCATATTTCCTTATTATACAATGATTTGTCTGGGTGTTAGAGAATTCTTTTTCCTTGCTTTTTGTAGGTTCCCTTTCACAGGTTTTCTGTTAATAGTGACAGATCTATCAGGTTTCATTGTGGAAGCTATAACTAGTGGTTAAGAACCTGTGTTAGTACAGTAGACACAAATAGCTGCACTGTATAGATTTATAAAATAAATGTATACAATCTGTAGCATATAGAGAGCTGGATAAGAAATATTATTTTGTATGCTGCTGTTTAGGTTTCTGCATAATAATATTTAAAGTGTTAATTTTATATTTTGTGTAAAAACCCTTTATGAATAGATTATAGACAGAAGTAACTTTGGGGGTGTGCAGCTTGCAGATACACATTTGTATACTTTTATCCAGTTCTAGCCCCCTAACTAATATAATTTTTTAGTGGTCATTCTACAGCAGTAATATTTTTGATTTAAATTTAGTAACTGGTAACAGAATTGTGCTAGTGTGCTGGTGTGCAGCACAGAATGTTTCCTAGAGTTCAGTAACAGAGTTGCTAGATAACGCAGTGCTTCTGTTTCAGGTAAATTTTCACTTTGTGTTAATGTTGCACAATATCTTTAGCTATATGGGGCATACTAAAGTGTTTGTATTGTTTGTGTGAATTCTATTCATATTTAACTTCTTCTCCTTTCAGCTTTTCCCAGTTAGGGGTTGCCACAGTGGATCATCTGTCGGCTCATGACTGGCAGTGGAGATTTTTATGGTGTTGAGTTGCCAGCCCGGTGCCCAACCTTCCACAGAAGGCACACACACGCACGCACCTAGGGCCAATTTAGAGTGTCCAATCCACCTATTGCATGTCTTTGAGATGTGGGTAGAAACCGGAGCACCTGGAGAAAACCCACGCAACCACAGGGAGGACATGCAGACTCCACACAGAAGGCACCCCAGTCGAGAATCGAACCGGAGAACCTCTTGCTGTGAAGCAGCAATGCTAACTGCTGCACCACCATGGCCGCCCTCTATTCATATTTAACAGTCGTTCAAATAACGTATGCATATTTAATGAGCTACCAAGAGCAACAATGACTTCTACTGTGTACATGCATTCTGGGTTTGATGTCAAATGTGAGAAATAATGTGATTATTTCTATTGTGATTATTCCTTTTCATTTTCTAATGTGCGAGCACTGTTTTTTTTTTTCTTCAAATAAAAATGTTTTTCAACATCCTGTTGATGACAGAAAAGCAGCTTTAAGGTCAAGGCAGTTTAATGTCATTGTTCTTTTCGGCTTTTCCCGGTTAGGGGTCGCTACAGTGGAACTCCAGTCCGCTAATGATTGGCAATAGATTTTTTTTTTGATGGTGCCGAGTTGCCAGCCCGACGCCCAACCTTCAGCGAAGGCACGCCCGTTCACGCATGTCTTTCAGAGGCCACTTGACCACGGGGAGAACATGCAGACTCCACACAGAAGGCATTCCAGCCATGAATCGAACGGAAGAACCTCTTGCTGTGAGGCAACAATGCTACCACTGTACTACCGCGGCTTATTCATTTAATTTACTTCATCATGCTTCCACACTATATAACCAAGATGTAGCAAGAGATTCTGCAATTTGTTTACACTTTCACAAAGGAAAATGAAAAGACCATGCCTGTTGGGTAGGACCTGATAGGCAACATGAATGGGTTTCTGTTTATGACATCATGGTAGGTGTCAGCAAAACCCAACTCATTATCCCTTTATCAAATGGGTTTAATTGTGGATCTTTTTTAAAATTATCCTGCAGTTGTGTGACCTCAAAGTAGGCTATAATAGTTAAGGGAGAAATAGATTAAAACAGTTCAAGGGGGAGCTGCAAGTACCTGCATTGGAGATGTAGTGGTCATGTCACCCCACTACACCCAGATTGTTCTTTCAATGCTGTTTCATTTATAAAGCAGGTTTAGCTGAAAGTTGCTCAAGTGACAAGCTGTATTCATTTTAATAGAGTGGTGAATTGCAGGGAATGAGATGCAGCGATGTTGAAAGCGGAGATACTACTAAACATTTCTGACAGGTTGTTGTGGCTACCTGAAGACAAAGGAGTAGAATCCTATAGTTCATTTCTTAGCATGATTAGAAGACTGGGACAAGACATAGAGAGTAGAGCTCACTTGAAACTAGATACATGAAATAATAAGACTACAGACTCGTCAAAAAGGGACCTCGTCTCTTGATACAGGCAGCATCTGGTTACTAGAAGAGTGATGGTTATACTACACAGTTATCCAAAATAAGAGGGGCAGGGATAAGATGCCAGGAAGAGGCATTAAACATAGCAAACAACATGAGTCATGCATCCGCCCATAGCTAATAAAGTCACACAAATAACACACTGACAAAGAATTTTACAAGATAAAAAAAAACAGACTTCATGAAGGAAAAACAATCATTTATCCTGCAAACATGTTAAAACTAAAAAACGACAAATGGGCATACATAGGTGTGGATAAAGGCATTTAGGCATTTTAGTAAGAAAAATGAGGCTACTTGTCCTCTCTATAAAAAATAAGTAAATAAACAGATAGCTACAATATGGATTTCTTGAGCACTGTATCCAATCACTGATGCCACTTTATATAAGATCACAAACAAGCAAGAGGTTGTCTGGGTGAACCAATGAATATAAACTAGATATTTACTGTGGTCAGTTTCAGTAAGACCTGGACTCAAGGAAATACTTATGATGGCTACTGTATCATTTGAAGGTGTTGGTCATGACAGTGCTATGAGAGTGTGTATGTTTCTATGTGTGTGTTCATTCTTGCGCTGAAGTTTCCAGAAGTTTGAAATTTCTTACATAGATATATATCCAACATATCAAACCACTTCCACCAAAACCGCTATTTAGACTGTTCAAAGATTCAGAAAAACTACCCACAGAATTACATCATTTAGCTTAAAACACAAATGAATTACCATGACCTACAGCTTGGGAATTTTCTTAAGTAAATTGTAATATGCAAAAAGAAAAGAACTTAAGGAAATAGTCCAAACTGTACATGCACCTGTTGAGTGCTGTTTTGGCAAGTCAGTTCTCAAATGCCCTATTTGTTAAACAAACCAGTTTCTCTTTTTTTTTTTTTTCTTTCTCTTCTACAGGACTTCTCTGATGGATCTGTTAGCAGCATCCAGTCTTTCCATTCATTCTCCAGGGGCCAGGTATTCACAGGTTAGGCAAGAGCCCTAAGACTCATTTGTTTCTGCCTGGTAAGAGCTAAGCACTAATGGCTCATCCATGCCCTGGTGGTGAGAGACAAGTGGTTGGGAGAAGGCCAGCTTCATGATCCTGAGGGTAGTCTGCTCTCTACCCAGGTGTAGCACTCTTCCATCCATTTGTGGCTCATCAAACTCTATAATTGCTGCCCACTGAGGAGATCTCCTTTCATAGCTGTGGGTGCACCATGGCTCATGGACTGCCTATGCTCATACTGCATGGGTGAAATACCTACTGCTCCCACTATGTGTCAACATGTTACAGGCCAAAGACACCCCCCTCCCTTCCCCCAGGATGGGTGAGCAGACAGTGACCACTCACTTCCATCCTCCCATTCCTGTTCTTACAGGCAAGTGAGCTGCTAATCTAACATAGGTCACCTTCAGCATAGTTACGACTTTATCCCTCTGCAACATAGAGTTGGCATAAACCATTTTATCTTAATAGGTTAATTGTGATGTACTGTCTAATTTTAGCTTGGATCCTGGTTACTGACTCTCATACAAAGATTATGCAGGTACTGAGTAGGGTCTCTATGCTTGTATAATTTGTAATAGATACGAAGTGCTCAAACTGTCAAAAGTTCAAACAGAAGGACATTTAAAACATATTGAATTTAAAAAATTAAAAAAAAGAAGAAAATAGAAAAACATCCCCTTGCATTTACCACACACTCCCGTGCTGTGTGTGTGTGTGTGTGTGTGTGTGTGTGTGTGTGTGTGTGTGTGTGTGTGTGTGTGTGTGTGTGTGTGTGTGTGTGTGTATGTGTGTGTGTGAGGTGGGGAGATACACCCCCACACCCCCCAATGTGGGAGGCTGCAACCCCCACACATCCCCCAGCTAAATGTACCAACTCCAGGATTGCACTACAGTGGGGAAAAGGATACATTTCTGGCCAAGTGTTTCCATTCCCTGTAAAAAAAAAAAAAAAAATCTGTGATGTTCAGGTTCAATTTATTGAAAGTTTGGTATTGTCGTCTCCGGAAATCCGAAGTAGACCCAGATAATATATATATATATATATATATATATATATATATATATATATATATATCGAACACAGGCACATCCCAAACAGTTTAAACTAACACTAAAGGAATATTTCAATAATAAATGGATCTGCCAGTGCTCAAACCCTCCTTGAACACTTTCCATTCTCAACTTTTCCTCAGTCTTTGTACTCTTTGTAACACTCACATAACTACCATTTATTTTATTATTTTATTTTATATTTGTTTACTGGGCTAGTCTAGCTGGATACATTTCCATTTTCAGTAGAGGCCCGGGGAGAAAAGCTCCAGCATTAATAATTAGATCATAACTTGAAATACAAACAAGGATGGTACTCATAGTTGAAACATGGTAAATGAAAGTAGTTCAAATAAAAATATACAAGAATCAATAATAAAAATAGTGATAAAACAGTTATTTACACTAGTATAGAAATCATAAAGAAGGTGAAATGAATTATTTACACTGATAAAAGTGACATAGCGTTATTATGGACTAGATTGTACTAACAATAAGCAGGATAGAAACTACCAAAATGTTTCATTGTGGTCACCAGTTCAGTTCTTCATCATAGAAATTATACAAATATGTGTGAAAAATTGGTAGGGTGAAGAAATAATATTAGCAGAGGGAAAGGTTAGTCAGATTTACTGCAAGGACATAACCAGTATGTTTTAAAGTGTGTTTTAAGTCTTTGTTTAAAGAGAGGCAAGGAAGGAAGTGATGTTAGTTCCTTGGGAAGGAGGTTCCAGTCTTTTCCCGCTGTGTTAGAAAACAGGGAATCTCCAGCCAAGTTGTTAGTTTTGGTTATGCTAGCTAGATGCTTGTTAGAAGAGCGTAGTGAGATTAGGTTTTTATAGGGGATTATGAGATTGGATAGTATAGGAGTGCTATTAGGTTGATAGAACATCTTGTGGGCCATGGTTAGTTGGGAGATTTTCAGAAGGTTTTGAAGTTCAAACCAGGCCAGCTGCTTTAAATTTAGACAGTGGTGAGTTCGAAAGGGATTACCAGTGGCAAATCTGGCGATGCTGTTATAGGCATGCTCTAGTTTGACAAGGTTATTCTTTTGAGGTTAGTGTATATGGGAGAGGCATAAAGAAGAGTAGAAATTAAATGAGAATGAGCAATTTTGGTTTTAGCTGTTGGAGTTAAGAAAGTTTTGATTCGATATAAGGAGCCAATTTTCCTGTTGACATTTTTAATGGTGTTATGTGACTATCAAATGTAAGGTTGTTATCAATAGTAATTCCTAACAGTTTGGTTGTAGAGTCAGGGTGTATGTGTGGTTACTGGAAATGACAGAGAAATCAATTGGGGTTGACTTATTGGAGGGTGTAAAGAGAAGGAGCTTGGTTTTCTTAGCATTAAGAAGGAGACAACATTTCGTGAACCATGTTTCAACTGTGTTGAATACATTCTGAGTCAGGGAATGTAGTGCAGATTGTGAGCTTGCTGAGCAAATTAATGTTGAATCATCTGCATATTGAATGCAGTTGGCATGTGGGATTGCTACATGCAGGTCGTTAATGAAAAGGATGACAGGTAGAAGGGATGATATATTATTTGCCCAGAGAACTGCTTGTTGTCTATTGGTTAGGTAGGACCTGAACCATTTAATAGCTAAAGAGTCGAGAGAGAAGGATTCAAGAATGTTGATTCGAAGTGTATGGTTTACCATGTCGAAAGCTTTGGAGAGGTCAATAAAGAGTGCAGATGAGAGGTTGTTGTTATTGCGATTTCTATTTATAACATCTGTAAAGGATAACAGAGCGGTCGTCGTACTGTGAGATGGCCTAAAACCATGCTGGCATTTAGCTATTAAGTTATTTTGTGTTAAATGGTTTAAAAGTTGATGATGAACGCATTTTTCCATGATTTTTGCTAAGGGTGATAAGAGTGCTATTGGCCGATAGTTAGAGTAGACATTTGAGTTTCCGCCTTTGTGAAGGGGAATGATATGGGAGACTTTCCAGATGTTTGGAATGTAACCTTCCTTAATGGTTCTGTTTATGAGGATGGATATAGGATAGGAAATTACTTTGGCTGCTTTTTGGAGGTATTCAGAAGGTAACTGGTCAGCAGAAGGGGTACAAGGCTTAAGTTTTTGGATGAATTTGTAGATGAGAGTGGTAGATATTGGTTGCATAGAGAATACTGGTAGAGTACTAGATATGGATGTGGCAAGGTTTGAGCTGTCTGGAGTAAGTTGGCTTGCTCGTGTTTGTATGGTTTCTGTAAAGAAAGAATTGAAGGCATTGGCAGTTTGGAGGGGGGTGTTTGGGTCTGCCTGAAGTGGGGTAGGTGTATGAGAGTGCCCTGGGGAAACGAGTTTATATACACTAGACCAAAACTTCTGGGGTTATTTTGGTGATTTTGCTGTAGTTTACAGTAGTAGTTCTTTTTGTCTGAGAGTATTGCCTTTTTTTGCAGTATTTCTTAGATGCTTAAAAAGTTGTTGATCAGAAATATTTTTGTTAGCTCTCCACTTTGCCCAGGTTTTATTTCTAAGTAAGATCTTTTGTTTGGTTTCTTTGGTAAGCCAGGGGGCTGGTTTGGCTTTCATTCTGATGGTCCTTTTGGGTGCATGCCTGTCAAGGATAGATAGGAATTTGGAGTTTAGATAGTCGACAGCTTCTTGAAGTGGTAGAGTTTTTAGAGGGTTCCAGTCACAAGCACTTAGTTCATTTTGGAATAATGTTGGGTTAAGGTGTTTATTGGTACGTATGTATCTATAAATGGGGGGATTTGAGATATCATTTTTATGCCTAAGGATATAGGTTAAAGTATGATCACTAACATCATCTGGTAGAGTTCCTACATTGTAAGTTTGTTTTTGTCTATTTATAAGAATCCAGTCTAGGATGCTCTCTTTTTTGTTTGGTTTGTTGATTCTGGTAGAAGATGTAATAGTTTGACTGAATCCATGAAGGTTGATATGGGAGGAGGGATTATCAGCTTTGACAGTTTTCCAATCAGTGTTAAAATCACCAAGTATAATAGTTTCTTGGGGGTATGTAGAGGACACCCAGCTTAGAATATTTTCTATAGTGCTAATATTATTACCAGGTGGAAGGTAGATGCAGATGATATATAGAGATTTGTTTTGGTTTATTTGAAATTTAGTGATAAGTACTTCAGCTTTACTATCTTGTGGTGGGTCAAATGGTAAAGTGGAGATTTGAAGTCCCTCTTTGAATAAGACTGCTACTCCACCACCCTTAATTTTTATACAGTCTAGTCTTAGTATATTGTATCCTTGAGGAATGATTTCATTGTCTTTGGTTTCTAGTTTTAACCATTTGGTCTGATTTGATAAAAAAAAACACCTGATTTTGTATTTTATATTTTTGCTTAACTAATATATGCACAACCAATTGTTATCTGTATAATATTTAGCTGTATTCAATTTGTATAAAATCTATACTAATGTACTTAATGTTATACTTGTATGTACTGGAGCTTTTCTCCCTGGGCCTCTGCTGAAAAAGGGCCTCAGCTCAGTCAGACATTCCCGGTCAACAAATGTAAAATAAAATAAAATAAATGAATATATATATATATATATATATATATATATATATATATATATATATATATATATATGTGTGTGTGTGTGTGTATAGATAAAGATAGATATAGATATATATACATATAAATAAATATATAGATACACACACACACACACACACACACACACACTCACTCTAACTTTGAAATTCGGGGCGTTCGAGTTTATAAATTCTAGGAAGCGGTCAACACCCCCACCAGAGGTGACAACATATTGGACCTGGTCATCACCAACATGGGCGACCGGTGTTCTACACCGGAGGTCAAACCCTCGCTGGTTAGATCAGTCCATAGACTAATCACTCTGGATATCCACATTCTGCCCCCATCCCCAATCAAGGAAACCACCATGAAAAACTTTTCAAAAGCAAACTTCACATTACTTAATACCGAGGTGGAAAGGTTCACAGCCCCCATGCTAAAGGACAATGCTGTCCAAGCTGCTGAATCCCTTACAAAGGCACTCTATGAGCACCTGCAAGACTGCATGTATTGCGCTATCCCAAGCAAAAAAAAGACTCACTCCTCCAAGAAAAGGAAACCAGTCTGGTGGACCCCTGCCATTAACAAGCTATACAATAGAAGGAGGAAACTTGTGCAGAAAAGAGTAAAACCCCAAGAAGGAAAGACATCCCTGATCAGTATCAGCAAGAAACTACAATCCCTCATAAAATCATCCAAGACTAGCTTCGAAAAAAAAATTGCCAAGGACTCCAAAGATAACCACAAAGTATTCTTTAGCTACGTCAAGAATCTAAGTGGAAACTGTCAGATCTGCTCTGAGTTAGTGCAGAATGGCACAAAATACACTGAACCGACTGATATTGCCAACATTCTGACAGACAGGTTTAGTGCAAACTTCACCCCCCTCTCACTCCTTAAAGGGCCCATAACTATACCAGAAGAATGTAGTGGCCCAGCAATCACTGACACACAGGTTAAAACAGCCCTATCCAAAGTCAAAAATACAGCTTCAATGGGACCAGATGGTGTCCCAGGCTGTGTCTTACATGAGCTCCAAAATGAACTAACCCTTCACCTAAACACTCTGTTCAAACTCAGTCTCTCTACAGGCTATGTACCCATAGAGTGGTGCACAGCAACAGTTATCCCGCTCCACAAAGGTGGAGCCACAACGAACCCTGGGAACTATCGCCCTATAAGCCTGACTAGCCCGGTCTGCAAGGCTATGAAGTGCATCATCATGGAATTCATTAACAGAGACATTGGGAACCTTCAAACATTGGACCCTACCCAGTTTGGCTTTGTAGTTTGGCTTTGTTAAGGGCAGATCATGCCTCCTTAACATGGTGGACTTCTTTGAGACAGTTACCAAGGGTTTAGACAAGGGAAAGGAGGTCCACACAGCCTACCTAGACCTCACAAAGGCTTTTGATACCATTGCCCATTCTGGTATTATAAACAAGCTCACCAGCCTGAACATAAACCCCTATGTCATGAGATGGGTTGCCAACTGGCTCACGGATAGAAGCCACACGGTGAGAGTTGCAGGCTCTATGTCCGACTGTAAACTAGTTTCAAGTGGCATCCCCCAGGGCTCAGTCCTGGGACCCCACCTGTTAGGTATATACTTCTCAGAGGTACAGGCAAGCACAGGAGGACTATGAATGACCAAGTTCGCAGATGACTGCAAACTGGGGGCCATAATTGACTCTCCAGCTGATACAGACATCTTCCAGAAGGGTCTCACTGAGACAGATACCTGGTGTCAAAATCATGGCCTCAAGCTAAATGCCAAAAAGTGCATAGTCATCCCCTTTGGAAAAAACAAAGTACCCGTGAACTACCACATACGTGGTAGTCCCCTAAATACAGAAAATGTAATAAGGGACCTGGGGATCCAAGTAGATAGTAATCTCTCCTTTGATAATCATATTGCCAAGGTGGTTAGAAAATCCTTCTATGTGGCCCACATAATCACAAAAGGGTTCGCATCTACAACAAAAGAGGTTATTGTGCCCCTCTACTCATCATTCATCAGACCTATCATAGAGTACAACGCCCCATTTGGGATGTACCTTACAAGACACCTGCAGCAGCTGGAGAGACCACAGAAGTACCTCACCAAGAGGATTACTGGCCTCAAACATATGCCCTATGCAGCCCGACTGAAGACACTCCAACTGTACTCGGTTGCATACCGCTTACTCAGAGGTGATCTCTGCCTGACATACAAGGCCATGTCCAACCCAGAATTGATGGACATGCTCCACCTAAAAAAAAACAAATCCCCAAGAGCCACACGCTCTAGGGATCTAAACCTCACCACAATGATAAATAGGATGTGCTGGAGGGATAGATTCCTGTCCCAGAGACTCCCCATGCTTTGGAACAGGATTCCGATCTACATTAGGCAGTGCCCCTCGCTAACACTCTTCAAAAGAAACCTTGACGGGTGGATGGGAAACAGAAAATTTACCCCGGGGATCACTGCAGAGGCTCTGCTGGACAGAGGCACAGGGAACTAATGGCTCTCCTGGACCAAGACACAGGGAACTAATCTAAGGGGGCGGCGAAAGTCAACACATTCTGGTTAGGCTTATAGATGCCCTTGGGCAGATAGCCTAGCACTTACCTATGAACCTATGAACCTATGAAATTGCACTATAGCGGTGACCTCTGTGGTTTCAAACAAGTCATCGATAGTCCAGCCAGATACAATAAACCCAGTAATAGTGGATCAATATTAGACT
Organism: Protopterus annectens; assembly: GCF_019279795.1. NCBI lineage: Eukaryota > Metazoa > Chordata > Ceratodontiformes > Protopteridae > Protopterus > Protopterus annectens. The sequence goes on along the minus strand of NC_056738.1, from coordinate 483,518,640 downwards.
GACTATTATCAACACACCCTTGTTACATGTTCCCCACAGGATATTACCTATTATCTTAAGTGGCCATCTTGCTATTTCCTATTATTGCAAACAGAATCTCCAGCCACTCCCCTAGACAACACCACTACAGCTTAGTGTGCAATCTAACTTCAGTGCAGAAGTTTTTACTAATACTCTAAAATCTTACAAATGGACATGTTTAAAAAGTCAATATTTAGATATTGCTACATTTAAACTTACTAAAATGAGCATGTCAGAATAAGAAAAAAGAGGTAAACTGCACTGTGCTCCCTGGCTATCACAAAAAAAAAAAAAAAAAAAAAACTAAATAACTAATTAGACTAGGGGCAAAGCCTAGAAAAGCCTAGAAATCACAACCAAGTGTAATATAAAATTGGACAAAAATCACTGCTGTTCCATATAGGAACCTCAGTAGAACAATCCAAAATTCTATTGAGCATCCATCTCAGACTTATTAAACTCAGGTCATAACTCACAACCAGACCTATCAACTGAACCACTCAGACAAACCAGCAGGCAAATTCAACAATCACTTTATGCAATCTATCACTGCGGCACCAAAAAACAATACTATAATCATACCCCTCTACAGGAATTCAACTATTACTCAATTTTATATATATATAAACCACAAAGAGACAATTCAGTTTAAGAAACATATTGAAGAGCACATCAATGAAGTTAAGAATAAAAAGCTGAGAAGCCTGTGCCATAACATATATCGCATAAATGTAGTGGTAATACATATATATAGTGTGTGTTCTTGAACAGATACATAGGGATGAAAATACATATTCAGCAAAGAAAAAGTTGATTCTTAAGCATAATACTATGAACCCTTATGGACTTGACAATAAATTTAAAGGCAGAATATTTGTCTGGTTGATATTTTAATTGCTTTATTACGTCACACAGCATAATATATTGGATTTTTTGTTAGTGTTTTTAGATCCCTTGAAGTCATGCTGCTGCCAAAGTGCTAAACCTTTTCTAAAGTTTTTTTTTTTATGCCAGCTGTCTTACTTGCGGTCTATATAAAAGTATTTTTTCTGTGGTAGAATAATATTTGTTTTTGTATAAATGGTTGTTTGGATTAATGTTAATTCTTTAGATGATTTCCAAGGTTACTGAAAAGTAACAATAACAGCCAGATAAGTTTGCATGAGTTTTTTTTCAGAGATATCCTTTTTGGGGATGTATGGACAGTGTGCATCACTGACCTCATTGTCCATGGAACGAAAAAGTGCATTTGACTATTTTAGAAATGAAAGAGATTCAAGACATAGTAGAATGTTTACCTATTTTCGATCAGTAATACACAATTAATTAACCTGCTCATTGAAAGACTTAGTGAATAAGTTAGAATGTTTGATGATAGCTGAAATTGGGACATATTTTGATATCATAACCCTAGAGAAATATACACAATCAGATATTTATTTGAAAGGTTTACATGTCTTTAAGAGCCCCAGTAAGTCATTTGATAAAAATGATGACACAAATAAAAAATGTAAAGAGTAATGGATCACTGCAAATCATAAGTGTTACATGGAGTGGGTCCAAGTATGTGTGGAGAGAGAGACATCATCAAAAAGATACAGGCTGTGAAAGAAATGAATTATATGAACTAATAAAAACACAACTGTCCTGTTCACAATTAGATTTGATAATACAGAAAGTGACTGATAAAGAAAACAGAAGACCAGCTTCTGAAGTATAAAAAGAAAAAAAGAAAAAAAATAGAACAAGATTTAGGGTACTACAATAGAAACATGGCTTTTTGTGGAAAAATAATGAGAAAAGAAAGAAAAGAAAATACATTTTGAAATACAAAAGTGCCATTCAGATATTCCTGCATGAGTGGCAATTACAGTGATACAATGGCAGATGAAGAGAAGATAACTAGAAGTAAAAGTAATTACACAATGGTAGAATGCAGTAAACAACACTCATGTGAAAACAATGGCACAAGGCAGGAGAACTTTTGTAAGAGATAATACTCTTCAGATGACCATTATAATGCATTTAGCCAGCAAAAATGCAAACGACCAAAGTAAGGGATGTTTTTTTGAAAGTTCATTTAATATTTCCTGTCCATTTGATGTATTTGATAGCATTATGGATGGACTTCATGAAAGTGAAGAAGCAGTAGTGAAATTAACAGGGTGGGATATCCCTGATTTAGTTTTATCATTATTAGCCTGTGGTCTGAAGTTTATGTCAACTAATTTACTAAACTGGCTACAGACTGAGAAAGAATTGTATACATTAGTATGTAAGTTAAATTTGTTGGTATATTCTTCTGTAGACAATTGTATGGATAATAGTATTGATTTTAGTCATATAGATTTGGATTGTTCCTTTCTTACTTGTGATAGTGATTATTATAATTTTAAATAATTTTATTTTAAAACATAAAGTTAATTTTAAGCCTCTATTTACTAAAAATGCAGTAAAGAAGTTTTATGATATAGGATCATAGGAGGTTACTAGGCTATTGGCCGTAGGGCTTTTACAAGCCTAGCTATGTTTTGCCCTTGTTTCCCTCATAGACCGAGAGAAATAGCATATATTAGCATCTAAATTAAAACCATGCTCAGCATCAGCTGACAATATTCCTTCTACTTTTCTTCTACTAGCAGCTGACTTTCTTGCTCTCCCTGTATCTATCCTAATTAATCACTCTGTCTCTGAATCTAAAGTCCCTTCCACCTGAAAACAATGCTACACTCTACCTATACACAAAGGAGGTAACTCCTCTGATATCTCCAACTTTAGACCTATCACTATCCTCTCCCCTCTCTCTAAAGTACTAGAAAAATGTATTCATAAACAAGTTATGCAGTATCTAATGCAGAAAGATCTGCTTACACCCACTCAACAAGGCTTCAGACCCAAACATAGCACCACTACAGCTCTATTATCCTTCATCAACACTGTCTCTATAGCCATGGACGACCATAAACTTATTTCTTGCCTATTCTTGGACCTCTCAAAAGCTTTTGACACTGTCTCACACTCTCTTCTGCATCACAAACTGCATAACCTCAGCTTCTCCTCTGATACTGTTGCATGGTTCTCCAGCTACCTCACTGATACATCTCAGTCAGTGAGATGGCAGTCTGCACTCTCCCCTCCTCTCCCTGTCAAAATGGGTGTACCTCAAGGGTCTATCCTAGGGTCTTTACTTTTTAATATCTTTACTAATCAGCTCTATACCTCTTGTCCTCAGTCATCTTTAGTGCAATACGCAGATGATTCTACAGTCATCACCACAGCCAACTCTCCCTCTAAGCTCTTCTCAGCTACTCGGGCATCTTTTAACTTAGTTGAAACATGGCTGTCCAACAACCAGCTCATCCTTAACTCTAAAAAACAAAGCTGTTACTCTTCCTACCTAAAAAGTTCAACAATATTAAACCCTCCTCCATAGAGTCCCTTAACACTCCAATTCCACTAACCCACTGGTAGGGGGGATGGTACACAGACGTTTTCATTTGTTTGACTTTAAAGCATTGGCACAATTGATTCATTATTCTGGACATAAATGGAGTCTCCTGTTTAATGACTATTTCCCCAGGTATCTCTGTTCTGGAAAATAACAATAACTCCCTAGTTGTAGAGTTAGCACTGGTTTTATGTACCTTGGAATGCTGTACAAAACAATGCAAATGTATAGAAACTCATTGCTGGATTTTACCAGTGGCACAAAAATGTGCATAGCAATATGTTTAAATGGCACTTCTATAGTGGGCAATAGAATCAAATGATTTTGGGGGTTTGGGTAAGGGACTGTCATCAAAGCATCTAGGGTCTATATTAGAACACCAAACATTCAAAATTTCGAGTGTTCTAATATCGACCCATTTTCAGTGAACGCTGAAAATATCGAAGAAACAGAAAACCAAATTTTTTCCTAGGGAAAGAATTTGGTTGTCCGTTTCTGTTGCTTCTGTATTTTCAGCGCTGTGGGGGAAAGTTACGGGTCGGGTACAGGTAAGTGTGCGATTGTGTGGACGTGAGGGTTAGGGTGGGGTAGGTGAATTAGGGCACGGGTGAGGTGACTGTGCAATAGTGATGGACCTTAGGGTTAGGGTTTGGGCTAAGGTAAGTGGATAGTTAGTGGTGTATGTATAGTTTAGTTTGGGGTTAGGTGTAAGAGTTTAGGTGTATGTGTGTGGATTGCTGTTTGTTTGGTGTGCTTGTGTTGTGTGTATGTGTTTTGGAACAGCAAATTTTTTCCCTAGGAAAACATTTGCTTTTCTGTATGTTCAATGTTTTAAATTTTCGATTCATAGGGTTCGATATTAGAACACTCTAAATTTTGAATGTTCGGTGTTCTAATATAGACCCGAGCATCTAGTATACACATTCTCAACTGTTATTCCAATATGAGTGGATAAATAACTATTCCTTGAGTCTCAACTCCCAGAAAGTCAGCCTGCCAAAAAAAATCCTGAAAACACTTTTTTTCAGAAGTTTTTTTTTTTGCAGGGGGCAAGCTTCCTGCACTCCCCTTGTGTGGGTCATGCCCCCACTTCCCCCTTCAACCCCATGATAGCACTGCAAGAGGAAAGGGGGCAAACAGCTGGAAATGGCACCTAGTGCCTGCATGATTCCCCAACTATGCTTTTCAGTGGAAATCCCGGCATTATTATGGAACTGAATATCAGAGAGTTGAGGCTTAGAGAATTTTCATTTCTAGAGCAGTAGTGTAGCCCTCAGCTGCTTTCATTATTACTGGCCAGTAAAACCTTGCTTGAATACATAGCAAAACCCATTACTGGATTTTATCAGTGGCCCAAAAATGTACATACCAATATTTTTAAATGGCACTTCTATAGTGGGCAATAGAATCAAAGGATTTGTGAAGCCTGAGTAAGGGGCTGTATTCTGGCATTCAGGGTGTCAAGTGCAGATGTTCTCAGCTATGCTTCCACTATGAGTGGAGGAATAGACATTCCTCAAACCTCAACTACCCAAAAGTCAACATGCCAAAAATACTTCCTGAAAACACTTTTTCTGTGTTTTTTTTTGGGGGGGGGCATGTACCACCCATGTGATAGCTTTGCCCCCACACCTCCCAGTAATATAATCATCTTCATGGCCACACTGTAAGGGGGAAGGGGCCAAACACCTGAAAATGACACTTAGGACTTGCACAATTCCCCAGAAATGCTTTTTAGTGGAAATGCCAACTTTGTTAGTGAACTGAGTCCCATGGAGTTGAACATCAGGGAATTTTCATTTATGGAGCAGTAATATAAACCTCAGCTGATTTCAGTATTACTGATCGATAAATCTTTGCTTGGGTATGTGCTTTAGTTGAATCCATTTGAAGGTATCTTCCTAGTACGTGGCTATGGGCTAACCTCATCATTGTTTGAATGGTCTGGACACTAATAGTTAGCATAACTTCCTCTCTGTCCTTACTCTGCTCAATAAAGGAAAAATCCATCTGAAGTAGACCATTTTCCACTGATCTAGATGTTATAGAATATTACTATATACCTGGTTTCATAGAGATCACCAGGGTTAAATGATGTCAAAATTTTAAATGCATTTTAAAACATTAATAGTTATTATAATGTATTTATTAGTCTTTTTTGGTTATGTGATATTAGATGTGATACATACATATTCTTTTTGCAATTGTTAAAAAGTCGAAGTTCTGCTGTATGCAGAACAAAAACACTTACTGGTTTTATTGCTTTTAATAAAAGTGTTCATAGTCACTGTGGAAGTGGTGGAATATTTTTTTAAGTTTCTTTTCCTTTACATTTTTGTTGCCTTACTTTCCACCTTTGTGTCTTCCTTCACATTTTTTAGCTTTGTTACTCTGTTTTTAACTTAAAGTATGGGTAAGAAATAAGAACATTACAGGCACTGAGGTCTCACTCTGTAGCTATTATCCTAAGAAAGTCAGCTCATACCAATGTTCTTTAATTTTGGTTGCTTTCTCTACCTTATTTAGTTTTCATGTTCCTTTCCTTTTTGATGTTCATAGGTTCATAGGTTCATAGGTAGGTAGTAGGCTATCGACCCAAGGGACTATGTAAGCCTAGCCAACAAGGTTCCCTGGCTTACGCCACCCAAGAAAGTTATTTTCCTGTGCCACTGTCGAGCAGAGACACATAAGTGATCCCCGGGGTGTATTTCCTATTTCCCATCCACTCATCAAGATTTTTCTTGAAGAGTGCTAATGAAGAACTTTGCTTGACATAGATGGGTAGCCTGTTCCAGAGTATGGGAAGTCTCTGGGGCAGGAATCTATCCCTCCAGCATGTCCTGTTTATTGTGGTGACAAAGTTTAGGTCCCTAAAGCGTGTAGTTCAGAGGGATTGGGATTTCTTTAGGTGTAGCATGTCCAACAGCTCTGGGTTTGACATAGCTTTATATGTTAGGCAGAGATCACCTCAGAGGAGGTGATATGCTATGGAGTAAAGCTGGAGTTTTTTGAGACGGTCAGTGTAGAGCATTTGTTTGAGGCCAGTAATCCTCTTTGTGAGGTACTTCTGTGGCCTTTCCAGCTGCTGCAGATGACTTGTGAGGTACATTCCAAAATGGGTGTTGTACTCTATAATGGGTCTAATGAGTGTTGAGTAGAGGGGAACAATGACCTCTTTTTTCCTGGATGAGAACCCTTTTATGATGAGGTGTGCCATGTAGAAGGACTTCCTGACTACTGTGCCGATGTGACTATCAAAGGAGAGACTACTGTCCACCTGGGTCCCAAGGTCTCTTATCACACATTTGGTGTTAAGTAGATTGCTGCCTATGTGGTAGTTCATGGGTACAGAGTTTTTACCAAAGGGGATGACACTGCACTTTTTGGCATTGAGCTTGAGGCCATGGCTCTGACACCAAGCTTCTGTCTCAGCGAGGCCCTTCTGTAGGATGTCCACATCATTTGGGGACTTGACTATGGCTCCTAGTTTGCAGTCATCTGCGAACTTCATTAGCCAGAGGCCTTCTGTGTTAGCCTGTACTTCAGAGAAGTAGATACCAAACAGGAGAGGTCCCAGGACTGAACCCTGTGGTACTCCACTTGTCACTGGTTTGAGGTCAAATTTGGAGTCTGCAACCTTTACAGTGTAGGTTCTGTCACTGAGCCAGTTGGCAACCCATCTTGTGATGTAGGGATTTATACCTAGTTTAGTGAGTTTAGCTATAATTGCAGAATGGGGGATGGTGTTGAAAGCCTTGGCGAGGTCAAGATAGGCTGTGTGAACCACCTTACCCTCATCTACGGCTTTGGTGACTGCCACAAAGAAGTCAATCAGGTTCAGGAGGCATGATCTGCCTTTCACAAACCCAAACTGGGTGGGATCCAGAGTTTGGAGGTTACCAATGCCTTTGTTTATGAGTTCCATGATGATACGTTCCATGGTCTTGCAGACCAGGCTCATCAGGCTAATAGGGCGATAGTTCCTGGGATCAGTGGTGGCTCCCCCTTTGTGGAGTGGGATAACTGTTGCTGTGTGCCATTCATGGGCACAAAGCCTGATGCGAGGCTGTTATTGAACATGGTGCTTAAGTGGGGACCCAGTGTGTTCTGAAGTTCGTGTAAAACGCAGCCTGGGATGTTGTCTGGTCCTATGGATGCTCTGTTTTTGGCTTTAGAGAGTGCAACTTTTACCCGCGTAATTGTGATTACAGGGATTCTGCATTCTTCCTGTATAGATACGGGCCCTTTAGGGGGTGGGGGTGGAGGTGGGGGTAAAGTTAGCACCGAACATATCTGCCAGGATGTTGGCAATATCAGTTGGTTCTGTAATTTGTAGCGCCATTGTGCTGTAACTCAGAGCAGATCTGGGTGTTGCCATCGAGATTCTTGACATAGCTATAGAATGCTTTGTGGTTGTCCTTAGAATTAGTGGTGATTTTGTTTTCGTAGATAGCTTTGGAGGATCTTATAAGGGATCTCAGCTTCTTACTGAGGCTGACCAAGGAGCTCCTCCACTCATGGGATTTTACTCTCTTTTGCAACAATTTCTTCCTTCTGTTGTACAGTTTGTTTATGGCAGGGGACCACTAGATTTGGCTTCCTTTTTTTGGAGGATAGCCTCTTGGTTCTGTTTGGGATAGCATGATCCATGCACTTGTGTAAGTACTTATAGAGTGCATTTGTGTAAGATTCAGCAGTTGTAACTGTATTGTCCATCTGCATGGGTGTCATGAAGTTCACCACTTATGTCTTAAGAAGCATGAAGTTGGCTTTGGAGAAATTTTTTACCGTGGTTTCCTTAATGGGGGTGGGGGGGCGGGGGCAGGATTTGGATATCAAGGGTGATTAGCCTATGGTCGGATTGGACTGGAGTTGACTTCAGGTGTGGAACACCGGTCACTCATGTTGGTAATGACTAGGTCTAGGATATTGTTGCCCCTGGTGGGGGTGTGGATAAGTTGATCCAGGGCATTGGAGTTTATGAATTCCAGAAAGCGTTGAGCTAAGGAGTTGGTACACGAGTAGTTTTCCCAGTTAATGGTGGGGTAGTTGAAGTCACCCATTATTAGGGTGTTTAGTTGAACCCTAATATTTTCCAGTACATCAAGAAAAGAGGAATGGGAATCCTGGGGTATTGTGGGGGATCTGTAGCAAGCTACAATTTGGATTGCAGTTTTGCCCAGAGTTAGTTGCACCTAGATAACCTTGGATGCATTATGCTGAGCAACTAGCCTGGAGGTGTGGATATCCTTAATGAATATGGACACATCTCCGCCTTTGGTGTTTCAGTCCAGGTTACATGGCCGAAAAGTGTGGTATGAGTTATAGCCTGGGAGTGCAGGGGGGCTCTCTGGAGCCTTGAACCAGGTCTCAGTCACTGCACAGATATCAATGTTCTCCATTTTAAGGAGTGCCTCAAGTGAGTGCATTTTGAGATTTAGACTTCTAGCATTGAGTAGCATTACCCTCAGTTTTTGCTTGTCTGTTCCTGTTACAGTGGTGAATTTGTCATTTGAACCTTGCCTAAAAAAGGCACTATAGGGTCGGCAAGAGCCTTAGCCATATCCAGAATCCCAGAGGCGACGGGTGCAGGCCATCTGTGGCAAAGCATCATGGTCTGTCGACCATGTCATCCCAAGCAGACAGATACTGGATCCCCTTAGTATGACACCAGAAGCTTAGCCAATTGTTGAAGTCAATCATTTTGTCCTTGTACTGTGGTATCATTCTGGGTGATGGCAGAATGCTACTCAGGGCTAGGGTCATACCTGCCTGGGCTACAAGATCGTTGATGCATAAAACTAGAACTGTAGCTAGGGTAACTTGCTACAACTGTTGCAAGCACCTTGCTATACATACTACAGGGCATTGAACTTTAGCCATAACCAATAATGTAGTATCATCATTCATTTATGAAACTTTTCCTCAAAGCTTCAGAAATTAGTCACTACTGCACTGATGCAGCATTGGGATATGGCAGTCATGCTGTCTAACAGCTTTCATATTTGTTAATGGCAAACATTTATATCTTTTTAAGTACATTGACCCTTCAGATCTAGCCATAATTTAAGTACGTGTAAATCACATGACTGAGCTCCTACCAGATTTATAGGAGAAAATGTCCACCTATGAAACTTGTCAACCTCTGACTGCGAGATAATACCAGCTCTGGTTAACAATGCCTTTTTTGCTTTCTCATAACCCTGATATTCAGTCCCTGTCATGTCCATGAAGGTTTTTAAGGTTCCCTAGTAAAACAGGCTGAGAGGATCCTAGCCCATTCTGTAGGTCCTGTCCCTCCTGCTGGACATACCACTCAGAAGCTACAAGCTATTCCTCAAGGTCTTTTGCTCAGTTTAGTTGTTCCACTAATGGAGGTATTTCTAGGTATTGGCTTAGATTTAGAAAATGACATGCCTTCTGCTGTGGTAGCTGTTGCTCCATGGTTGTCATCTCGACAAAATAACAAACACAAGTGCCCTCCGTACAAAATTGTTTTCCCTGTAAGAAGGTTAGATTTGTTCCAGCAGTTCTGCTCACAACATACCTCAGGACTGCTGTCTCTCAAGCTGGGGAGATATGCTCATGCATTTTTTTTTATTTTTTGCCGCAGCAAATGATTTAAACTAAGGACTTTGGGCAGGAAACATATATACCCACATTGTCCACTGATGTGAAATATAAATTGCAGCAGAGACCACCACTCAACAAAATAATGCGGTTTTATTACATACTACAGAAAAAATGTAGTTTCTTTCTGAATAGACAAATGGAGTGACAAAACAATTTAAGGTATCTTTAAACATAGTCCCTTTCAGCAGGATCACAGTCTTAGCAAGTTAGTCTGAGATTCTTAAAAGTCTTCTTTTTCATGTTTTTCTCGGGCAGGAAAGATATCTGGGTTCCTTTTAGTGTCTTTCTCCAGGTGTCTCTTTACTCCGCAGTGCTTCAAGCAGAACTGCTACCCCAGGCACAAAATCCTACATCAAGAAGGCCTGATGATTCTGAACAGGCTAACTTCACCAGTGAATGGCTCATGAACCAAGAAATAGTGGAAACCCTCTAATACAGCAAGGCTCTTAGCTTTCTTAGAGAAATACTTTCTTGTTTGGAATCATTGTTTAACTCGGTCTTCTCCTTTCCCAATACACTTTCCCATATTTCTCCCACTCCATAGTCACTCCTGGCATAAGGTTTCTATTTATCTATGAATTCTTACTCTACAAAATTGTCAGCTGTATAGATATTTTCCACAGTACCCGGTAGTCTAAGTGACCGATTGTTCCTCACTGTGCAGTCGTAGAACTTGCTCTGCAGTTATTTCTGTTTTTCCCTCCCCTTTTGTACCTCACTGCTTCTACTGATGCCTTCTTCTGAGTTTACTGAACTCTACTTGTTCAGTCATAAAATCTCCTTTCCTTGTAGCTGCTCTACTGCCGGACCTTTCTTTTTACCTTGTTCTCTCTCTCTTTCACTTTTATTTTTCTCTAAGGACTGTAAAATTCAGTAGCAGTGTAACTGCCATTTCACACTCCCATTTGGTGAATATCTCCCCACCCCTCCTGTAGGAACTCCAGTCACAAGCAGAACATTTCAATACACCCCACTCAGACCTGCACCATTTTTAAACTACTCTAGTCTATTCTGCGTGCTGTTTTGGCATCTTCCAGTAGTCTGCCCTCCATGTAAGTTCTGTTAAACATGTTTTTTCTGCAGAAATCTAAGGAATCTCAGTACATGTGCTAATTATTTGTTATAAGCAGCAAGATATGCCACCGTTTACATGGGTATATATTTAAAGGGTTATACTCATCATCTGGTCTTGGAAACAAACTGAATTCTGCTTATGCATTACCGTTTTAAGTGGGATTTGTTTTGTTGTTGTGACTTTACTGACCATTTAGCTCATGTTATTGACACTATTGTTTAATTATCACTGTTTTTAAAGGTAGATACTGTGCTTTATCAGCTGTTTTTCTACTGCTGTATTTTAAAATTAATACCAAGCAATTAACAGTGAACTAATTTAACTGCTCACTATATGCTTAAACTGGGACGTAATGCATTTCCTTATAGTTCATAAGACACTCAGCTGCTACATTGTAATAATACCTTGTACTATAGATTCTGTTTTAGTTAGACTATCCTATGTTACAGTGATGGCTCACCCAGGCCAAGCTGGATATTGTACATTAATCTTGGTTGAGCGCTGTATATATGGCTAGGTGCTTGTTGTATTTGTTTGAACATATCTTTTAGTGTCAAATTACTTCTTAGGGTTTTTAATTTAACTTAGTAACTGTAATGTTATTAGGCTGTGTTACCTATTTCCCTTCCACTCCTTTCTTATATTTCACCAATTATAAAGACATTCCTACCTCCTCTAGCACTCCCCTTGTCAGCTTTTCCTAATCTTTTTTTTCTTTCCATTTACAGTTCTCAGCTAAAACAAACACGGTGAGGCATCCCTATAGTAGTTCTCTACCAGCAAGCTGCACCCGCAAAGGTCTGTGGCTGGTTTACTTAAAGTAAAGGCAACATTACACTGTATGTTAATGCTTTAACCCTTCTATGTTGTACATTTCATTAGAATGTATTCAGGGAGTGCACACTATGGGTAACCCCCACCAGAGTTCTCTCTAAACCCAATGCTTTCTAGTTTGGAATCATTGTTTCACTTGGTCTTCTCCTTCCCCAATACACTTGACCATATTTCTCCCACTCCATACTCACTCCTAGCATAAGATTTCTATTTATCTATGAATTCTTACTCTACAAAATTGTCAGCTGCATAGATACTTCCCACAGTACAGGGTAGTCTAAGTGACTGATTGTTCCTCACTGTGCAGTTGTAGAACTTGGCTCTGCCTGCTCCATTCTGCCCTCATTATGCTTGTGCTTCAGTCCGCTCCTACCCTGTCCCCATTCCCAACTGCCCCCAGATCACTTAAATTTATTCTAAACCTAACCACTCACACTTATACTTATCTAGCAATCACCACCTATACATTTCCAATTATATGATATCATATATTTCCACATTAACCTTAACAACGCCCATCCATTACCAAACATATATTAACCCATTAACCTATAACCAATCCCTACCCTTCAACCATTGCAAAATGCTATCAATACATTGTTTTTCACTAGCTCTGCTAACAACTGCTGCTCACTTAACAAACTACCATTCACAAATTGTCAACCCTGACACTTTTCACAAAACTACATCTATCTTTTCTCCACGCCTGTCTACTCCATCTTTATATCGCCATCCATCTTAAATATAACAGAACTCCATCACATCTCATACAGACTACACCATATTAAACCAAACTCAAAAAATACCTCTTTTAAGTTTCTTAAGCATATATCAACATTCTTCTAGACACTAGTAACCATAGCTACCAAACATATTATAAGTGGAGACATTCATCCAAACTCAGGCCAGCAGAATACCTCATCACCACCCCTTCAAATAAAATATATAACCAATCTATCATGAAAAGGCTTTGAAATACTAATCCTAAATCTAAACCTGTGAAGCATAGTCAACAAAGTTCAAGAGTTACATGCCACCCTATCCCATTATAAACCCAATGCTGCCATTTTAACGGAAACCTGATTAAAAGCACACATTACTGACAATGAAATTATACCACCTGGTTACAACATTATTAGAGCAGACAGGAAGGTAAAAAGAGGTGGAGGAGCAACCATATTTTTTAAGAGCAGTCTCACACTTTTACCACAAAGCAAAAACATAGAAATTCTACCTACTAAACTTCAACTTAACCAAAACAAAATCATATCCATTATAGCTACCTATGTCCCACCTGGAAATAGCATCTCTACCATAGAGCACATCATCCAGTCTATATCAAATTCCATAGCTCAAGAAACTATCATTATGGGTGACTTTAATATAGACTGGACAACTTTTAATTCACATAACCCTAGCAGTCACATCAACCTCTATGGCTTCACACAACTCATTCAAGCTCCTACACGGCTAGATAAAAACTCCAACCATCAGTCTATACTGGATTGGATACTAACCAACAAACCTCAGAATTATCAGATTAGTGTCTGCTTACCCAACAGCCTTAGTGACCATATGCCAACCTATTTATTGAGAAAAAATATCGATACTGTCAAGCTCAGCACCTTCCACCAAGTTCACAGTAAAAAAAAAATTAACCCCACAACCTAATCAATACCCTAAAAAAATATAACTGGTCTCTACTAAAAAAAATGCCCCTTGATGCTGCAGTAGATTATTTCAACAGCACCTCCTTGAAATTCTAAACAAATTGGACCCCAGGTCAATTCATATTAAGGCCACATACACACCATGGCTAACTAATGACACCAGAATGCTCCTTAGGAAAAGGCACAAAGCTTGGCAAACATAGCTCACCTGTAAAACCCAAATCAACAATATCACATTCCAGCAAAGTAGAAACAAGGCTAAACACCAAATCAACCTAGATAAAAAGAACTTCTACTATAACCTGCAACATAAACACCAGTATAACCCCCTAAAAGTTTGGAATACCATAAATGCCATTCTCTACCCAGGACATTCCACTATCCCTCCAGCCAACTTACCACACTCTCCTTCCACAGTTGCAGAAGAATTCAATAAATACTTCACTGAAAGTGTACTAGCTCTAATTAAAAGTAATTCCACAGAACCGTCACTAGCCTCCAAACCTCTAAATATTAACAACTCTTTCTCCTTTCAGCCTGTTCCCACAACTACCGTTAAGAAACTACTCAAAAACCTCAAACCCTCATCAACAGCAACTGACAAGTTATGAGCCAAATATTTAAAACTAGCAGCTGAAGCCATATCTCAGCCATTGTCGATCCTTATTAACAGGTCTCTAGCAGAACATCATGTCCCAGCAATATTGAAAATTGCACACATTATCCCCTTACACAAAGGCGGAAATTCCACAAAGCTGTCCAACTACAGACCGATCACCATTCTCTCTCCGCTATCTAAACTCCATGAAAGATGTAGCCACTTGCAACTGATTCATTATCTTACCTTCAACAACCTTCTAGCAACATGTCTACATGGTTTTAGGCCCCATCATAGTACCACAACCAGACTCCTCAGTTTCACCAGTACCATTGACCAACTGACAAACAATGGTAAAATGGTCTCTGCAGTCTTTTTAGACATGTCCAAGGCCTTTGATATGGTCTCCCACCCCAAACTATTTAATACACTCTCCAAACTGAACCTCAGACCCTCTGCACTTCAGTGGTTCCAAAGCTATTTACAGGGCCACCAACAATCTGTAAAATGGCTTAATGTCCTATCTCCCCTTCCCATCACACTAGGAGTACCTCAAAGCTCAATTCTTGGGCCGCTACTCTTCACTATTTTTGCAAACAACCTCCATAGTGCTACTCCACTGGCTTCAACTACCAAATATGCAGATGACACAACACGTATATGCCCTGCTAATGACCTGCAACACCTCCATGATACAACCCAAAAATTATCCTCAGATACCGAGCTATGGCTCTCTAACCATCAGGTCATACTCAACCCCAATAAAACAAAACTCATGATCTTCCAACCCACAAGACCCCCCCCCAGCACCTTCTACATCACAGCTAGGAATAATACTAAAATGAATGCCGATTCGCAAACAAAACTACTAGAAATAATAATAGATAACAACCTAAGAACTGACTTACATATAGCAGAAACAATTAAGAAATTTCACAAAAAATGGGTACTCTTTACAGAAATAAAAAGTATATAACACCTCTTCTGTATGCTTCCCCAATTCTCAGTAACCTTAAAATTCAGATTTAATTAAACTTGAAACATTCTACAATAAAATAGCTAAATTTGCAACTGACTGTCC